>NW_027185809.1:40338787-40598464 GCF_028583685.1 Petaurus breviceps papuanus
AGTGAGTTAGAGGAAGAAATAGATAGCAAAACTATACTAGTGGGGGACCTCAATCTCCCCCTCTTTCCACTTGATAAATCTAACCTCAAAATAAACAAGAAAGAAGTTAAGGAGGTAAATAGAATCTTAGAGAAGATAGATATGGTAGACCTCTGCAGAAAACTGAATGGGGATAGAAAGGAATATACCTTCTTCTCAGTGGTACATGGCACATATGCAAAAATTGACCATGTACTAGGGCATAGAAACCTCACAATTCAGTGCAGAAAGGCAGAAATATTAAATGCATCCTTCTTAGATCATGATGCAATAAAAATCACATGCAATAAAGGACCATGGAAGGATAGACTAAAGAACAATTGGAAACTAAATAACGTAATCCTAAAGAATGAGAGGGTCAAACAAGAAATCATAGAAACAATCAGTAACTTCATTCAAGAGAATGATAATAATGGGATAACATACCAAAACTTGCGGGATGCAGCAAAAGCAGTTCTTAGGGGAAGTTTTATATCCCTGAATTCATACATAAATAAAATAGAGAAAATGGAGGTCAATAAACTGGGCATGCAACTGAAAAAGCAAGAAAAAGAACAAATGGAAAATCCCCAATTAAATATTAAATTAGAAATAATGAAAACCAAAGGAGAGATTAATAAAACTGAATTTAAGAAAACTATTGAACTAATCAATAAAATTAAGAGCTGGTTTTATGAAAAAAAAAAACAATAAATTTGATAGATCTTTAGCCAATATGATAAAAAAAGAAAGAAGAAAACCAAATTATGAGTATCAAAAATGAAAAAAATGAATCTACCTACAATGAAGAGGAAATTAAAACAATAATTAGGAATTATTTTGCCCAATTGTATGCACATAAATTTGACAATCTTAGTGAAATGAATGAATATTTACAAAAATATAACTTGCCCAGATTAACTGAAGAGGAAGTAAATTACTTAAATAACCCCATCTCTTAAAAAGAAATTGAACAAGCCATCAACAAACTCCCTAGGAAAAAAATCTCCAGGGCCAGATGGATTTACTAGCAAATTCTATCAAACACTCAAAGAAAAACTGATTCCAATACTCTACGAACAATTTAGGAGAATCAGTGAAGGAGTCCTACCAAACTCTTTTTATGACACAAATATGGTATTGATACCTAACTCAGGAAGAGGCAAAACAGTGAAAGAAAAATATAGACCAATTCCCTCATGAATATAGATGCAAAAATTTTAAATAAAATATTAGCAAAAAGACAATAGCAACTTACCACAAGAATAATACCCTTTGATCAGGTAGGATTTATTCCAGGAATGCGAGGATGGTTCAATATTAGGAAAACCATAAGTATAATTGATCATATCAACAATAAAACTAGCAGAAACCACATGATTATCTCAATAGATGCAGACAAGGCTTTTGACAAAATACAACATCCATTCCTATTAAAAACACTAGAAAGTATAAGAATAAATGGAGTCTTCCTTAAAATAATAGGTAGCATCTATTTAAAGCCATCAACAAGTATTATATGTAATGGGGATAAACTAGAAGCATTTCCAATAAGATCAGGGGTGAAACAAGGATGTCCACTGTCACCCCACTTATTCAATCTGGTATGAGAAATGTTAGCAGTAGCAATTAGAAAAGAAAAAGAAATTGAAGCAATCAAATTAGGCAAAGAAGAGACTAAGCTATTACTCTCTGCAGATGATATGATGATACACTTAAAAAATCCTAGAGAATCAAGCAAAAAACTACTTGAGACAATAAACAAATTTGGCAAAGTTGCAGGATATAGTATAAACCCACATAAATCCTCAGCATTCCTATATATTTCTAACAAAATCCAACAGCAAGAGATGGAAATAGAAATCCCATTTAAAGTTACTATAGACATTATAAAATATTTGGGAATCTACCTGCCAAAACAAATCCAGGACCTAGATGAACACAACTACAAAACACTTTTCACACAAATAAAGTCAGATCTAAGTAACTGGTAAAACATCAATTGTACATGGCTGGGTTGAGCTAATATAATAAAAATGACAATTTTACCTAAATTAAATTATATATTTAGTGCCATACCAATCAATTTACCAAAAAATTATTTTATAAAACTAGAAAAAATAGTAACAAAATTCATTTGGAAGAACAAAAGGTCCAGAATATCAGGGAATTAATGAAAAGAAATGCCAGAGAAGGTGGCCTAGCCATACCAGATTTTAATCTTTATCAATGACTATAGTAATCTCCTGTTTGATAAACCCAAAGACCCCAGTTTTGGGGATAAGAAGTCACTATTTGACAATAACTGCTGGGAAAACTGGAATATAGTATGGCAGAAACTCGGCATAGACCATTATCTAACACCATATACCAAAATCAAGTCTAAATGGATGCATGATCTAGGTATAAAGGCTGATATTGTAAGCAATCTGGGAAAGCAAGGAATAGTGTACCTGTCAGATTTATGGAGGAGGGAGGACTTTATGACCAAACAAGAGTTAGAGAGCAGTATAAAATGCAAAACGGATAATTTTAATTACATGAAATTGAAAAGCTTCCGTACAAAGCCAATGTAACCAAGATAAAAGAGAGAAGTGGGAAACTGGGAAAGAATTTTTACACCCAGTGTCTCTGATAAAGGCCTCATTTCTAAAATATATAGAGAATTGAGTCAAATCTATAAAAATGCAAGCCATTCTCCAATTGATAAATGGTCAAAGGATATGAACAGGCAGTTTTCAGAGGAAGAAACTAAAGATATCTATAAGCATATGAAAAAATGCTCTAAATCACTACTGATTAGAGTAATGTAAATCAAAACAACTCTGAGGTACCACATCTCACCAGCCAGATTGGATAAGATGACAAAACAGGAAAATGACAAATGCTGGAGGGGATGTGGAAAAATTGGAACACTACTGCATTGTTGATGGAGTTGTGAACTGATTCAACCATTCTGCAGAGCAATCTGGAACTATGTCCAAAGGGCTATAAATAATTTCATACACTTTGACCCAGTTATACCACTTCTAGGGTTGTATCCCAAAGAGATCATGGAAGTGGGAGGAAGACCCATATGTACAAAAATATTTGTAGCAGCTCTTTTTGTGGTGGCAAAGAATTGGAAATTATGGGGATGCCTGTTAATTGGGGAATGGCTAAATAAGTTGTGGTATATGAATATAATGGAATATTATTGTGCTATAAGAAACGAGGAGCAGACAGGCTTCATATTTACCTGGAGAGATTTATACGAACTGATGCTGAGTAAGAAGAGCAGAACCAGGAGAAATCTGTACACAATTACAGACACAACGTATGTGTGATGACCAACCTTGATAGACTGGATTCTTCTCAGCAATGCAAGGTTGTAAGACAACTCCAAAAGACTCATGATGGAAAAAGATGGCTACATTCAGAGAGACAGAGAACTAGAATGAACTAGAGAGAACAGAGTTTGAATGCAGACTGAAGCAAACTACCTGTTCTCTTTCTTTTTCTTGTTTGGTTTTGTTTCCTCTTTCCCATTGTTCATTCCATTAGTTACATTAATGTCTAATGTGAAAGTATTTGCAGATCCTGTATTTGACTGCATGCCGCCATGGGGCGGGAGAGGAGAGAGAGTGGGAGAAAATTTGAAACTAAAGGGAATGTGGAACTGAATCTTGTAAACTAAAAGTAAACAGACAAATTAATTTTACTTTATAAAAAGAACACTGTAGCTAGGGGAAGAACATAAAGAAAAGTAATAATGAATATGAATATTTTGGAATTGTCTTTGATCCTTGTATTTGCCGAGAGGAATTAAGTCTATCAAAGTTGGTCATTTCACAATATTGCTTTTACTGTATACAATGTCCTGGTTCTGCTTACTTCACCCAGCATCAGTTCATGTAAGTCTTTCCAGGTTTTTCTGAAGTCCACCTAATCAACATTTCTTATGGAACAACAGTATTCCATTACATTCCTATAACTCAGCTTCTTAAGTCATTTCCCAATTGATGGTCATCCCCTCAATTTCCAATTCTTGGTCAACACAAAAAAGAACTGCTATAAAAGTTTTTGTACATGTGTGTCCTTTCCCCATTTTTATGATCTCTTTGGGATACAGACCTAAAAGAGGTATTTATGTCAGGGCATATAAAGAATGAATTGGAGTGGGGAGAGAATGGAGACAGGAAGACCATGCTATTATAATATCTCAAGCTAAAAGCAGTATGTATGATTGTAATAGGAACAGAAAAGAGGTAGCAATTCAAGAGGTTTTACAAATATAAAACTTGGCAGCTGTTTGGATTAGGAAGGGAGTAGAGGTGACAAAAAGGCACTAAAGCTAAGTTGGAGAATTCCATCCTGGGTGACTGGGATAATGGTAGTGCCATGAACAGAACCAGAAAGTTAGGGGAGGGGAGCGATTCTGGAAAGCTGATTCGTTGCATTTTGGACATCATGAGCTTGTCTGTGGGACATCTAGCAGAGGTGTCAGAACTGATGATATTGATCTGAGAGTCATCTGAACAGATGTAATGATAACTGAAGATGCAATCGCCAAGGGAGGGAGTTTAGTTGGAAAAAAGTGGGGAGGGTTGGGGAAAATGTCTATACTTTAGGAAAAGAAAGAGGAGACAGACACTAAAAGTGATAAAGAAGGAGTCATAGAGAGAGAAGGAAAGAACATTATAAACGTGTAGTAAGAAAAGAGAAGAGGAAATACCAAATGCTACAGAAAGGTCACAGAGGAAAACTGAGAAAAAGTCATTTCATTTGACAACTAGGAAGGCATTGGTTATATCTGAGAAAATACTTTCTATATAGTGTATGGATAAGAACAATGAAGTTGAGAAGTGAATGCAGGTAGAGAAAAGGAAGAAAATGATACTTTAAGAAGTTTTTATAATGGAAGAGAAGAATGATAGGAGACTGTGACCTGAAATGGTACCTGGGAAAGTATTTTTGTTTTATTTTGAAGGAGGTAGAGACTCAAGCATGTTTGTAGGAGGATAGGAATGGGTCAATGGTAGAGCAAATGGTGAAGCAAGAAAGGGTGTGATCAATGGAACAATGTTCTGGAGGAGGGGAAATGGGGTAGGGTCAGAGGTTTATAGAAAGGATAGCTTTGGCAGGAAGGAGTGCCACCTTTTAGCTGAGGCAACAGGAATGAGACAATAGGTAAAGAATTACAATGATTTTAAGGTATGGAGAAGGAAGTTCACATTCACACTTGTATTTTCTCAGGTAAAAAGAAGTAAAGTCATTTAGTGAAATTAAGGGAATATGATGAGGTTGGGGTTTGATAAGAGTGGAAGTTATGGAACAAGCTATAAAAGATTAAGATAAAAGTGTAAGAGATGAACAAAGTGTTAGGGAAGACCTGTGGAAGGAGGGTTTACTTCTGCCTGAACAGATAAGATAAGGTTTGATTCTTAGAGTAGTATCTGAGATGGTCTTCTAGGATGGGTATAATGAAAAGGAAGTTACTGGGTGAGGAAGGATATATTCTAGGTATAAAGGATGTCTCCTTTCCTTATAGAACAGGAAAGAAATAACTTTTTTTGTGGTTTTATTTAGAATACCATCCATTAAAAATAAGTAATATTTTTGTGCAGATATGAACTAGAAAAGGCAGGTTGGAAAGGTGCTGCCTTATAGCTTGTGAAGCAGATGAGGACTCTTCTATTACTGGAATTTCAATATTTGATTCTACTTGAAACAGCTATGATAACAAAGGAGAGATATGTGGGGCAAAAACTGAATTAGTCTTGACTGAAGAGAAGCTATGAAATGCTTCTGTTGTCTACAGAGAGAAAGAGAAAATATTCTGTTAGATTTAGCTTTTTATTTCACTTCATAATATCGACATTCAGATAAGGCTTGCCTAGTAAGCTAGTCAACCCGGTACAATATTGCATTATGCTCTCAGTCATTGTGGTCCTTGGTCCCAATTCAGAATCTAAACAGGTTTCTAGAAATCTGATCATTTTTTGCTATGGTGATTACCATGAGAGTAAACAGCAGGAGGCTGGCTGTAACTCATGAACTAAGAGAGACTTGAACACTCACTTCCTGCTCACCCTTCACTATACAAGCAGTCTGGTTGGATCAAATGTTTCACTGGCTTCTTACAACACCAAAAACATAACAAGTTGGTTGCCAAAATTGCTCAGTTATTCTAACAGCTACTGTTTTATCAATAGAAAAATAGTGATTGTTTTTCAACCATAATGTTAGTAGGAATCTGAAATTATATGGAATTAAGTTTATAACAGATCTCTGCAATCAAAAGGTCTCAGAGTTAGAAAGGTCCTGTAGTGACTCTCTTATCCTATTTTATTTTAAGGTAGGATCAAATTATTCAGAATATTTCCTTCATATTGAACCAAGATTTGCCTCTGCATCTCCCACATTTCAGATCTGGTTCTGGCCTGTGGGCCAAGCAACAGAAGTATGATTCTTTTTCCAGCACTTTAGATACTTGAAGACAATACTCTCTCCATCCTTAAAAACTTTTCTTTTCCAGAAGCTATCATCTTGGCTGCCTCCTCTCAACATGGTCCAGCCCACCAACATTCCTTTTAACATGCAGTTCCCTAACACTAAACACAATATTCAAGTTTAAACATAAGTCTCAACAAGGCCATGGTAGAATTAAAATCTCTTTCCTTCTGGATATTATGCTTATATCAGTGAAAACTATGAACTAATTAGATTTTTTTGGCTACTACATGATATCTTATGTTTATGCACCATTTTAAGATATGTAATGTTGGCTTGCATTCAGTGGCAGCACCAGCTATGGGTCTTAGAGGCCATGTAAATGTGGCAGCAACAGCTTCAGGAGCTCTCAGTCCCCTTAAGGCGTCAGACAATTGCTCAGAAAGAGATTACAGGGGACTCTGTAGACACTGGGGGCAGCTGGTGCTGATTGTTCATATGCTGTTCTAGGTCGAAGTTTCAGGATAGACAGAGACCTTGTGGTTGGTCACAAGGGAGCAAGGGTCCTGGTCACAGTTCCAGGTTGGAGAGGAGTACTGGCACTGGCAGCTGCAGGGGAACAGGGGTCCTTCCTGGGTAAAGACCAGAGTGAGGTACAGGAGAGAAGCACCAAACACTTTTAGACTTCCAGAACGAGCTCTGAAAACAGTAGCATGAAGAAGTCTGAAGTTTGGCACAGTGTCTCACCAGCCTCAGATGAGCAGTGTCCAACATGAGTGTAAAGTTCGGACTCAAGATTGGAAAAAATGAGTAAACAACAATAACAACAATAAAAGTAGAACTTGTCCATGAAATGCTACTATGGTGGTAAAGAAGACCAAGACACGAGGTCAGAAGAAGACAACAATGTGAAAACAGCTACAAACAAAGCCTCAAAAAAAAAAATTTAAACACAAGTCCAATAAGAATTCCCAGATGACTTAAAGAAAATGTTAAGAATAGTAGAGGAAAAATTGGGAAAAGATGAGTGCTGCGAGAAAAATTATGATAAGAGAATGAACAGTTTGGCAAACAAGGAACAAAAAAAAATCTGAAGAAAATAATAACACCTTAGAAAACAAAACTAGCCTAATGTAAATGACAAACAAAAATTCACTGAAGAAAAACATCCTTTAAAAATTAGAATTGGGTATCTGGAAGCTAATAACTCCATGGAACATCAAGAAACAATAAAAACAAAGTCAAAAGAGTGAGAAAAAATAGGAAAAATATGAAATATCTCATCAGAAAAACAAATTACCTGGAAAATAGATCAAGAAGAGATCATTTAAAATATATTGGACTAACTGAAAGCCATGATCAAAAAAAGAACTTAGACATCACATTTCAAGAAATTATCTGGGAAACTGCCCTGTTATCTTAGGTCTAAAGGATAAAATAGAAATTGAAAGGATTTGCTTATCACCTCCTGAAAGAGATCCCAAAATGAAAAACCCCAGGAATAATCTAGCCAAATTCTATAGCTCCCAGGTCAAGGAGAAAATATTGCAAGCAGTCAAAAAGACACCATTTAAATATTGTGGAGTAGCAGTTAGGATCACACAAGATTTAGCAGTTTCTACATTACAGGAGCAGAGTGCTTGGAATACGATATTCTAGAAGGTAAAGAAACTAGGATTACAACCAACAATAACCTACTCAGCAAAACACTATAATCCTTCAGGAGAAATAGTGTATGTTTAATGAAATAGAGGATTTTCATGCATTCCTGATGAAAAGATCAGAGCTGAATAGAAAATTAGACATTCATACATGGGAAAATGATACATGTAACTCCTAAGAACTTTATCATTAGGTAAGTTAGAAATCTACATAGACAGAGGTCATGGATGTGAGGACATGGATTATTATATTGGTTTAATCTAAGAGAAATGAAGGGAGGAGAAAGAGGGATGCACTAGGAGAAGGGGAAAGGGAAAGGAAGAACGAAGAAAATTATCTCACAAAAAAAGGGGTGTGCAAGTTTTTACATGGAGAGGAAAATGGTTTGTGTGTGGGGGAGGTGGATAATACTTGAATCTTACTCTCATCTAAATTGATTCAAAGAGTAAAAAATTTATATACATAATCAGTTGGGTATAGAGATCTAACTTACCCAACAGGGAAGTAGGAGGGGAAGGACGTATGAAAAAGGGTGGGAGGGTAATAAAAGGGACAGTGAATTAAGTGAGGCAGTGGTAAAAAGTAAAACAGACTTTAGAGGAGAGACAAGACAAAAAGAGAGAGAGAGAGATAAACAGAGAAACTAGGTTTGGGGGAAATAAATGGTTAGTGATCATAACTGTGAATATAAATGTGATGAATTCACCCATCAAACAGAAGTGGTTTATAAGTGTGTGGTATAGCGCAATGGATCAGAAACCTAATATACCTCAACTGAAGTAAAAAAGGCAGGGGTAGCAATCACGATCTCAGATAAAGCAAAAGCAAAAACAGACTTAATTTAAAGAGATATTTGGGGAAACCACATTTTGACAAAAGGTACAATAGACAATGAAGTAATATAAAAACATTTACAGTAAATTTCTCAGATAAAAATCTTATTTCTTAAATATGTTGGGAACTGAGTCAAATTTACAAAAATAAGAGCCATTCCCCAGATGATAAAGTCAAAGGATATGAACAGGCAGCTTTCAGAAGAAGAAATCAAAGTTATCTACAGTCATAAGAAAAATGCTCTAAGTCACTACTGACTAGAGAAAGGTAAATTAAAGCAACTCTGAAATACCTTGGTGGAGTTGTAAGCTAGTTCAACCATTCTGGAGAACAATTTAGAACTATGCCTAAAGGACTATAAAACTGTGTATACTCTTTGACCCAGCAGTACCACTACTAGGTTTGTATCCCAAATCAAAGAAAAAGGCAAAATATCCATATGTACAAAAATATTTATAGTTCTTTTTGTGGTAGCAAAGAATTGGAATGTGGGGAGATGCCCACTAACTGGATAGTGACTAAAAAACTTATCATATATAACTGTGATAGAACATTATTGTGCTATCAGAAATAATTAGCAGGATGGTTTCAGAAAAACCTTGGAAGACTTATATGAACTAACAGAAAGAGAAGTGAGTAGAACCGAGAGATCACTGACATAGTAAAAGCAAGATTATAATGTTGGATCGACTGAAAGACAGACTCTGATCAACACAATAATCCAAGATAACCTAGAAGGAAACATGATGAAAATTGCTATCCACCTCGAGAGTGCAAAGTTAAGTATAATTTTCTCACTTTATTTTTCTTGCTTTTTTGGTGACATAGAGGTTTAAGACATTATAGTTTATCATGATGAAATACATATTATTAGAATTAGTCTACTGTCCACTGAGGGACCCTTTTTAGATCCCAGTTTTGTCAACAAGTGGATCAGCTATACATTCCAGCTTTTTGTAAACTGTCATTTTAATAAGCATAATACTTAATACCTTCATCTCTGTAACTGACAAAAAGTTCAACAGAACAAGGTCAAGGAAAAAGCTTTAGAGCAACCTTCTCCACTCAGTTGACATAGATCCACTAACTACCACTATTTGAGTCTGGCAATAACATCTAAACCACAGTTTTCCATTTTGTCTAAGAGAACAGTTAGAGACTTTTTCAAAGGCCTAATAGCTAAAATACTTTTGTAGTATGTGAATGTCATTCTCCTGTTCTACCAGTCTGGTAATGCTTAAAAAAAAAAAGTCCTAATTGTACTTTCTCTTCCAAAGTAATGACTTTCATCTTCTAAGATAAAATAGTATAATAACAATATAAGATTACAAATAAAGTATAATAATACAACAGTGAAACAGACCAAGAACAGCACAGTCTGGCATGACTATTTTGTTCTTGGCATAATTTTTTTTTTAATCTATCTTGTCCAAATTTTATTCCTGAGAGACTCCTATTTCCTCTTGAATAGTTTTCCCCTTTTAGAGTCCCCTAGTCATGTGTTTTCCTGAAGTCTAGGGTATATATCTGGCTATGCCCAGTGTATTCTCTTTCTTAACACTGCCTTGACTTAAAGTCATGAATGACAGAAGTGCGAGGGACCTCAGAGATCAAACACTCTGATCTCATTTTGCGGGTTGAAAAAAAAAATTAAAGCCCAGAGAGAATTATTTGCCCAAGATCACGTAGTTTTATTTTAAATGACAGATAGAACTAAACATATTACTGGAATCTTATTCTACTGTTCCTTCCATCATACTTGTTTTCCCCATACCAACTAGGCCTATTTTGTTGACCATACTAAGGTCAATGAAAGCCATTAAATGTCATCAATTATGATCTACAATGGCAGTTCTGTCTTTTTTTTTTAATAAGAGATGAAGCTTGGCAAATAAATATAGAATTTAGCAAATGTTTTACTTTCAGTAGGCTCAAACTTCTAGTAGAGTGAAGGTTCCCCTCCCCATCTTACTTATAAACCAAATTTGTAACATTATTAGGAAAATATCACTTCTATCTTACATCTGGCCAGGTGAATTGTAGTTCATTCCTACAGCACTACCATTTTTATTCCTCTCTCCTTTAATACATTCTATTCTGCTTCTGCTCTCAAGTTTTTAGGTGTTCATACAGGTGCATATTTTCCTAACATGTAGTACTATCCTCTTGCATTGGGTCTCTATTATATGAGAAAATGACCTTCTTCTCATTGCCATATTCATCATAAGTCATATTCCAACCCTCTTGTCCTACAGTTTTGAGTTGGTTTTATTATTTTATTAAACTGCATACTCTGTTCGGTGTCATTTAGACTCTGAGGTATTAAGAATTGTTCCTAATCTTTTTTCCTATCATTTGTTTTTGTGAATTACTGGAGGTATTCCCCTTAATTCTTCTTCTGCTTATGTCATGTTTTTTTGTTCTCCAAAGCACTTACTTTTACAGTTTTAATTTTTTTCCCTCTTCCCATATTTTAACTCAAACACTGCTGTTTCCTGTCACTCAGTCCTTGTGAGATGTACTTCCTAATCCTTGTGAAATGTACTCTGTTCCTTGCTAAGAGTCTATCTATGATTTTTACCTTAAGACATGGTCCAAAAAAAAAAGGTTTTGTTGTTCTTCAACATCATTTTTGCAGCCAGCTGATCCCTTTACATTATCTTTTCTCTTTCAATTCCATAACTTTCAAATATGGGATGTCCCAAAAATCTTAGTGCAATTTAACTCCCCCTTCCCCCCGCCCCTGCAAATTAGATTAAAGATCTTAGAATTAATAGCTTAAAGAATAAGAAGAAAACACTACCTGTGCCTTATAGGATCACAGGATTTAGAGCTGGATGGGGCCTTACAAATAATTCAGTCCAGCCACTTTATTTGGCAAATGAGGAAACAGACCAAGACAGGGAAATTCATTTGCCCAAGGTCACAGAGCTACCAAGCAGAAGAGCAAATATTTGAACCCTGATCCTTTAACTGCAAATGCTATGCTCTTTCCACTTCTCATCCCTTTGGTTTCTCATGTAGAACTTCAAAAAACACCAAGAAAAATAAAATAAAAATTATGGAGGCTAACCTCTGAACTAGCGGGATTCCCACTAGTGTTGTCTTCATTTTAAAACAAAACAAAATACTTTATTTAGAATCTAACATATGGTATTGAAAAAAGAAATAGCGGGCTTATGGTTCCTTGATTGCACAGGTCATCTGGTAGCATTAAGAGTATTAGGTGAAATGATCCCTTATGAACTAATTTTGTAAAACCAGAGTCTCCAGTTGTTCTAACATCTGTGGTCTTTTCAGTCACCCATTTCTCAGATGCCATACCCCAGCATAATGTGGAGAACTAGGTACATCTTGAAATAATATCTTTTGTGAACGAATTTGACAAAGAGGTAACTTTTTTGTTTTACCTTCCAGAAGTAGATCCATTAAACCTTTGCTATGATTTAGCTTCTTGGCAATGGTAATGATTATCCTTAGATAATTTTCCTTAGATTATATGATACTTATTAGACCTTACCCAAGACAGCAAAATGTGTCATCTACATTAGGGGCCTCCTTTTCAAACTGGCTTCTTTTTTGCCTGTCCTTTTAATCAATCTGGATTTAAAAACACATGGGTTTGGGCTGATTCGGTGATTACAAACAGTAACACGGAAATATAATGATGTTCCTCTCCTGCTGTGACAAAACTGACATGAGGGATTGATGTCAGTCTTATAGCTCACTAGATGCCTAATAGATTTCTAAGAGTGTGGTGATAAATAAAGTATGTTCTATTTATTAATTATTGACATTGTTCAAAAATGAAAAATCATCTAAGTATTATTAGTGTGGGAAAATGCAACTCTAATGTCTTCTTTTTGTTTTCTTCCTATATTCAGACCTGTTCAAATCTCCTTGTAGGATTATCAAACATTTTTCATTTTGCTGAATGTCATTCTCTCTTATAAACCATCATCCGTGAACCTAATTTAAAAATGGAACTTAGTCAAGATTACTCTACTTGCTGAACATGTTCAACATTCATAACTTTGCCATATGTTGTTATGGAAATTGCATTGATTTATAGCAACCTGGGTGTCACCAGATAGCACCGAGTCATCTGAGCTCAAAAATAATTCCTGGAAAATAATTTGTTTTTAAATGTTTCATTTACATCAAGACCTCCAACGACCTAAGATGTTATGTGGTGTATCTGTGTGTCTTTGAAGAAACCAGATTTTCCCAGATTAAAGACGGAGTCTTAGATACTATGGGGATTTCCAAACAAAGTAAGATAGGTGGGAAGCTGGGGAAGATTTCCATTGCCTGAGCAGTACAGATATTGCAGGGAAGAGAACTAATTTTAAATGGTGAAATAATGTAAGCCTTAGATAATTGGGGCCTGAGGTAAATGTTGAGGATGTATTGGAAGACTATTGTGCAGACTTCCATAATATCAACTAAAGCAGGCTTTGTCAGGGATAAGGCCAAGCGATACCATTCTGGGAGAAATGAAGATAAAAGGACATAAGATCACAGGTTCCCCTTTTAATAACTATATGAATCATTTATAGTAATTCATTTTAGGTTTCAATTGGGGTTTAGGAGGAATAGTGTGTTTTTCTTAGAAATGCTTGGGACATTTTTTTGGACATGAAAGTTGTAATTAGACTTAAAATAATAAATTTGAGTTCAGTTTGAAAGCAGAAGAAGAGAAAATTTCTAGTACTGTAATAACTCTGTTAAGACTATAATGAATGAGTCTGTATATATTTTAAATATACATATGGACATGGTGGCTTGTAATATAAAAGACTGAGCAGTTCTAAGATGACTTAGGGTCTGTCTACACACATATATGTGCTAAGGTAAAATGACTCATGACATGTTCAGAAAATCATAGACTTAGAACTAAAAGGGACCCTTGGAGCCTTTGAGTCCAACCTGTGGAAACTGAGGCAAATAGAGGTTAAGTGTTTGGCTCAGAGTCACACAGTAAATGTCTGGAGCAGGATTTGAACCATGGCCTTCTTAACTCCAAGTACAACACCCAGTCTATTGCACCATGCTAAAGTGTCACCCACATTCCAGAACATATTTTGTAAGTTAGGATAAAGGTATCTGTAGACAAAGACTCTAAAGTTTCCCAGTTTTTGAGTCAATGCAAAGGAACAATAACAATGGTATTTGAGACAGAATCTATGCCCTGAGAGGGAGCAGAATGAATGATACCAGGACTCTGATTTACTAAAAAATGAGGTACAGGAACTTGTATGAGTAGGATAAATAGGGAGATGCTTTTGAGGGTGGGGGGCAGGAAGAAGTGGTGCTAATACTATTTACTTAACTAAGGGGTCAGATTTTCCCTAGTCCCATGAACTCCTAGCAACTTCCTAGATAAAATCAACCGTCACCCAGCAATAAGCCAATGCCCAAATGATGGCATAAGCTTGTTTCAGTCTCCAACCACAATTCCATAAGCTCTTTCCCCAACCCTACTTCACCATTTCCCATCAAATCTTTTTTTTTTTTTTTGATACACCATGGGGAACTTTTCCTACTCAAAAAATTAGAAAGGAAAATAAAGGCCATTACTTTCAACTTTTTGATTCTTTGGCTACAGTCATCTAGTTGATGCTGAAGAGAATCCACAAGTTCTTTGTATTTAGCATGTCTCCCTTCAATCACATCCCTTGGACAACAGGAATCCTGGAAATACAGCAAAAGGTCGGAACTGTTTTGGATGATAATAACTAGCTCATGGAAGAAAAATAAGAAGCTGAAAACACTACAAAAAAGTACATTTATATAATAGAAAATATTAATCATGAGCATTTGCACCTGGAAGAAGAATCTTATTCTGCTAAGAAAAAAAGGAAGAATGAAATTATCCCTTGGATGCCACCATGGAAAAGAAAACAGGAGTTACTCACCTTGTACCTATCTTCATCTTCCAAATGTAAAAACAAAATTTGTCCAGTCTTAAATCTAGTAATGATTTATCCAAAGGTGATTAACAATACTAAAGTACTTGGTCTATGTTTTTGCCATTTTTTAAAAATAATATTCTGGCATTATGATGATTATATTTGTGAGATTTAAAACAACAACAATAACAAAAGATCCAGAACTATGATCTCATTGATGTAGGCAACTCCCAATGTTCAAACTCCCTGTAACAATGCTCTGGATTTTATGGTCTTAGGGCTTGGTGAGTCACTGCAAGGTTAAGTGATTTGCCCAGATTACACAGCTAGTATGTGTCCAATGACAGATTTAATACTAAGTCTTCCTGACTCCAAAGCAGGACTCTCTACCCATTCTGTCCTCTTGACATTCAATGAGAAAAAAAAACAAAACAAAATTCTTTTGTGCTACATCTGTGATGTCATTGGGAGAGGCAACATCCATTGAGGAAATTTCCTTTTAACAAGGTAGATAGGCACTGGCCCTGCAACTTACAGCCTTAGAGTTGCCTGTTGAAATATCAGAACCTGCTACAATTTTTCTGGCTTATTTTTTCAATCTCATCAGGCTGTTGTGAGGATCAAATTAGATAACATTACTCAAGGTGTTTTCTAAAAGTAAGGCATCATATCATTGTAAACTATCATCCATGGATACAATGAAAATGGGGTGATACTGTTAACGGAGTGACTTCCAAAAAGCAACAATTTCTGCCTACATTTCTTTGAACAGACCATAGGAAAAAACTCCATTAAAGTTCTGAGGGTTAGAAATTTTAACTCAAATAAAAAGAAGACAAATGATTCTCGAAGCTAGAAAGAACAATTACTGATATAATGAACAAAGTTTTCCACATTGGATTGCAAAACCATCTAATTTTTTTTCTTTACTTATAAATCAAATTTAATGACCTTTCAGAACACTAAGTCTGACTCATTTTCAGATGAATCAAATCCAATATTTAAAGTTTAGGAGAATAGAGCATTTTTAAAAAATAGTAGTAGGCTTTAATTAAAATAATAGTAGTGGAAAAGATCTCTAGGTTAACTGTCTCAATATTTTCATTTAAAATGGGGAAACTGAGAATAGGGGGAAGGGAAGTGACTTGCCCAAAGTAACAAAACTATACGATGGCAGAACTGAGATTATAGCCCATGGGTTAACTGGCTTCTTGACCTTTTTTCTTTCCATTACACTACAATTCGGGTCTCCTTATTCCAAATTTAGTATGCTCTTTCCATACCTGTTTTTCTGTCTCTGATCATATAGGTACAGATTATATTTTAAGCCCCTTAGAATTGGCTCAGAAATATGACATATTTCAATATATCATTTCACTGAGCACCAAACAGTTATTATAAGATACATATGTGCCTATGTGCACACAAATTTCTTTTAGCCTGTTTGGGGCAGGATGGGGGGTTGTGGTAGGGGAGAGGTAGCACATATCTGTTCTTGTTGAAATATGGTGGCTTCAACCTTCATTGCCACTTCACTCTGAAAGAGGCAGTTTAGGTGTCTAATCCCAACTCTATATTAAGTGCAAGGCCATGTTGTGCAAAGAGCATGAAACAGAGTTTCAGTCCCAGCTTCATCTGTAAAATGAGGACAATAATTCTTACACTGCCTGCCATATTGGGTTGTTGTAAGGATCCAATGTTATAAAATACATAAAGACCTTTGTAACTATAAAGTACTACATACATGAAAGGCATTAAAAGTACAATAATAATTACTGTAATAGCCTTGATAGCTATACATATTTCACTAGTCAGCTATAGCCACAAGGTACCAAAAGAACAAATTTGCCTTCATGATACCAAACAACCAGGGGAAAGTTTTTTTTTTCCTTTTTCAATAAGATTAAACTATCTGTGCATTGTATAGACATAACTTTCAGAATATATCATTTTAATGTACTTTAGAACCCTCTAGCTCAAAGCTGGAGCAGCTATGTAGTGCAGTGGATAAAGTGCTGGGCCTACAGTCAGGAAGACTCAGGAGCTCAAAGCTGGCCTCAGATACTTACTAGCTGTGTGACCCCGGGCAAATCACTTAACCCTGTTTGCCTCAGTTTCCTCATCTATAAAACGAGCTGGAGAAGGAAATGACAAACCACTCCAGTGTCTTTGATAAGAATAAGAAAATCCCAAATGGGGTCACAAAGAGTTGGACATGGCTGAAAAACAGCTGAACAACAATAAAAGCTCAAAGCTTCTAACTCTATGGGTCGAAATTAGAAAATGAGAATCCTAACCCTAAATAACATGTTCTATAGTATTACAGACTTGAGCAATGACTGCATGTGAACATTTGTCTACAAATGAATAAAACATCAAGGTAGAGAGTCTACTTCCCATAAGCAATACATAGTAACAATTTTTGGCAACAGTAAAAGAATGTTGCTTTTGTTTACATTCTTTATTTATTTTAAATTTTTGGAGGGGGGAAGGTAGGGCAGTTGAGGTTAAGTCACTTGCCCAAGGTCACAGGGCTAGTAAGTGTTAAATGTCTGAGGTCAGATTTGAACTCAGGTCCTCCTGATTCTAGTGTCAGTGCTCTATTCACTGTGCTACCTAGCCACCCCCTATTTACATTCCTTTTTTTTTTTTTTGCTTTTTTTTTTGAAGGGGGAAATGCGGGGCAATTGGGGTTAACTGACTTGCCCAAGGTCACATAGCTAGTAAGTATTAAGTGTCTGAAGCCGGAATTGAACTCAGGTCCTCCTGACATCAGGGCCAGTGCTCTATTAACTAAGCCACCTAAGCCATGCCCCCCCCTTGTTTACATTCTTAAATTAGGTTTAGTGCAGACTGTTAGAGAAGAATAAGTTGATGAAATTGTTGTTCAAACTCATTTAAACAGTTATGAGATTATATATACATATCTAAAGAAAGTATCTAATTAACATTCAAGTCAAGTGTTATGTGTCTCCCACACCTTGTCTTGCTGGTTTTCCTTGTGTCTCAAAACCATTTTCTAATAGTTGAGGAGGGAAAAAAAGGGGGAAATATATTTCTAACAAGCTACCTGTCACTGCCTGTGGGCCTGGTAGGAGTCAGGCTGAAAATAAATCTTTACGATTAAGAGTTCTACAATCACTTTACAAGGATTTTTATATTTAAGATATATAATCAGAACAGGAGAAACACAAGAAACTGATTTAAATCTATGACTTAATATTTTTTTTAACACCCAAGATCTCATTCAAAGGTGATTAGTTCCTGAAATACTAAAAGGCTTGATCTTAAGGTGGGTTCACTATAGCATAATCTTTGAAGACAATATTATATTGGGATTCTGATAATTTTACAAGAGAGGGTTCAGGTTTATTTCCTTTCTATTATCTCCTCAAATACTTACTCAGAGTTCAAGAGTCCTTAAACAATGTCATTCTGTTTTGATGGGTTTTGCTTCCAACAGCAAAAGATGTCAAAGAAAACATTGTCCTTCATTGTGAATCTCAGCAACACCCATTGTCAAATAATCACAAAATAGCTATCATTACTAACTACATATGTGGACATAAGACATTAAAAAGAAACTGTATAAACTAGGGACTTAAGGATGATTGACAAGATTATCCTCTTTATATCACTCTTCTTTAATTATCTTTTAACCAATTTTAATAGGTAAATATACACAAAAAATCAACTTCACAATTAAAAGCTTTGTGGTCTGAGTCTTATCAATAAATGGCATGGGACATATGAAATTCTAGGTCCTAAGTGCATCTCATTTCACACAGCATACTACAGGGAAACCCTAGACATCAGATAACTAAAACAAAGACTAGCTTGCCTATCTGTAATTAAAAATGTCAACTTGGAAATTACCATCAATATTAAAAAATTTACCTGTTTTAATAATAACTTCTAACCAATTCATGCTATCTGGGCTCAGAAAATTCTCAGTGGACCTGACCCTGAAAGCTAAATCAGCTATTATGGTAAAATACATATTTTTCTAGGGCTATTTTATTAAAATCCATAATCCCTAATCAATGACTCATGAATGTCTTAAAAAAAATTTTAGTAAGAAGCATAGTTAAAGTATGACTATTGTAGGCTAAATTTCATTATCTCTATCCCCAAGGTCTCTTGGCTCCTCCCTTCCCCCTCATCCTTCTATCCCTCCCCAAATCTGTTCTGCACATCAGGAAGATGTCAAGTATTTTTATCTGGGTGAAAAGACTGAAAGAGACAAGCCAAAACTTTCTTACTCCAAAGTCTTTGAAATCTTCTAGGAGGCTCAGTTTTTCTGGAACAGACTCCAGATGGTCCAAGGCCACTCGGGTACTCTGAAAAATAAAACATAAGGAAACCAAACATAAAAATTTGATCAATGCTTTTCAAGTGCCAAGTAGCAATATCAGCTGTACCATTGTCAATAAGTAATGTATCCTGTTATACTAAGAGAGGTAGATAAGAAATGCATGAGAAATAACTATTATCTACATATAATATGTATAGTAATTCTTTATATTAGAAGAAATAACTTCCTTTCCCTCAGTTTCCAAAATGAATTAACATGACGGTCATTGATAGAGATTCTCTTTCAGCTTGTATGCCATAACAAATTCTACAGAGAATTTCATATGAAATATTAATTTACAAACCTGTAATCATGGGTAACCAACATGAATAAACCAAAAGTTATCACTGAGAAAGAGATGAGATGGCAGTTACTTATTTCCACAGCTCATTACAGGTTCTTTAAGTACCAAATGTTGCCATTAGAAAGAGGTCAAGTGTTTTCATCAATTCTTTGTGCTAAGATAGTAGTGCTATGATAAGAACTCAAAAACAAAATCAGAAAAAGAAAGTTCTCCAAAATTAAATACTGAGGATTTAGGTAACTGACAAAATCAATGATAGTATATGAAGTCTTCCATTTTCCATAGCATTAGGGGTTTACATCTTGCAAATTTCCAAATGACTTGGAAAAGAATTATCTGAAAGTCATTTCGAAGTTAATATAAAGTAATGACTAAGAGATGTTTTAAAAATGTTCAATAAATAAATATTCAACAAATAAAAAAGTCATCATCTTGAAATTATAAGCTCCCTGCGGGGGTGGGGTAAATGAAAATTAAGACAGGTAAGTGAGAATCTAACCTGTAACAAGATATTTATGTTAGATTAGACGTGAAACAGCTAGTTGGTATAGTGGAGAGTGTATTGGAATTGGAGTGAAGAAGCCCAGAGCTCAAATACTGCCTGAAGACACTTCAGGGTGAGTGACTGGGCAAACCACTTATCCTCTCTCAGTCTCAGTTTCTTGAGCTCTAAAATCAAGATAATAACAGCACCTAACTTCCAGGGTTGTGAGGATCAAGTGTGATAATATATGTAAGGTACTTTGTAAACTTTAACTATATTACATGTCAGTTACTATTATTAGCCATTATGTTATAGCTGATTCACAAATAATCAGATTGGCTCCTACCCAAGGACCCCTTCCTAAAGTCTGAATACAAGTATTTTTTTGGAGGATCAATCTTTTGTTTACTCTAATTAACTCAAATGTGAGAGAACTTGACACATGATTACTATTAATGCTATTCCACCTATTTAGAAAAGCACTGATTGATTTCTGGATTTTCACAGTCTCTATTTATTGGGCAGATTCCTGAATGTGCACTGTCATATAACATACAGAAAGATGAGTAAGGCTAAACTGTTGTGAATTCAACAGAAATACCATATATGCTATATTTAGATGATTCATAGAAACGCGGGTTTTCTCAAGTATTATATTTACATGTGAAAGATGCAAATATAGATGAAACTGAAAATAGAATGAAGCAGTTAACAATATATTGCTCATAAATGGAGAAGGCCTAAATCTTGAAAACATTGAAATCCCTTTCCTCGTCCAGTTACTCTTTCTCCCCAACAGAAAATGACTCTGAAATCTCTGTAAGTATTCTTGAGTACATCAAGGATACCTTTTACTTAGAGTAGGGGTAAAATTACCCTGGCCCTTTCTCTACTATAAATAATTGTGCATGTTAAACAAGCATTTTTTCTATAAAATTTTCTTCTTTTTTTTTTTTTAAGCAATCGAGGTTAAGTAACTTGCTCCAGGTTACACGGCCAGTTATTTCTGGTTGTGGTGCTGAGTATCTGAGCCCAGATTTGATCCCCAGGTCATCCTGACACTGGAGCCAGTGCTCTTACTCGCTGAGCCACCTGGCTGCCCCTAAGAAATTGGAGTTAAGTAACTTGCTCAAGGTTACACCGCCAGGTGTTTCTGGGTGGGTGCTAAGTGTCTGAGCCCAGGATTCGATCTCCAGGTCATCCTGACACTGGAGCCGGTGCTCTTACTCACTGTGCTACCTGGCTGCCCCTCTATAACATTTTCAATTCATTGGATGACAGGATATAAAAGTTTATATAGCCACTGTTTCCATATGCTGGAGGGTGTGTGTGTGTGTGTGTGTGTGTGTGTGTGTGTGTGTGTGTGTGTGTGTGTGTGTGTGATATTTTGTTTGGGGCCTGTATGTTCAAATAATTGCATTTATTAGTGAAGCTTAAAAACCTCCCCAGTCCCTTCTTTATTAAATCTATTTATTCTTCTCTGTCTCTACAACTGACTTTCAGACTTACTATTTGCTTTAGTTACATTTGCCTAATCTTATCCATGCTTCCCTGACCCTTACATATTCTTCAATCCAGTGACTGTCTTGGAGACAGTCTTGAACTGTCTCCTGGCTGTCTTGAACAAGACATACCATTTCCTAACTCCATACTCTTCCTCCCTCCCTTCCTTCTTTCCTTCCTCCCTTTCTCCTTTCCTTCCTTCCTCCCTTCCCTTCATTCTTTCCTCCCTCCCTTCCTCCTTCCCTCCATTCTTTCCTCCCTCCCTTCCTTCCTTTTATGGAAGGTATCATGAATATGTGTATCATTCTTGCACAAGGGCCATCTTACAATCTCCTCTGGATCATTCCCATTTTAGTATATGCACTGCTGAAGTTACAGGACTGGGCATTTTTACTGGCTGTCCCTCATGCCTGGCATGCTCTCCCTCCTCATCTCTGTCTCCTGGTTTCCAACAAGTCTAAGCTAAACGTCCACCTTCGATAGGAAGCCTTTCCCAAGCCATCTTAATTCCAGCGCCCTGCCTCTATGGACTATGTCCAGTGTATTCTGCATATAGTTCACACATACGTCAATTCTGCATGGTGTCTCCCTCATTAGACTTTGAGCTCACTGAGAACAAGTAATACCTTTTGCTTTTCTTTATATTAATAGGCTTAGACAGTTGTTACATGTTTTTGACTGACTGATGATTTCAAGTACTGTTTCTAAATGTTTCTGCATTTTCAAAACTAGTACAAATGCATGTTTAGTCATCCCTCTATTTTAATCAATCTACCCACTGCAGGTGTGGGGAACCGGCAGGCTCAAGGCCACATGTGGCCCTCTAGGCCCTCAAGTACAGCCCTTTGATTGAATCCAAACCTCACAGAATAAATCCCCTTAATAAAAGGATTTGTTCTATAAAACTCAGACACAGCCAAAAGGTCACACCGAAGGACCTAGAAGGCCACATGTGGCTTCAAGGCTACAGGTTGCCCACCCTTGGTTTACAGAGCATCCCACCAGAGATATTCTCTCCCTTCCAACACCTCCCCTCCTCATATATTTCAGTCTCAGAGTTTACCATTAGGTAATAATCTCTTGGAGCAAATTTGTTTTTCATGGTATTTTTAGGGTGTTCACACAACTTTGGTGTATAATCTGAGAGCACACTCTAATTTTTTAATTAGAGTTTGGCATGGGATTTTAGGCTTAGTTTAGGACTGTATGTTTAAGTATCTATCCCTTTTTTTTTTGGAGGGGGGAAGGCAAGACAATTGGGGTTAAGTGGCTTGCCCAAGGTCACACAGCTAGTGTCAAGTGTCTGAGGCCAAATTTGAACTCAGGTCCTTCTGACTCCAGGGCCTGTGCTCTATTCACTGCGATACTAGCTGCCCCCCATGCCTTTCTTTAAGGAGCTTCCCTTTGAGTGAGGGCCACAGGACAAACAGACATAAAAAAGGTATATGAGCACTTAAAATAAATTCTTAACTTAGTTTGAGAAACATGTATACATAAATGCCAGGGCATCTAAGTAAACGGCAAAGTAGCAAGCATGAGCAAGGAGAACAGGACAGCCTAGATTTATCAGCAGTTACAATGAAAAGTTGTTCCAAGGGATTCCAGTCTCAGAACTCACCATTAGGGATATCTCTTGGAACAAATTTGTTTTTCAATATGGTATTTTTAGGGTGCTAGGACAGACACATTTAAGTCCTAACCTTTAATTTTAATTAGAGTTTGGCATGGGGTCTTGGGCTTACTTTAAGTCTCAATCAAACCTCACGCAAGTCTCAGGTTTACCTTTTCCCTAAAGCCAAGAGTGCTCCAGAAAAAAATATCCATTGGGAACTGAGTAAAGTCTGAAATTGGTGACTTGTTGAAATTCACAGGTGCTATGATGATTTGTATACATTAGCTCCCCTGGCAAGCTTCCTAAGGCAGATCCAGAGAATACCATAAAACTAGACATGGGTGTATTTTTATAGACTTTTCTGCTTGTAGTTATTTAAAGATTCTCTTGGAAATAACAAAAAACAACTAAGAAATTCATTTCAAGGAAATCCTAAGAAAAGGCAAGTAAGTTGTCTTTAAAAAAAATCTAGGAATAGACTAACTCAGTGATCTATAAGTATGCTTAATGGTTTATTTAAATAGTTCCCTTTCACATAATATTACAAGACAGTTTCTCATTAAAAGTGAAAATAAAGAAAAGGAGTGGACAAATGGGTTTATGCACCATAACATTTGCTTAATATAACTACTCAGATGTTCTAAAGGGTAAAGTTCCTGGATTAGAAGAGGAAACAAAAATATCCAATTCTGAACCTTCTGGGTATAAAACAGGAGACAAGACTCCAAATTTAGTGCTCTAAAAAAATATAGTGATGAAGTCCACACTGTTACATATTTGGTAGAGAAAATGGCTTTAAAATAAGGGTTTTTATATGCTCAGGGTGGAGGACTTTATAGACTAGAACATTAAACAGAATTCTTATATTACTCATGCTTTCAGGGAGGCATTGGTCCAGGTGACCTCTGGGAGCCCTTTCAATTCGTAAATTCTTTGAAAAATAATTTCTTTCCATGTTAACTTTTGATATGGAGTCAACATGAATCCCAGGGGAAAATACATAGCTGGGAACTGGTGTATAACAATTCATGGAGACCTATATACAAAAAAATCCCATTAATCTGTGTCCATGGAGGCATAGTCAAATATCTAACTCCAGTTAAGTAGTCCAGGTACTGAAAAACCCATATGGTGATGACATTTCTGGAAGTGCATCTCTTACTTGAGCTCTCTGGGGATATTAAAGCCCTTGTGTTATAGAGAAAAGAATTTCATTATACCATTAAGAAGGTAGTTAGGTTGTGTATTGGATAGAGGGCTGGGCCTGGAGTCAGGAAGAGTCATCTTCCTGAGTTCAGATCTGACCTCAGACACTAACTAGATGTGTGACCCTGGGTAAGTCACTTAACCCTGTTGCCTCAGTTCCTCATTTGTAAAATAAGATGGAGAAGGAAATGGTAAACCACTCTAGTATTTTGCCAAAACAAAAACAAACAAACAAACAACCCAAGTGGGGTCATGTAGAGGTGGACATGACTGAAAAATGACTGAATAACAAACACCATTAAGTATAAGGGACCTGCTACCAGGCCTCTTGAAAGAAAAAAAAATTTCTATATATCAAAGGAAATTAAATTTAAAAATCAGAATACACATTTCAGATCTTTTTCTCCCTCTTTTTTCCTCTTCATATCTTATATATTTCCCTTTTCTTCATCAAATATAGACTTATTTTATAACTTAACACAATTTTAATTGTACCCTTCCTATAGCTTAACCCTTCACTAAGCTCTCGATCAAAGGTTTTTTTTCATATTCATCCCTGCCAAGGAGAGCCCACATTCTAAAATTATTGCTATTCATGCTCAGGAAGCATTCTCAAATGATGATGATAATGATCAATGACATTTGTATTATACTCTAAGGTTTGAAAAGCATTTGATATGCATTCTGTTATTCGATTCTCACAATGACCCTGTATGCAGTAACACATACATCATATTCCAAAAGCCTTAGGGAAGTTTTAAGCTATTAAAGTTAATTATTCTCATTATTTTACAAATGATCATTTCTACTTTATGGATGAGGAGACTGAAGCGTGGAGAGGTTAAGAGACTTGTCCAGGGTCACACAGCTATTGAATTTCTAAAGGAGTCAAACCAATGTCTTGCTCACTCCAAGCTCAGCACTATACCTAATAACCCATGCTACCATTACCCCAGCAGCGAAGACCATTCATGGTGATAGTGTTCACTCTTTTTACTAGAGTAAAAAGTTAGATAAGTATAATAGCTGAAAAAAAAATAACAACTTCAAAAAAGTTTGCTCTTTCACCATTCATTTACTTCATGTAAATTTATTCTTGGTAAGGAAGACAGTTTGACATATTGTACCATTTCCACCGGGCCTTAAATTCCTACAGGAATACATAATAACTCATTGCGTATCTCTGAGTAGTCAGACAGTGGTTAGCTCTAAGGTTGAACAGCTCTAGCCTAATTTGGTTAGTGTATCTTAGCTTTACATTAAAACCTGAGAAGGATTTGGTGTTTTTACTTTATTTTTAAAAGCAAACACAAGATCCAGGAGGTAGGCATATCTGTCAGCAATGGCAGAAAAGCAGCTGCCAGACACATTATTTTAAAGTTGTCAACATGAACCAAACTGCTACATAGCCCAGCAATTTCAGAGGGGACATAACATGATTTTTCCCTTAAACTTTTCTTGTGCCCAGATTGTAGCAAAGTGAATAAATATAACATGGCAATGTAAAAAGCAGCAGTTTGGAATTAGGGGGAAGTCTACTGGAAATCTTGGCTTTTTTTGCCTTTTGTATAGAAAGTCAAAATGATCACTGTGATTATGGGTGTTTTTGAAAAATACATTTCTCTTTGCCAATGGAGAAATGTTCATACATTTCATTTCCTATTACCACATCATATTATTCAGTGTTATTGAAATCTACTATGTCCAGAGGTTTAAGTCTGAGAAGAAAAGTCAAGGGTTTATTCATTTTAAAAAAATATTTGTGTATTTTAAGATACTATGCAGATATTAAATAAGCAGAGATCTGGACTAATTTATTTATTTAAGTTTCAAAATACATTTGAGTTTAATTTGGAAAGAGATCAGATACAAAACTTCCCTGACAAATGATGGAAAGGTGGTGAAGGGACCTAAGTAAACACATCTTCAGGGAGGAGAGGGATGAGGTCATTAAGAAGTAAACCTTTTTAGTTAGTGCTGATTTAAGTACAACACAGCTGTATCAGCTCCACAGGGCCTTATTTTCACCCAAACTATGCAACAAACTTGCTGGAGTCAAGCCAAGCATTCATAAGGAACAGGTTGGCAAACCAGTATTGTTGGTACATGTTCCCTAATATTGCTTCAGTGCTCAAAATGAATGATCAGTGCTGCCTTTTGTATTCTGGATCTATAAAAGAAGGGGGATATGAAAGTCTATCTTCCATTTAGAATATGCAATAAGAATGCTATGAAGTATGTATATATTTAATGCTTGCTAAAAATAAAAGACCAACAAGCTGATAAGACATCAGAATGTATGAAAAGGATTTCAAACAATAAAACACTGCAACTGTTAATTTTAGATTGAAGTCTAGAAGAAATGTTTAAAATAATAAAATTTGTCCTCTGAAGATACAAAATTCCTCATTCAGACTGTTCCCTCAAAAAAGGAACGGAATATCAAATTCAGAAATGCTTGTTACTCATAAAATGAGGGGGTTGATAGATGGCCATTAAGGTGACTTTGTACTGTAGCCTAAATTTATGATCCTGTGGTCTAATGAATTAAGTGAGAGATAGCATGAAATATTATACTAAGCAAGGAGAAAAGGTTGAATAAAATAGGCCTTCATAGCTGTTATTCGATTTAGAAAACATTCACTAAGTGCTAACCATGTGTAAGGCTCCTAGATAGGTTCTGGTGATGCAAAAAGAAATAAAAATGGTTTTTTCCTCACAGAGAATCAAATGGATTAGTACCATTTGGATAATTCTTTAATATTTCCATATGGAGATAAATAGAATCTGCCCAAACTGAAGGGACTCCTATTCAACAAGGGACTGGTTTAGAGTAACCCTAAGGTTCTTTCCAGTTAGGTGTAATCCCATTAACTGATAAACAGATGCAACTATCACCTTAAGTGATAGGCAAATAAATCACAGATCACACACAAATCAGGATTTTAAGTTCAAATTGTGGTTTGAACAGATTGTTTTTTCAGTAATTGAACTGTTTGGTTTTTTAAAAAAATTCTATGATGCATTTTATTTTAATTCAGAAAGTTATTTTTAATTAATAAAAACAGTGGGGTGAAGGAGATGGGAAGGAGAAGATGAACACAAAAATGAATATGAAATATTAGGACACTGAGAGGGGTTTATCCGCTTTGAGGGTTCTATCCCTGTCACTTTATGAATTTCTTTCGTCTTACTGAGTCTTCTATACTTGCTTCCACTAAGAGAACACGTGAAGGAGATTTCTCTGTTTCTGTGGAGAGCACCGCCATACTTGTACCAAGTGGGTTACTTCAGAGACAAAGAGGCAACTAGGTAGCACAGTAAACATGTGCTGGCTATTTAAGTTCTGCCTTACATACTTAACCACCTAGGTTACCCAGTGCAAGTCACTTCATCAACCCAGCCTCATTTTTTAAAACTGTAAAACATGGGTAGTTATAGCACTTATCTCACAGGGCTGTGATTATGTACGCAATATATTTTGCACAACATAGAATGCTATATAAATGCTAGCTGTTGTTATCCTCCCTCACTCTTTTAAAAAAAATTCAATTGTTTGATGGAAAGGAAAGGTGGAAAAGGAAAGGGGAGGAGAAGGGAGGGCTGGGGGAAAGAGGAGAAGGGAAGGGGAGAGAAGGGAAAAGGGGAAGGGAAGAGAAAAGGGGAAGAGAAGGGAAAGGAAAGGTGCTCCAATTTGTATTGTGAGTCCATCAGCTTTTTATTTTGTGGTGGACAGCATGTTTCATCATGAGTTCTTTGGAATCGTGTTTGGTCATTGTGTTGATTAGTGCCTTAGTTTTTAAAGTTGATTATCTTTACAATATTGCTGTTGTAAAACTTTTTCTCCTGGTTCTGCTCACTTCACATTATATAACATACAAATCTGTCTGGGTTTTTTCTGAAACCATTCTTTTCATCATTTCTTACAGCATAATAGTGTACCATGACATTAATATGCCATAACTTACTCAGTCATTCCTTGGGCATCCCCTCAATTTCCAATTCTTTGCCACCACAAAAAGAGCTGCTATATATATATATATATATATATATTTTTTTTTTTACAAATAGATACTTTTTCTCTTTCTTTGATCTCTTTGGAGTATATACTTGGGAGCAGTAATGCTGAGTCAAAGGGTATGCCTAGTTTAATAGTTTTTTGGGTATAGGTCCAAATTGCTTTCCAGAATGACTGGACTATTCATAGTTCCCCTAATAATGCAGAGTAGAGCACCTGTTTTTCCACAGCCCCTCCAGCATTTGTCATTTTCTTTTTTGTTTTGGTCATCTTTAGCCAATCTGATGGGTATGAGGTGGTACCTCAGAGTTCTTCTAATTTGTATTTCTCTAATTATTGACAAAGCATTTTTCATATAGCTGTTGATAGCTTAGATTCTTTCTTCCAAAAACTGTTTATTCAAATATATCATTTGACCATTTTTTAACTGGATCAACAAATCCGAAAAGAGAACTCATTCACCCTTGCCCCTGCCCCAAGCCCTTATTTCTAACTTCCTTATTTCTAATGACGTAACAATCACCCAGGTTCTCTCTCTCAAACCCCACATTCTATCAGTTGCCAAGCTCTGTCAATTCTACTTCAGTAATTTCTTGGATCCATTCCCTTTGCTGTAGTCAAACTATAACCACCCTATTTCAGGTTTGTTCTTATCACCTCATTCATGGACTTTTACCACAGCTTCCTAATAGGTCTTACCACCTAAAATCACTAACCCTTCCTACAATCCAAACTCCATACAGCTGTTAAAGGGATATTCCTAAGGTAAAAAAGTCTGGCCAAATCATTTCCCTGCTTAAAAAAAGTTCCAGTAATGACCTATTACCTCCGGAAGAATACAAACTCCTTTGGAATTAAAAGCCCTTTACAATTCTGCTCCAGCCTGCCTTTCTAGGTTTATTACACTTTATCCTCCTCTCCACTCCCCTCCCATTCCCACCTCTATTTTCTCTAAGTTACAGTCAAACTAGTGTAGTTTCTGTTCTTCAAACATGACATTCCAACTTTCATCTATCTGCCTTTTCACAAAGCCGTCCCCATGCCCAGAAAGTATTATCCTTACCTCCACCTCTTAAAATTCCTTAGCTTCCTTCTTCTTTTTGCTTTTTGGAGGGCAATCCCCATTGTTAAGTGACTTGCCTAAGGTCACACAGCTAGTAAATGCTAAGTGTTTGAGGCCTTGACTCAGGTGCTCCTGACTTTAGGGCCAGTCACTGAGATACCTAGCTGCCCCCAGCTTCCTTCTAACAAAGCCTTTCCTGTTGGTGCTGCCCTCATTACTTTGTACTTACTTTGAATACATTTGCACTTAATCATATGTGTGCATGTTTCTCCTGAAAGAATGTACACTCCTTGATGGCAAGGAGTGCTTGATTTTTGCTTTTGTATTTTCAGTATCCATCACTCCACAGTTTGCCATTTCCTTCTCCACAGGTAAACAGGTTAACTGACTTGCCCAAGTTCACACAGTTAGGAAGTTTCCGAGGCTGCATTTGAACTCAGGTATTCCTGATACTAAGACTAGTACTCAGTCCACTTCACTACCTAGCAGCGTCTAATAGCACCTATCTCCCAGAGCTACTGTGAGAATTAAATGAGATAATGTTTGAAAAGCATTTGGGACAGTGTCTGGCACATAATAAATTCTTTACAAATGTTAGTTCTTATTAATACAGGATGGCCTAAAAGTCATATTGCTTTAATAGCTTTAATTTATTAGCTATATTTTAAAAATAAAATCACTAAGCCTGCCCATAAAGTCTAAAATAAATTCAAAGACAGGGCATTATATTGCAATGACAATTTAGACACACAATTAAAACAGAATAGAGCAGAGAGTGGATCCTTTAACTCTTTACTAGTTAGGAAACCAAAAAAGGTATCACTTGTTATCTCAATTGTTCTGCAACAATTAAAACTCTTTTCTCTTCCAAGTTCTCCTTCCAAGTCTTGTCCACTGTGGTATTCTTATCTGTGCTGTAATGTTCTAAAGGTCACAGATAAATCTTTCCTTCACTAAGTTATCTATCCGAGCTCCAGTCCTGCCAAGTAGTAGTTAGTACACATGTATGCCCTATGTTTCTCGAAAGGCTTTAAAAACTGTAAAACAACCAAGGTGGTATTACTGTGCTCAACAAAATGGTTTTTGCATGGTATACAGTATAGAGCATTCATCAAGGAGTCCAGAGATTTGGATTTAGTTCCTTCCTTGACACTAACCAGCTGTGCAGACTCTGGGCAAGTAAGTCCTTCTGGGCCTCAGTTTCCTCATCTGTCAAATGCATGGTTTGGACTAGTTCTCTCAGGTCCTTTACTGCTTTAACATTTGAAGAGTCTACAATTTTCCCCATCCCTCAATATGTGATGAGTGGCTTGGTTTATTATTTCTTCTCACCACAGGCTGTGACTGGGATCTGTCTGCATTTAAAAGGTGTATGAAAGAGACAACAGTTTTCCTGAAGAGAAAGTTAACGGTAGGAAAACAAATAAAGGGGGCCTGGTGGCTAGCAATACTTAGAGACCTGACATGCGGCAGAAAAAATTGTTCTGCCTTAAGAAGGACAGCAAAGCTATTGATTTTGAAGGAAAAAAAATAATAACAAAATGAAGGCTATATTTGTTTTCTTGGGTGAGGGCCATGTCAAATTAAAAACACTATTTATATGTCACTTTGTGTCTCTGAAAGCAGCATTTCCAAATAGAGGCACAGAGCATCCTGTTGATTTTTTCCCTGGCTTCAGCAGCAGTTGAGACAGGCACGCTTTCACTCTGCCCCCTTTCCTCTTCACCCTCCTCTGTTCCACCCCCCTCCCTTTCTCAGACCTACAACTTTAAGGAAGTTTGAAAACTCCAAAGATACCAAGTTTCTTTAGAATGGTTTTCTGTCATACTATAGAACTCACTCTTCCCCCAAAAGATAAGACAGAGACAAAAGTAAGAGATCAGAAATATGGGGAGGTGACCTATAATAAGACAATGAATTTAAAACGTGGCCAGCTCAAGGAAGGAAAGATATATCCCCTCACTCCTTTGCATAGGTGGTGGGTCTGGAATGGGTATGAAGCACTGCATAATAGCTTCCTATTTTTTTTTTTAATGAATTGATCTGCTTTTCTGATTTTTTTCTTCTTCCTCTTCTTTTTTGAAAATGTTTTTGTTATAAGCGAGGGATGGCTCTTTGGAAACAGTGTAGGTGAAGGATACAAGAGAGTTGTGAAAAAACAGGGAACATTAAAAATCTCCTAAGAATAAAGAAAAAGAAAAAAAACCATGGCAGAGCCTTTAAAAATCAATTTGTTTTGGTGAGGTAAAGAATGTCTCCAAATATATGTGAAATTTATTTTAAAAAGGAAAAGAAAAAAGAAAACAGAAAACTGGGAAAGCAAGGAAAATGAGAGGAAAACACAGGAAACCGAAGTGTTAAACACAGTAATGACTAACTTACCGTGAGGAACATGAGGAATAAAAGCTTAGTTGACCCATATAGAATCTGAGCAAAAATAGTTTGTCGTGTATAATAACCCCTTTGCTGTGGATTAAGTATCATATTTGTATCATTAAGAGCCCGGCCTACTCTTCTTTATTAAAAGAGATAGGTTTAGTCATGCAGAACAAAATACTCAAAAGGATGGTGGGAACACCTGACACAGGGTGCAATTAAGTACTGCTAATTATTTCTCAGAAACCAGCAAATGATATGCCATAATGCGTACAAGTAATCCTGAAGAGAGCAATCATGTCTGTCTGCTCATTATTTAATAGGGAACAGAGAGTACTGATACAGCACACTGATAAAAACTGATAAATGCAAGAACCACCAGTTTTCCTGCCTGAGATAGGATCCATGTTAATTTACTTAAAAGCATACTGTTTTGTGTGGTGAACACTATAAATCTTTGGTGTCTTTAAAATGAAGGATTATTTACTTTAAGAGATGTTCTATGTTCTCAGTGAGAATGATAAGAACAAATTACTCATTTTCCATTACCCTATACCCAGCACTTTGATGTTGAAAGTGCATGTGAACAGTTAATCCTCCTATGTATGAGTTTACAGTGATTGGCAGTTAGTTCAGTGTTGTCCTGGGGAAGGAATCGAAATAAAAATCAGGCGAGGTATTTTATTTTTATCATTGTGGCTTTGAGACCAAATGTAAAAATAAATCAAATCAACTCTGCATATACTTTCAAATTCATATTTAATAACTTTTAACACATAAAACATACTTTGGGAGGGTTTTATGAACACTACTTCTTTCTTTTCTAAGACAAATAAATGCTCATCAGTAAAATGGAAAATTTTTTTAAACTATAGAAAATATAAGTTCTTATTCAGGAATCGTTACTGAAGGGTCATATTCAGATATTAAAAATACACACAATTTAATGCCAATGATACATTTTTGTAGGCAATTACTTATAGCCTCATCTCTAAGAAGTAATGTGAAAGATGACCTATATTTTTTTTTTAAATATGAACTGTTGGGTTGTGTACTGAATAAATAGTAGAGGCCAAAAGGCATTCAGGTCATAAATTATTTTAAGTGTGTGTGTGTGTGTGTGTGTGTGTATACACATGTATATTTCTAAGTAAAGTCTCTCAATCCAGGAATTACCCTTTAAATGAGAATGATTATGAAAAGGAATAGGTGAAAAAAAAATAGCCGACAAAGCTTTTGATTGTCAAGATCATCTAACATTTGTAACAATCAATTGTTTTTCCCTGCAATTTAAATTGCTAGAAAGTTTTGCTAAGTAGAAACCATGCACTCATCCAAAGGGGACAACAATGAAGCTTTGTGGCCTCACTGTTGGCCTGAAACTGAACTGGCCCTTGCCAAAACAATTTAGAACTTTGAACTTGGCCACTCAGGCATTTTAACAAATTCAGTAAAATGGCAGCTTCTGCAGGCTTTATTTGACACAAAGAAATTTGAAGTGGCCAAAAAACACATGACTTTGGACATTAAAAAATACTGTACAGAAAACACTAGAAAGCATGTAATGCTCAGGATTTTAATCAGACAAGATTTCACAAAACCTTAGCTTTTGGGTTTGTTAGAGCCAGGAAATATGTCTCAGCACACAAAAATGTCTTTAATAATGCATATTAATTACAAGGTATATAAAAATATGAGCCATTGAACATCAGATGAGAAAGGAGAAGTGGTGATAAATTCTAGTTGGTCCATCAGCATTCCCAAAAGGGGCAATGCCCTCAGGTATCCCAGTATCTTTCTATTTCTTGATTTCATTCATCCATTCAATATTTATTGAACATTTACTTTGTTCAAGGCAAATCCACTGAATCCTATTAAATTATCACAAATTTTTATGATGATCGAAATAAAAGTAGTTTAAGAATATCCATTGGATGCATGAAGGAAAATAAATTATTTGATTGAGTGAGCAATATGCTATAGTTGACTCTCAATTATGGTACTCTTGGAGGGAAGCAATGACATGGATGATGGAAAACATCAAAAAATCCAAAATCCATTTGACTCTGGAATTTACTACTGTGCTTCTGTTCAGTCTCTGGGCATTCTCAATAAACAAAATAATGAAATTATATTCAGAAGGCTTGACTTAGAAGAAATTAGAAAATTTACCTACTTTTTAATCTTGACTTCTATTCAGTTAACTATCTGCTCTTCCCACAATGCTGAGGATGAGTACAGACAGCACAATTAAGCCTTCTCAAATACTCAAACAAATGAGTTTTCTATTATATGTGAGGGGGTGCTTTTTATACGTGGAATCTTTGGGATCCAGTTATATTATTGATGGTCTTTTTCTTCAGTTGCTTTCTTTGTTTGATATCTTCCCATATATCTTTGTTTCCTAACTAGATAATTCTCTGTGGCTTGAGTTGAAGGTCATAAACAGTTGTGGAATTTTGGCCAGATTAATGCAAGGCACCAGCTTAAAAAGATCTGCCTTCCTTTGTTTCTCACTAAGCAGGAAGTGTGAAAAAAAGTTTTATTTCAAAATAAATTTCCTGAAGAGACATTTAGTATTATTATATATGATTTTTCCATGTTCCTTCTGCGGAAAGTCTAGATGAGGATATTGGCATAAAAAATATTGAGGTTTCTGTTGTTGTTTAGTCATTTTCCAGTCATTTATGACTCTTCATGACCCCATTTGGGGTTTACTTGGCAAGGATATTGGAGTGATTTGCCATATCCTTTTCCAGCTCATTTTATAGATGAGAAAACTGAGGCAAACAGAGGTAAGCAAGTTGCCAAGTATCATACAACTAGTAAGTGTCTGAGGCCAAATTTGAACTCAGGCCCTCCTGGTTCCAGGGCCAGCACTCTATCCACTGCACTACCTAGCTGGTTTAGAGTGTATGAAAAATTTGTAATCGTGTCCTCAAAATGCTTTCCATTTCTTTGCCTGCCTGCCTTTGCCCAGACAATTTTCTCTACCTGAAAAGTCTCCTCTCAATCATCTCTAGCCATAAAAATTTTATCTGTTTAGAGCCCAGTTTAAATTTTGCTTCTATAACACCAATGCGATATTCACAGTGCCCACAGCAGCTATGAATATGCTGGTGTAGTTGTGAGTCACAAAATGTAACAGAATTTTGACATGGAAGACAGAACCAAAACATTTGTTCAAACACCAGAAAGCCAAATCCATCACAGCAACCAAGAAGTTGGTACACATAACCAATGCAGCAAGCACCAACATCCCCTAGCCTTCCCTCTGTCATGCCTTCAAGAGAAAAGAGGCCACCTTAAGCAAAAACATCCCTCTCTCACTCACAATAGCTGCTTTGCCTCCATGCTGCTTGCTCCCAGCTCTGTTCTGCCTCTTCCCTGATCCTTCCTGCTCAACCCTTCCTGTTTTTCAGCGAGCTCCTCCCCTCGTGGGCTCCATGTGATTACATCTGACCTATTAAGGGGCAGGGAAGATCTTCAAATTAACATTACCATTACAGCTTCCTCCCTGATCTCACTTTCTGTGTTTATTCAAGCAAGAAATGGCTTTCTTCTACTCTGAAGTTTAAAGCATTTATGGTCTATATCACACTACAATGCTTTCCTCACTAAAATTTTCCTTACTTTGAGCTTATTTTGGGTTTAGTTGCTGATTTTCCATTTTTCTAATTGCATGTACAGTTTGTTCTCTTCTTCTATTTTCTTAATTATATTCTGAGATATAATTTTCTTCTTCAAAGACTTTTAGTACTATACTCAGGAATTTTGGTTCTGTATCATCATGGTTATTATTTTCTTTCACATAGTTACTGTTTCCACTATTGATCTGTCCATTACTCAGGATGCCCTTGTTAAGCCTCTACTTAGGTCTGTACTTTTTGCTTATGTTCCCTGTATTAATTACTACTTTCATTGTGTTACAGTCTGACAAGGATGTATTTAAAATTTCTGCTTTTTTTATATTTTCTTATCATTTCTCCATGGCTTAGGACATAGTCTATTTTATGCCAGTTATGCTGAAAAATATATTTGTTCTATTGTTTTCCCATTAAGTAATAATAATAAAAGCTAGCATTTATATCGTGCATTAAAGTTAGAAAAGTGATGTGCATATTACCTTATTTAATCCTCTCAACAACCTTGAGGTAGGTGGAATTATTATCCCCCTTTTTAAAATAAAGAAACTGAGACAAACAATGGTTAATGACTTGCTCAAGGTCATAAAACTACTGTAATGAGGCCAAATTTAAGCTGAAGTCTTCCTGAGTTTTCCTAATTATTGTGCCAACAAGTTGCAGTAGACATCATAAATTTTTCAGCTCTAAGTTCTCCAAGTTTGTTCTATGTAAAGTCTTTTGCAAGCAGAGATTATATCTTTCTTTCCTTTTTTTTTTTTTTAAGCAATTGGGGTTAAGTAACTTGCCCAAGATTACTCAGCCAGTTTTGTGTGTGTGTGGGTGTTAAGTATCTGAGGTTGGAACCGATCCCAGGTCCTCCCGACTCCAGGGCCACCACTCTTACTCACTGCGCCACCTAGCCGCCCCAAGATTATTTCCTTCCTTGTATTTGTATCCCTAGACCTGAGGGAACCTCTGCACACAGGAGTCACATAATAAATGTTCTATCATAGACTGATATAAGAAGCTAGAAAGATAATGGGTGAGAGAGGCCTTTGAAGGAGGGAGGACCTTGAAATGCTAAGCAGAGGGGTTTAAAAGATTTGATAATACAGGAATCACTTTAGTTCTTGAAAGGTGGAAAACAGCACTTGAGGCAAAGTATTCTTATAGATGTTTTTTGTGGTTTTTTTGGAGAGGTAGGGCAATTGGCGTTAAGTGACTTGCCGATGGTCACACTGCTAGTTTTGTGTTAAGTGTTTGAGGACGGCTTTGAACTCAGGTCCTTCTGACTTCAGGGCCAGTGCTCTATTCACTGTGCCACCTAGCCACCCCCTATAGATGTTTTTAAAGCATTTTATAACAGAGAAAGATTGGAAGTAGAAAGACTAGGCTAGGACAGAGGTGTGGAACCCATGGCCTCAAGGCCATATGGGACCCTCTAGGTCAAGTGTGTCCCTTTGACTGAATCTAAACTTCACAGCACAATCTGTCAATTGTCAATGTGTCAGCAATTCAAAGGACCTAGACGACCACATGTGGCCTCGAGGCAGCAGGTTCCCCAGCCCCTAGCTAGGAGATAACCATAAAGTATCATCTATGGAAATGAAAAAAGAGAGAGAAATCCAAGAGTTACTGTACAGAGGAGCCCTGGGCTCAATGACTAATTGCAAAGAGGGCAAGATTAACATTCTGTCTCAAGAGAGTCTGAAAGATCAATTTGGAGTAGGTTGGTTGAAAGCCAGAACAGAGAAATAGCTCTTACATGTTCTTCTGAAAGTCAGGATTTAGCCAAGGCTTCAAGGACATTGGGGACAGATATATCAGGTTTCTTTCACTTCTAATAATTAAATCCTTTGCAACAAACAAAATGCCAATTTTACAACCAGACAGTAGAGAGGCATCAAGTTATAATATGAACAGAACTACTGAAGATGTTCATTTATTATGTACATGGCATGTATCACCATTCAATCTAAGGACTTTGTGAAAAATATTTCACCTGTGTCATTGACAAAGAATTAGATTTACAAAGGGCAGGGGGCCCTTGGAACAATGTTCCTCAAATTCTTTTATTTGTGGATCACATTGGCAAGGCAAAAGGTCTCATAGACTTTAGGGAAGTAAGGGGCAGGATGGATAAAGTGCTAGACAAGGAGATGGGAAGCCCTGGGTTAAAATATGGCCTTAGATAGTAGTTGTGTTACCCTGGGTAAAACACTTATTAAACTGTCTACCCCAGTTCTCCCATTTGGAAAATGGAGATAATTGTACCTGCCTCCCAGGTTTGTGGTAAGATAAGGTGAAATGAATTTGTAAAGCATTTGTAAACCTTAAAGTGCTACAAAATACCATTTGTTATTAATTATTATTGTAATTTTTACTTGCCACAAACAAGCATCATGGAGAGTTTACCCAGGTAAGTAACCATTATTGTGGCTATATTAAAATACATATTTTGGGTTTTTAAAAATGTAGCTTCAAACATGCAGCTGGAAATGCAATTAATAATTTCATTTGGGAGTGGTACTTCTGTACTTCTACCTGGAAGGTCAGTTGAAAGGTCATCAGTAGATTCAGGAACCAGACTTTCCAACCCAGTGCTTTAAAGGATAGCATTCTACTGTATGTCAACTAGGCGGTACATACAGTGGAGAGAATGCTAGACTTGAAGTCAGGAAGACTGATCTTCCCGAGTTCAAATCTGGCATCAGACAGTAGCTGTGTGACGCTGAACAAGTCAATTAACCGTGTTTGCCTCAGTTTCCTCATCTGTAAAATGAGTGGGGGAAGGAAATAGCAAATCATGCCAGAATTTTTGCCAAGAAAACCCCAAATGGGGTCAGACATGACTGAAATGAATGAACAATAAATTCTATTGTAGGATATCAGCATGAATGTCTGGATAAATATAAGGCCTCTCTCTGCAAGTACAGAAATATGACTGATATCATTAGATATCACACAATATGCTGCAATGGGAATTTTTTTTAATGTTTGACTTCCTTTTATTTTTCTTTAAATACTGGTTAACTGAAAGTTCATCTTCTGTTAATACTCACCTCACATGCCCAAAGTCTATCCCATGGGATGTGAAAAAATGCTTAAAGCCTTAACTACTCCTTAGACAAGAAGTCAGAGGAAGAATCTCAAATGTCCTGACTCACTGATGACATATAAAACTTCTCCTTCAATAAGTCTATTTGGAAGCTCTAAATGCAGTTTAGTCTGTTACCTGACTTAGTTTACATATAGAGTCTATTTAAAAAGGTTTGTTTATACATGGGATTATTATTGTTTAAGTTTGTTCAATTTTTCTGACACTGAAGGAAACATGGGATTATAGATCTATTTTTTCTTTAAATTTTATGGCCTAAGAAGAATGAACAAGAATGCAATATGTAAAAGACTTATTTCTCTGTCACTCTGATATACAGTAATTTGGCCTGTAAGAGCAATTGTTAGAATCCTAATGGTGGTGCAGGTTTATTGTTTTCTCTCAGGCCTGAATCTTATGCTTGAGCATAATAATAAAACTTAGGTTTTCACCTTTATAATATCTGCATTGTGGTAAATATATCTTGGCAGCAGTTACTTACCACATGAATTCAGAGATGAGAAATGTTTCCCATAACATAGCTCCGAGAAGACTAGAAAATGTTTTCCCTAATGGAACCTCATAACCATTCCTATCAGCAGAGGCCTAAGCAGGAATGAGAGGGTGGAAGTAGTAAGGCTAGCTCTTGGTTAGTAGGTACTAGTAAATCCTCAGAGAAGTGGAAGTCTTCTCTAGCATGGCATAGAAAACCAGCGAATGGCTCCTTCACCACTGGCAAAAACTGCTGTCTGCACTTCCTGCTCCAGAGTCATCATAAACACTTTCCCTCACTCTGTCAAAACCTGATGACCCATTTTTCAGCACAGCACTCCTATTTTTTAGAGCTTTGCCTAGAGGGGAGAGGTATGAACGATTCAGGTAAAGCAAAGTACATTTTGGCTTAAATTAGATGTTAATGTTTTGTCCTTCATTCTTGAAGAGGATCATGACATCAGGAAGGTGATACCATGACTGGGATATAAACTGGATTTAAGTGAGACAGAGCTATGCTAGGCAAGGCTTCTCTGAAGCCGTCTGGGTCCAGTGGCAAGATATAGATCATGAAGACTGGAGATGGCCTGGGATGCCGGGGATACCTTGGTCTTTTTAAGCTAAGGTCTTTCCCAGTCTCGGTCTAACTGGGGCAATGCCCATTAAGTGATTAAGACTAGGAAAGAAATGAGGCAAAGAATGGTCTCTTTTACTTAGTTGGGGGGGGGGGAGACCCTAAGGATTTCTGGCCAAAACAGAATAGAAAAGGGAGACAGGAAAAGAATAAGGGAATTTAAAGGATCAAAACTTTAGAGCCAAAGAGCAAAGACAAAGCTTAAAAGGCCGTTACAGTCAAAGCCATGGGTTTTTTTTTTCTTTTTCAGCAGCAAAGAATGGTTTTGGGAGTTGGACAACAGGGAAAGTTGAACACTGTAGAAACTGATGCTTTCAAACTGTTGGAGAAGACTTTTGAAACTCCCCTGGACAGTGAGGAGATCAAATCAATCAATATGTAAAGAAATTAATCCAGACTATTCACTGGAAGGTCAAATACTGAAGCTTAAGCTTAAATATTTTGGCCACAAAATGAGAAGACAGGAATCACTGGAAAAGACTTTGATGTTGGGAAAGATTGAAGGCAAAAAGAAACGAGGATGGCAGAGGATGAGATGGACAGACAGAGAGCATCACAGAAGTAATGAAAATGAACTTAAACAAACTTCAGGAGATACTGAAGGATGGACCGGTCCACAGGGTCACAGAGTCAGATACAACAAGTTTTAGGGCTAGAAGGGATCTAAGAGGTTTTCTAGTCTGGTTTCCCTAAATTTTCCTTTAGAAAAAAAAAAAGAGGTGAAAACCTAAAGGATAAATAAATGATTTGCCCAAGGTCACACAGGTGATAAATGTAAGAGGACAAATGGACATGCCCTTGCAAGACAGGAATTGAATGTAATAATGTTTAAAGCTTAAAGTGCTTTAAGAATCTACCCTTACAACCTAATGTTGATTATACAAATTCTATCACAATGTGTCCACTTGACCAAAACTTTATCTCTTCAATTCAATTCAACAAATATTAAATGCCTTCAAGCAAGGAATCGTGCTAGACACTGGGAATATAATGACATTGTTATTGTTCAGTTATGTCTAACTCTTCACAACAGGATTTTCTGGGCAAAGACACTGGAGTGCCATTTCCTCCTCCAGCTCATTTTACAGATGAAAGAACTGAGGTAAAGAGGGTTAAATGACTTGCCCAGGGTCACATACCTAGTAAATGTCTGAGACTACATTTGAACTTAGGTTGCCCTGACTCTGGGGGGCTGGCACTGGAACCACTGCTGTATAATCTCTATACAATGAATATATAGACAAAAAAGTAAGCAAGTCTCAGCTCTTGAGCTTATATCTCTAGATGGGTCAAGAGTCAGGAGGAGATCAATGATGGAAAATACCAGTAATGGGGAAAGCTAGAGAAGTTCCAGGAGGTAATTTATGGAAGATCATGAACTACAACAATAATCTCAAAAGCAAGACTTAAATGTGAATAATGAGGAAAGGGCTATTTTGACAGGCCTGTCTTTAAATCTTTCAGCATTTGATACTGATATTTGGTAAAATATTTGGGACAGTGATAGCTTAGAATTCTTCCCTTAATTATTTAACATTAAGCTACTTTGTAGATTTTTATTAATAATCCTAATAGTGACAATTTACCCTCTCTCTAGCTTTTCATCTGAGATCAAAGCTGATTAAAAGCCCTAAACAAACTTGACAATTCCCACATGTAAGTGGTATCAGAACTACTTTCCAGATGCTGATAATGAAATGAGTTGAGTGAGGTATTCAATGTCACATAAAGAGTTCATAGTACAGCTAGAAATAGAGGCTCAGCTTCTAGCCCTTTCTTAAATGATGTCAAAAAGAGCACACTAGAATGAGGTTGGGTTATTAAAGTCCATTCAGAAAGTATTTCATGGTATATTCTTCTCCTTTTAGGAACCCAAAAGGATTTAGCCAAGTGGTGCCTATCAATATTTCAGGCTTCTGATTAGGGTTGCAAATGAGGTTAATTTTCTTCCTCCCCACTTATTATTCACTGGTTTCTTATGTGGTATCTCTCAATCACTTTCTATTTACTCTTCACAGTGTCAGAATAGGTGGAAAGAACATAAGACTAAGAATCAAGAAACCTGAGTTCTAGTCTTGTGTTATTAGTAAGATGGTGAATTTCAGCAAATCACTTGGGCTTTCTGGGCCTCAGTTTCCTCAACTTCAAAATGGAATAAATCACTAGATTTTCTTTCTCAGGGATCCCTTCTAATTCTAATAGTCTATAATTCCACACAGTGAAGTCTGATTTTTGAACACTTAGTAAGAAGGATCTCTTCTAACTATGATAGCCTATAATTCTATGCAGATAAATCTAATTTTTGAACAGTTAGTAAAGAGTCACAGTAATACATTTACAATGAAGGCATGGTTCCATTTCCATTTAAGACCAGTAACCAACAATTAACCAATGCAATTCATGGTACCCCCATAATGTTAAGAAAAGTGGACAGAATTCCTAGTACACAGGATGGAAGATTTAAGGGAAGACGCGGATGAGAGCTACACAGGATGACAAGTATTATGCTAAGCCCTTTTTACAAATATTATCTCATTTAATCCTCACAACAACACTGTGATGTAGGGTACTGTTATTATCTATCTCCATTTTAAAGTTGAAGAAACCGAGGCAGGCAGAAATTAAGTGACTTACCCAGGGTCACACAGCTAGTAAGCACCTTAGGCTAAATTTGAACTCACCTCTTCCTGTCTCCAAGCCCAGCATTCTGTCCTCTGTGTCACCTAATGCTCTAGTTTAGCCCACAGCATAGAAGGCTTATGATGGAATCTCTGTACTGCTGGAGGGAGCACAGACATTTTAATAATAAGAACTCAGATCTATTCAAGTTACTAAGCACTTCTACTGACATTAGACTTTATAAAATCCAAACACTTTCTCCAGTATGAGCTAGTATGGAAATGTTAAACATTGATCTGAAAGCAATTCCTTCCTCCTCAGATTTTCCTGTGGTACTTTTTTCTGCATCTTTCTCTTGACCTTACTACTTTCTACCTTGCATCATTATCTATTTGTTTGCACAATGCTTGCACCATTAGACTATAGACTCCTTGAGGACATGGATTTACATCTTTATAACCCCAGGACCTACACACAGCAAGGTTTTAATACAAGTTTGTTAAACTTTATTGCCTGGATTCTCACTAAAAGTACCAAATTTTAACAATACCTCCACTTTTTGCTATGAAGGACAATATCCTTTCCCAGAAAGGTAGAGCTGGTTAATCTGAGGCTTGCTATCAGACATTTTCTCTCAGAGAACAAGAAACATCCCTTCTATGTAGTAGTACACTTTCCAAAAAGGTTCTGTCTCTTGTGACTTGTAACACTACTCACTCACACTGCTCCCAAAATACAAAGTAGCAGCATTTTACCTGGAGAATAGACAATGTTATTGATAGTGTTTAGAACAAGACTGTAAAACATATTATCAAGCCAAGGAGTTAGATAGGCGACATAGCTACTTATCAGCTACCAAATATGAAGCTGTCAGACTGACCTCCAAACACTGAGCAATTCAATGACATTAAACTCTTCTGCGGGTGAAGCTGCATTTATTAGATAATCTCTCAGAGATACCTTTTTCTAGTCCTACCACATCTAGGAACATTCTGACAGACTTTGATGAAACAATTCATTTTCTCAGGTTGAAAGAAGCCACTAGTGATGTCATATTTTTTAAAAAGGCCATCAAATTTTGCAAGAGCATCACCACTCCATGTAAAAAAAATCTCACTTTATCACCTTTTCTTTCATGACCAAAAAAAAATTCATGTCAGATAATATTTAGAAAATTAGCTCCTTGAAAATGACCCTATTACCCCCAAAAGCACACACACATTTTCATACTCACAAATACAGAATACAGGCTCTGTATTTGGGGACAAGGTGGCAAAGGGAGAATGTCCGGATTGTTTCAAACAAGATCCCTCATGAGAGATTCATGAGGATGTTTCCGTTTGCCCTCAATGCGAATACACAGAAGTTACACTAACATTAGAGCAGTGGGAAACTTGGCAGATTTGGTGAGCATGGGGTTTGTGCAAAACCCTTTTCCGGTTTCAGTTTGAATGGGTTCCCAGGAAGTGTCAAGTTTGAACGAATCCAAAATTTTACAATGAAGTGTAGCCAAAACTGCTGAGCTTCACCTGATTCTGGGTCAAAACCGTGCAGAATCTACTGAGTTTCACCTGGTGGATAGCCAACTTGACTGTATCTTTCAGACAACTTCAATGAAAGGGCTAATAAGACTTGGGAAAACTTGGGATGAACGTGGCTTGAGCTTTGGTTTTGGAATGCGAGTTGGCCTTTGTAATAGCATGGAAGTTTCGTTGCAAGTTGTTAGTATAAATCTACTATAGGGAACTTTTTTTTTTCCTGAACACCCAAAACTTTTAACATTTAACTAACTTGCTGCTGAGAAGTTGCTATTCTTAGGTCATAACTCAGTCACTTTGTAGACATTAACTCTCTCAGGCTATTAGCATACTATTTAGTGTACTGAAGTAATAATTTGGTAAACAACATTCCAGCAATCAGGGACTGATTCTACTTCCCCAGTGACTATCCACCAAGATAGTGATGTTTACTTAACAGAATCTGGCCGACAATGCTAACAATAGTCTAGGTCAAGGGATCTTAACTTTTCTTTGGGTCATCCGTTAGCAGTCCCATTTAGCCATTAGATCTCTTCTCAGAGTAATGTTTTAAAATGCATTATATATATATATATATATATATATAGTTACAAAGGAAACCAATTAAGCTGAAATACGTTTATCAAACTTAAAAAAAAAAAAAGACTTAACAGACACCCTGAAATCTATTCAGGCACCTTACAGAATACAGGTTAAGAATCCGTGTTGGAGATCCTATTTAAAAAACAGCAATAGTGTGAGCAACTGTTAAATTAGACAGATGAGATAAGTTGTGTCACATTTTGTGCAGTTCCCTATACAGATGCCTTTCTACAGACTGGTAACATTTGTAGGAATCTCTCAAAGCATGAACTGTTAGGATCTGACATTTTATAGGGATAGAAGCAGTATCATCAATCCTTCCCTAAATGCTTGAGTCAGTTCTAGGAAAAAGATGCCTTTTGCCAAATGGTCAGCAAGAGATGTGTTGGAAAAGTGGAAAGACAGAAACATGTAACATTACATTGGTGTGTAAATCAAAGCTGAAAGCAGGAATTACATTTCTGTGGTCTAACTGAATCGCTGGTTGAGCTACAAGCCTACAGACAATGTTTCTGACTGTAAGAATGACCTATCTTCCCAATGAGTAGGGATCAGGTCTACCTCTGTGCTCATTAAAACATCTTAAGGCACTGTCAGTGTCCCTAACTATGCAAATAATTATAGCCATTGACAATGCATGCAGTGCTTTGTACAGGAACATTGCCCAAAAAGTTGTTTTTATCAAATCAAATTTTGAATGCTTTAAAGAAACTCACTACCATGTGTAATTCTGTGGTGAATTCCTGTATAATTTGAGTAAACACTCCCTGGTTTATCACAGAGATTTTCAGATCAAGTTTTCTGAAAGAGGAGGACTACATAGGCATTATTATCAACATTATTTATTGTGGTGATTACTAATTTCATTTTTCTACTTCTCACATTGATTGAATCCAATAATCATATAAAGAAGTGGAAAAAATACTATTTGAATTCCTATTATTCCAACTCTTTTTGCTGAGATTGAGGAAGGTTTCTATGTCATTTGGATGGAAGTTTAATCTGACAATATTGAATTTTTCTCTTCTTTAATTAAGAAAAAGCCTCCCAAGTTCCTTCTGTTGTTTGGTGACCTCATAATTCTCATAAATTTGCTAATTCTTCCCCATACCATCACAAGTTAACATTCAAATCCAGAAAAAACTTATATGATTCCTACATTAACAATGAAAGTCAAAAGGACTTGACTTGAATTAGAAGCATTGATTAAAAGAGCTGATTTAAAAAGCAGGTAAATCAAAACAATACAAATCACATACTTGTTCTACGTCATGAAACATCACTTAATATAACTTCAAGAAAGAAAAACATTCATCATTTCAAAATATAATTTTTAAAAATGTCCTATTTGCCTCCAAACTAAAATGCAGAGTTTGTTGTTATTTTAATAGAAGCCCCCTAGGTCAGTCTATCTTGGTATATATATTTTTAGTGTAAAAATTAGCATAGCCTGTGGTGTTTTCACCAAAGTATCCTAGAGATTAGAAACAGAAAAATGAAGTAAATTGCTTTCTGCTTTAATTCTATTAAAGCTATTCACATAGGGACTTTCTGGTCATACTGGATTTGAAAAGTGTTTTAATCTTCAGTGATATCAAATATTTGAAGGACTGTTATACAGATATTTCTTTGCTGTGCCAAAGATAAAATAAGTCATAGATTTTTAGATTTGAGACCAATGAGTAGAAGTTACAGTCAATGTAGATTCTGACTCAACATCAAGAAGTACTTCCTGTCAAAGTTGTCTAATCAGTTAAATGGGCTAGACCTGGAAAAATTCAAACAATGGTTAGATGATCCAGTATGTCATAAAATTCATTCTTGAACTGTGTAGTTAGTTGTTAGACTACTTGATTTCTAAGGTTCTTTTCAATAGAGAAGTATGGTGTTAGGACAAGGAAGACTTGGGTTGAAGTCCCATCTTTAACACATATTGGTTGTGTGACCCTGATGAGGTCCCTTGTCAAGTCAGTACTCCAAGTAACAAACTAAGACTAGAGATTGTAAATGTGATGATTTGCATTGGAAGAAAGAGTTTTCCTATATGGGAAGTTCCCTATATTGACGAAATCACTGATTCTTTACCTATACATTACAACTTAAAAACATTGGCTCCTGGTTTATACCTTTCTTGTCTACCTTGTCTCCTTTTATTATCCTTGGTGACTTAATTTATGTTGATGACTCATCTGACATTATGGCCTCACAGATACTTGTAAGTCCATTGACATTTTTCTGCACCAAGACCACAAATATTCCAAGATCTTTAAGTTTGTGTTGGCCTTTTCACCTTCCACCTCTCTATTTTCCAAGCCCAAAGAATTGGCTTTCATTAGAACCTCCAAAGATTCATCTCAATTCTTCTTTGTGCCTTCTTACCACTGCAAAATTGTCATTCCTTTATGACTATGCTACCCTGTCAACATTGCTATCATTCATCCAATAAAATAAAATTCTATTTCTTCTTCTTTCATATCATATCTGGTATTTCTTCTATCTCATTCCTATTATCAGCCTAGTCCTGACCCTCACATCATGCCTGGACTATTTCAGTGTCTGGCCTGGTCTTTCAAACCATCTTTCTGTCTTCTGAGAATGTCAGTACAGTATTTCTAAAATAAATTTTTAAAAAAAATTTTTAATTTTTGCTTTTTATGGAGGGGAGAGGGCAGGGCAACTGGGGTCAAGTGACTTGGCCAAGGTCACAAGGCTAGTAAGTGTTAAATGTCTGAGTCCGGATTTGAACTCAAGTCCTCCTGACTCCAGGGCTGGTGCTCTATTCACTGTGCCACCTAGTCACCCCAAATAGATTTTTTTTTTTATCATATTACTCTCCTACTCAAAAAATCTTGTCTAGCTCCTCATCTTCTAAAAGATCAAGCCCAATCCCTTTAACCAATTATTCAGGGATCTACCATGATGTGGTGAAAAGTATGTTAAACTTGGAACGACCAAGTTTTGAATGTAACCTTTGATATTAGCTGTGTGACAGGTCACTTAAACATTTCTGAATGGAGCGGCCAGGTAGCACAGTGAGTAAGAGCACCGGCTCCAGTGTCAGGATGACCTGGGGACCGAATCCAGGCTCAGATACTTAGCACCCACCCAGAAACACCTGGCCGTGTAACCATGAGCAAGTTATTTAACCCCTATTGCTTTAAAAAAAAATTTTTTTTCATTTCTGAGCCTCAGTTTCCTCATCTGTAAAATGAGGGTAATATTCAGAGTCATAGAGCCCACAGTATCAAAAGACATAATGGATGTAAGCTTTAAAGCACTATATAAATGTCAGCTATTATTATGCAGACCCAACTTATCTCTTTCCAAAGTTCACCCATTATTAGTACTAGATCTGGAACTTAGTAACTGTGTGACATATCCTTATATAAATCCCTTACTCTTTCTAAGACTCAGTTTTCTCTGGAAACTAGAACCAGTAGTACTTGTGATATCTACTAAACAAGGTTTTCCAACCAATTAATTAATCTACAAGAATTTATGAAGCATTTACTATGTGTCTGGAACTCTACTAGATTTAGGGATTAAAGAATATAGAATGAAACAATCCCTATTCAAATGAGATTATATTTGCAAAGTACATAGCAAAGGTACAAAGGAGGTGCTAAATAATATCCCTTCTCCATTCCTTGACAAATGTAGACAGATAAATAGATCTATCTATCTATCTATCTATCTATCTATCTATCTATCTATCTATCTATCTATCTAGTAATCTAACAGAGATAAATACGAGGTATTTGCGGGGGGGGGACAGACAGGATAAGGAAAGCTCAGAATGTGAAAGGTCTAAAAAACTGAGCAGGGGAGGTTAGGTGGTACAGTGAATAGAGTACGGACCCTGGAGTCAGGAGGACCTGAGTTCAAATCCGGCCTCAGACACTTAACACTTACTAGTTATTTGACCTTGGACAAGTCACTTAACCCCAATTGCCCTGCCCTCCTCCCTCCAAAAAAAAAAAAAAAGATGTGTTCAGCAGTTCGTGAATAGAAGGAGAGGAGCTGTAGGATGAGCTTTTGGTGAAGAAAATACCATGTAAAAACAACTGAATTGATATTATTGTTCAATATTCACTCTCATTTCTAGTCAAGAGTACTCTATCTTCCTTGAACACAACTTGTATTATTTTCATCTGTCTAATGCTCACACCAGTCCCACCCCCTTATTACCTATATGAATATAACATAACCTTTCCTCAGGGGATTGTGTCCCATTTCTTCCTTGAAGCCTTCTGGGCCACTCTATCTTCTCACCTTGTATCCACATTTATTATATGCACCAGTTATATCATATCTGGCCTTGTATTGTTAGTTTACTTTTTATACATATTTTTTGTTTCCTCAATTAATCTGCTAGGTCTTTGAGATAAAGGTTTATTTTTTAAAAATTCTTTGTATTTCCCCTCAAGATCTGTAATCGTGTCTAGTAAATATCTGTTTGACCAGTTTCCAATGACAGTGTTCCATGGACTGGGCTTCTCAAACAGGAAGTTTCTTATTCTGGGTATAACTAGTGTGAATGGAGGGAACAGATTATATTCATGGCTTGGTTTCTGTAGGTTTCTTGCTCAGAATGCCTTATTTCATGACAGTACCAAAAGTTAAGTTTAAGACTTTAATGGAAATATTCCAAATTTTTTGACATCTGGAAGGCAATGGGAACAAGCATTTATTAAGTACTGACTATGAGCTAGGCACTGTACTATGAGCTTTAAAAATATCTCATCTGATCCTCACGACAACTTTGTGAGGTAGGTGCAATTATTATCCCCATTTTCGAGTTGAAGAAACTGAGGAGACAGGTTAAGTGACTTGTTCAGGATCACACAGCTATTTGAACTCATGTCTTCCAGCCTCTAGGTCCAGTGATCTTTCCACTATGCCACATAGCTGCAGTAGATATCACATGTTTTTCAGTTTTAAATTCTCCAAGTTTGTTCCATTGGAAAACAAGATCCTTACACATAGGGATTATTTCATTCCTTAGGTTTGTATTCCTAGCACCTAGGACAGTAACTAGATGCTGGGGATACAAACAGGGAAGTAGAAAGCATTTAATAAATGCCTGTTGATTGATATTACATATATATGTATATATAATTATATATTAATAAAATTCAAGACAGTATACATACATGTGTGTATGTGTGTGTGTCTGTGTGTGCTGCCCTCAAGTTTACTTTTTTTGTCTATAGGGCTGATCTCCCCCTACTACTGCTACATTGACTGGAGAACAGGGAGAACTGAGTTAATAGGCTTATTGGGTCACACATCTGGAACAGAAAGGGATTTCACTAGTCATCTATTAGTTGGATTATAGATTTCTAGGTAGAAGGGACCACAGAGGCCATCTAGTCCAATTATCTCATTTTACAGATGAGAAAGTAAGACCCTGAGAAGTTAAGTGACTTGGCCAAGATCATACATATAAGGTAAACAAATGGCAGAGGGAGAATTTGAATCCAGATCCTCCAATTGTAGTGTCAGTGATATTTACACTTTACTTGGTAAATGTCAAGCCAGCTATGAAGCAGTACCAATTAGGACTTCTTGGGTTATACTGCATTTTTTCTTGGGTTATAACACATTGGAATGGTCTATGAGTTGACCTATGCATCAATAATTGTAGCAATGGCCCCAATAGAGTTTAGCTTATATGGAGAAGATAATCTTGCTTTTGGGGCCTATTATATGACTGGAATTACTGGGCTACTTCTATGAGTGATATTAATGGAATGCTATTTCAACAGAGCAGGTGGCTTTAATTCTAGATTTTTATTACTGAAGATTATGCATTTTTTTACTCCCTCAACTTTGGTCTGACCAAATGGTATTAACAACTTTTTTGAATTCTCTAGCTATAGTGTTGCCAGAAGCCAATGAATGTACTCAAGAGCCTACTGAGAACCCTTTTGGGTCTGTGATGCTAGGAGCCATAAAATGCCTATCATTCAGTTGAATACACTGCTAAATGCATTACATATGTTCATTAATATGGCATGCAAAGCCAAATGATTCCATAATGCTGGAGCATTAAAATAATTACTAAGCATTTTAATTTTTATGCTTTTGCTTTATGGTAATCATTGGCAATTAAAGTATCCCATAAATACATCTTGACCAAATGATCATGGTAAAAAAGCTAATCCATTTAAACAATTTTATTTTTCTCATGGTAACTATTTAAGGTCTTAATAATTCCTAAAGGAAAGCCTTGAGAATAAGAATGTTAAATCCCACTTGACCCTAACAATGATTGACAAGCAAGAAAGACAAACATAAGCAAATCAACATCTTCACATTTGGTTGGTTGGTTCATTGATCTAGGTTTCTTCTTCGGGACAACAAGTTGTTATCATGCAAATGTTAAATTATAAAATGTATCTTTAAAATATTTTTTCTTAGGTTTTTGTAAACAACTGAATTCCTAAATGGCTGAGTATAATACTTCCTAATTTTAAGGAAATATATCTTTATGGAAGGGCACCAATGCTTTCAAGACACAAAATTTAAAAGCCAGAACATCCCCCAACGTCTTATCACAAATGCAATGAGATGGTCATTTTCTCAGAAGGGTCAGACCTCTTAACTACTAAAATTTCTCATCCACTTGTAACTGAGACTCACTTTGACACTTGCAAACTATCCTTTCTTTCCCTTTTTTTTTCCTGCCACACAACACTGACTATTAGGCCCACTAACTTCATTTTACTTTAAGAAAAAAACAACCAAATACTAGATTTTTAAAATATTATATAACACATTTTGGAATGACAGCTCTATGGTCTACCAGTTTTACTTATGTGTGATTACCCCCTGCCTCCCCTCCTTTGGAATCAGTAGTAAAAACTACTTGAAAAATAAATTGCTAGAACTTGATCTTGAACCATACAATGAAACCTGATCTCATTTTCCATTCAACCAAGCTCTTTTAGAAGTTGTAAGATACATAAATATGTGAAAGAGACTCTCTATGATTTAAATGCATACCACTTAGATCTTCTATAGTTTAATACTTAAAATTTCAGCATAATTAATCCTGAAATGACTTTAAACTCTCAAATAGGCTTAAATTTCTGAGTCTGTATCAACATACCTTTCAGTTAAAATCTAGCTCACTTTTCCCCATTGCTGCGTAGGTGAGGCTTTAGAAATATTTCCCTGATCTTCTCCTTTTTTTTAAGTACTCTGAAAGCTATATCACGAAGCAGGAATAATTCAAATAGAAAAAAGAGAAATGTTCCAAACTTACCCTTTCTAAAGCACATACGCGGCCCTGCAAATAAAGCACAACGTATAATTAGAAGACTTCATTCATTCTGTATAACAAATTGATTTAATTTCCATTTTACTTGAAATATGTTGAAAAAAATAAGGGAAGAAAAAAACAAATTATATTCAAATTAACTGTCACCACAGAAAACTGAGCACTAAACCCAAATGAACTATTTACAGCTGATCTCATAGGAATCATACGATATAGAGATGGAATAACCTCTTCACTTAACAGAGGAGGAAACAGTCCCAGAGAGTTTGTGATTTCCCAAGATCATACATATGATGAGTAAGATTCTCACCCATATCCTTTGATACAAATCCAGTGATCCTCCCACAGTGATTCAGTGTTTAATTTAAGGTTCAATTTTGGAAGGCATATATTCCATTATATTTGTTGAAGAAATTCCTCCATATAATTATTTTTTCTTCTAGCAGTACATGTAAATATATATATATATATATGCTATATACATAAGTAATGTGTATCCATATTATAAATATGTTAAATATAATACACATATATGGGCTATACTAAGGTAGTAGCAACTTGTAATTCATACTACGTGGATATTTCAAACCCAAAGGTCGGATGGAGGAAAAAAGCCTTAGCTTTTAGTTTGGTCAAGCAAAGCCTGAATCCCAGGATTTACCAAGTCTCCATTAGCTGCTGTCAATCAGGCATAAATACAAGGGGAACTGTGAACTTTAAGTAATCTATAGCTCAGATAGAAGCTTTACCAATGAAAATAAACACATGAAAAGCACTGAAAACTACAACAAATACCCTCTTTAGGAATAACAATTGACAACACTCAAAAAGTGGCTGATCAGCTCCTTAATGAATCAGTGGCAACATACAGATGTTCAAAGAGATTATGATTTAGAGAGAGAAATAATAAAAACTGTTTAAAAAGACAACATGAAAGGGAAGTTTTCAAGAGTTATGGACACAATTTCTTCAAGGGTCAACTGATACTTAAAAATAAGAGATAGGATAGGATTCCTGCACTTCCCAAAGAAAAACAGTGATCTAAAGGAGAGGGAAGGGTTTGGAGTCTAGTTTATAAGTGAGCTGAGACACAATTTTCTTTCTCTCATACATATAATACATATATGTATACATGTATGTGTATGTATGTATGTGTGTCTATCTATCCGTCTGTCTATTCCCTGCACCCCCCTTCAGGAAAAGTCTAAACCCATTCCATTTTTTCTTTCCTTTCAGAATCTAAAGAAAAGGCCTGTGGATGTATGAATGATTTATCTACCTATTTAATCAGACTTATTTGATCTTGGGGGAAATTTCATGAAGAGCAAGAGAAAAATTAGATCATTAGAATCAGGAGAATCCTCAGAGGTTATCTAGTAGAACCCATAGCTGAAGCAATAATTCCTACCACACAATGCCAAAGTGGTCATCCAGTCTCCACTTGAAGATATTAGCTCTCAGAGTAGCTCGATTGACTTTTGGACAACTGTAATCATTTTTACTGAGCTGAAATATACATTAATTGATGAAAAGGTGTAGGAGAGTACTTTCCTCCAGGCACACTGAATTATATTCACCCCTATACGAAATGGGTCCAGACTTCTAGAATATGTGAGTCATTGTGTTGATTTTTCATGTTTTGTTTTTCTGTATCCTCCCTTACTACTGTCAGCTGTTCATTTCCACCTATAGTTACTCTCTTTCCCTTTTAAGGTTCCCCTAATAATCTGCTAGCTAAGAAATTATAAAAACACTTAATAAAACGATGTCTCAAATGAGAGTAAATAGGGTCCCAAATGACAGTACTGGACAAAAGACTAAGGATGATAAGAAATGACAATACTATTAATCCATTTAATTTATTCTTTTAAAGATCAAGTCATCCATCCAAATTCATTCTGGCACTGAAAGACACAACAAAGAATGCTTGAGATATTGGGAGCAGAGAAAACTCTTTCTCTGTCCTTCCAAAATGGAGAGAATGGATCCTTCTAGGCCCATTTCAAAAAAAAAAAAATACCAACACAAAAAACCTGTAACAGTTCTTTCTACATGTTTTATTTTTTCTCCCACACTAACCTCCAAAACACAAGTCAGAAAATGGAGTCAGACATTTCTCCTCTAAATATACATGCATGTGTGCATGGCTAAAATTTACAAGCAATTCAGGAGTAGCTATGGCTAAAACAGCCATATTTTAAATGATTTCAGTTTGTTTATACTTTGAGTGCTGTCCTTCTCTTTCTCCCATCTAACTTGACCTTAATTTTCATAAAATAACTATTTTATTAGTTATTTGTGTAATGTCACATTTCTGTGCTTTGCAATAAATGTCTATGATGCCTCAAGGGAATTTCTAGTTGCTGTCAAAGATGGTCTTATTCACAGTGCATCTTTGTACAGTGCTACTTTATTATCCTACATGGGCTGAACCAGAGCCACTTATTAGATACTGCACTTATTAGTAATGATTGAGACAAATCTCCAGGGTACTACACACTTTCATAGGAAATGATGATTTTGAAAGGCTTAGAATATTAACAACCTCATTGTGGCCTAAACTTTTAAACTCTCACAAGGAATAGTAGATTGTTATTCCTTAGGATAAGACTAATTAAAAAGGAAACACAGAGATGGTTCAAAATTGGTGTTTTTGTACAGTATAAAAAATGATTATTGTTGTTCAGTTGTGTCTGACTCTATGTGACCCCATCGACTTCGTTCATGGGGTTTTCTTGGCAAAGATGCTGGAGTAGTTTGCCATTTCCTTCTCCAGTATGTCCCCATTTTAGAGATGAGGAACTAAGAAGGTAAACAGGTGTTAAGTGACTTGCTAAGAATCTCACAGCTAATAAATGTCAAAGGCTAGATTTAAACTCAGAAAGGAACGTCTTTCTGACTCCAGGCCCAGCGCTCTATCCACTGTTCCACCTAGCTGTCCATAAAAGTGGTGGTATTTACTAAATAATCTCTCTCTTTATTCACTACCTCAAAAAGTTTCACAGATGATTTGGCAGTTCTTAGTAAAGCTTAGGCAACTTCGAACAATATGCCATGCATGGTCTCAGTATTGTTTAAGTATCTGGTTAAATTATATATTTATTGTGAAAAGGAATACATATCATGTTTATAAGCCTAAATAATTTAAATGAGGTTAAAAGGTCAACAGAGAATGTTTACAGATGCAGTGAATTTAATTTTCAACAATATCTCCTTGCTAATATGCAACAGTGAGCAATGAATTCCTAAATAAAATTACAAAGTAGTGTGGTTCTTTGCCTCCATCTTGTTTTTCATTGAAGTATTTAAGAGAAAAGAAATTCCTCTCACTCATACATAAACTTATTACTTGTTTTTAAAATTTAAAGTTGAAGGGGCAGTTAGGTGGCGCAGTGAATAGAGCACCAGCTCTGGAGCGAGTAGGACCTGAGTTCAAATTTGACCTCAGACATTTGCTAGTTGTGTGACCCTGGGCAAGTCACTTAATCCTTCTTCATCTGCAAAATGAGCTGGAGAAGGAAATGGCAAACGACTCTAGTGTCTTTGCTAAGAAAACTTCAAATGGGGTCATGAAGAGTCAGACATGAAGGAAACGAGTAAACAACAACAAAGTGATTTCATTGGTGTAGGGTTTTGTGGTTTGGAATTGGGGTAAAGCATTATAAATGTAAAAATGGAGATCAACAGCTACCTCATGATTCAGTCTTAGAGAGTTGTTTGTGGGCACAGGAGAGCTACCTGACTTGCTCAAGACCATACAGCCAGTACCAATTAGAAACAGGCCTGGACACAGTGTTACAGGGACTCAGAGATCAACGCATCTATTATAATACATTGCCTCTGGCTTTCTTCTGCAAACTAAGGGAGAAAAGAAGGGACATAATATCCTCTCTGTGCTATCCTTCACTATCTACCAATGACACAAATCTTACAGTCTTAGGAACCAAGTCTGAGTTTCCCTCAACCTGGTCTAACTGAAGAGGACATATTCTTGGCAGTATCTATAACATATGCCATGATAAAATGCTGCCATAAAGCCAATAATCCACCAACAATCGGCAATGCTTCTTAAATGCTTTTTCTGGTAATGATAATATATTTTTTTCTTGACTCATTTACAATCTATTATCTTGGTCTCCATTACACTAAAGACACTCTTTTGCAGACCTGGGGTTAGGAATGCAGTCTGTAGTGAAGTGACAAATGAACCTAAATGGTCTTTTTAAGGACTGAATCTATAAATTCAGACAGATTACTCTAAACAAGGGAGTTAAGCCATAGACTTGTGAATGCAAACAAACAGAACAAAGGGTAACTCTAGACAGAAAAATGAAACAAGATCTTCTAAATCTTCAAAATAAAAGGAATTTCAAGAGAAGGCAGTTAAAGTAAGTCCAGAGGAAGGTCACCCAGATGGTTTGATATGGAAATGATATGAAAATCAGTTAAAGGGCCTGGAATATGTAACTTGAAGAAGAAGGCTCTTTGGGAGGCAAATTACTATCCTCAGTTATCTAAATGGCCATCTTGAAGATAGGAAGAGATCCTTATCTTGGAAACCTTTCAAGGGCAAAAGCACAGTGGTCCATTTTGGGGGAGTGGGGGAGTAAATAAAACTTTTTTTTTAAACAATTAGAACTCCTTCACAATGGCTGCCTTACTAATGATACATCCAAAGAGAGTGTGACCATTTGTCAAGGAAGTTGTGAAGGAGGTCAATGGAAGAAGAGAAGGCTCAAGTTAAATGAAAGCCAAGATCCCTTTAAACTCCATAATTCCATGATTGGATACTTGAGGATTCTGGAAACTTATATAAAGATGAAAAGCTTAATAGACAACTAATATTAAAAGGGAAATATCAACAATGAGAGAAGTTGAACAGTATTCATTTTAGAAGCACACAAGCTTCCTGCAGAGTATACATCTACATTTATTCTACTGTTATTGAATCCTAATGAAATATTGTATGTTTATACCTCCATGGGTAACAGTTGCTGTAAATCATACCTTAAATTGTCTCTTTAACATCTATAAAATCATTTTTTACTCATCCTTGTCCTATATAAAGGATATAAAAACAAAATGGAAATACACACTCTCCATTCTTAGCTTCTTTTTGTTGGACAGTTCAGTAACTTTCATCTCTAATCATACAACTTCTAAATCATTTTAAAAATGATAACATCAGTTATGAAGCTTAGCATTCAAAGGTTATTTTCAAAGTTTCTGAAAAGTATGAATCTTAAATAGAAAAGAACCTGAACTTACCATCACAAAAATATCAGTTTAAAATCTGACAGTCCCAGATTATGTCAAAATTCTGAGGATATTATAAATATTTAAAAGAATTTCTATGCTGAGAGATTAAAAACAAAATTTGGTTTAGGATTAACAGTCAATATTCCATATGCAAAATTGCTTTTCACCTACTAAAAGTAAAAAAGTGTTTTCTCATCCTTAAAATGGAAACTCTGGCTGAGTAAAACGGCAGTCATTTTCAAAATCTCCCAATACTCAAATTTTAAAATACTTTTTGTCCAAATACTAAGCAACCCTTGAATCCAGTGGTTATTGACCCATTTCACAATCTGGGTACCTTTCACACTGGTTGCCCCTCATACTTGTGAAGGGATTCTTAGAATTGTACTTTTCAAAAACTGTCTCATGGTACAATTATAAAACTAAAACATTACAAAATAAAATTGGGGTTGGCAAAAATTAGAAATAGGAACTACAATTGTGAATTGTCATTGGCTTTAAAAATCTTACTAGGTTTTCTTATAAAGAAAACCCAACTAAAAAGAACCATTGATATCAGTTGGGTAAACTGAGGCATTACCATAGAAGGTACTCTATGAATGGGGGTAAAGGTGGATGATGCCAGGTGCTCATTTACCTTATCTACACAGAGGCCAAGGTTTATAAGTATAGGAAGTTAACAAAATTCCTAAACCAAGTTAATAAGAATATTTTTAAACTTAGTGGAAAAAAAATTGGAGGTATATACTTAGTTTCTATATCAAAATAATTCCCAATTTTGCCTTTTCCTAAACTCTTGAATATAGGGATAAAAAGAAGGCTAGTAATGGCAGGTTGCTCTAGATATAATTTAATCTAAGAATTTTACAATTACTTAAAGTCACTTAACATCTCTTGGTCTTTTTTTTTTTCATCATTAAAACAAGGCAAGCTGGATTTGAACATCTCAAAAACCCCTTCAAGATTTCTGTCGTATTCATGGTATTTCTCAGTAAGAAACCCCAGAATGATTCATACCCAGGACCTAAGTGAACACCTAATATACTTTCCTATCTCTTTACCTGGCTCCACTTTTACTGTGGGGATGACAGCCCTTGATAAAATAGAGATAAAGAATACCATAAGGGTAGAGAATGGGGTCACAGTGTGGGCCATCTGTTCCTAGTGCCTTGATATCAACAATGGTAAAATTCTGTAGTCACCTTTGGAAATTTCTCCTGACATTACTTTCAGGTTTGAAGAATTATGGAGGAGACACAAGCACATTCCCTCAGGTCTATGCCCCAGAGGGGAAAGGGCACCTGCATCAAATATTAAAACAAAGTGTAGGGGGGAAATGTAGAGGAAGGTATTGAAAAAGAAGCTATAACACTATGACCAGAGAGCTCTGAAAGATGGTAAAACCTTTAAAGAGCTTTAATTAAAGTTCACATGAACACCCAAACTTCAACTGAACACCAAAGAGATCAGAGGCACACTGCTATTTTAGGTTACAAGGCAGAGAGAAAGGGTCCTCTGAATTTTCATTTTCCTTTAAACACAGCAGAATCGCTTCAAGGATTCTTCCTTCAAAGTCCATGTGCAACATCTGGTGTGTAGGTGTGTGTTCATGATTCAGCCTCAAACAAAATGAAGTGTAAAAGAACATAAAATTCCCTTTCTCTTGGAAATGTCCAATTCCTCACTGAAACCATACTGGCAGTAATAGGCATACGGGCACTTGTTCAAGGGTGTTCTCTCAAATGAATGACATCTGGACTAGGGAACAAGCAAAGAATATTTGCAAATATAATAAAGACTGTGATGGTGGCAATACAAGTGACAATTACAGCAATTCCGCAGAATGACTGCCTCAAGAAGAGCAGCTTAAGTTGGCAGGGGGCAGCAGGAATCCAGCATTAGAAAACACACACACACACACACATACACACAGACTCTTTGAAAAGGGATTTACATTTTAGAAGTATATATGTCTCTGCTTTGAGAGTGGAGGCATATATCCTGCAAATGTACCTTGAAAACCTATGCAAATCACAATACCACGATGATTAAGGACTGATTTATGAATCTATAAGAAAGCAACAGAGTATGGTTTCATTTTCAAGTTGACAAAATTATGCCCAACTGATTTTCACCAAGGGGGCTGAACAGCTGGTTACATGGAAGACTCCCTGGGGCTAATACCTTCTCAGTATCCCTGTACTTCCTTGGGAGGGGAGGAAAGGGAAGAATGGAGGGAGGGAGGGAGGGAGGGAGGGGGAGAGAGACAGAGACAGAGACAGAATGAGAGACTATATCTCAGGTTTCTTAGAAGAGAATCATCCTAAACAAACCCTACTCCCTCTCTCTGCTCCTATCCCCAGTGGAAAACAGAATTATAGTAGTTCATAGGTTCACAGATAGAGGGTTGAAAAGAAATTCAGAGGCTATTTTAGTTTAGTCTTTTCATCTTACAGATGAAAAAACTCAGGTTAAGTGACTTTCCTGAGTTCAAAGAAGTTCGGTTCACATAAAGGATTGAGCATATGTTCTCTGATTCCCTAGCCAGTTCCCTTTTTCTGTCCCATACATCCACCATACTGGATTGCAGACTAGAAAGTACTTTGCCCTACAGGCTTTGGAGCCAACCAGTGGCATATGAGTAAGACACTCTTTCAGGATAAATTATTTACCTTTTGAAAACTGGGTTAAACCATCTTGTACCCGACATTCAGAATTGTTTAGGGAATACTTTCAGGAACTACAGCACAGCTATTACAAGAGTTACATTCAATCTTCAAACCTCTCCTAACTTACATTTCATCTCATTTTATGGCTAAGTACCTGTAAAATACTGCCAACTCTCAATCAATCTACTCTAATGATAATTATACCATTGATCGATAAATAGATTTTAAAATAATTTGTATTGACCTTTGGCATGAACCATAGCTTGCTTTGTCTGCTTTGTTTTTAGGTAGCAGTAGTTTCTCTTCCTTAATCTTAAATTTGGTTTAGGATTAGTTACATTCTGTGAATATATGAGCATAAATGTATGGATGGCAGGGAAAGCTGAGAGGGGAAAGTTGGTCTAAGGGTTTAAGAAGATTTGCATTCAGATAATCAAGAGATACTTTGATATGAGAAAAAAGAGGTGAAGGAGAGAGGGAAATGGAAAGGGAGGGAGAAGAGAGAGAGAGGAAGAGGAGAATATGGAGAGGGAAGAGGAGATAAAGAGGGAAAGGGAGAGGCAGGAGGAGAAAGAGGAAAGGAAAGCTGAGGAAGGCTGGGAGGGAAGGAGAGAGAGTGTGCATATAAATAAGCACACAAATGGGATCACAGATTTAGGGCTGGAAGGGACCTTAAGAGGACATTTTTTCCAACCCTCTCATTATACAAAGGAGGAAAAAGAAGCCCAGAGAGGTAAAAGTAACTTGTCCAGGGTCATACAAGTTGTGACAAAGTGGGGATTTGAACTCAGGTTTTCTAACTCCAAATACTTATTAACCCATAACTACAAACATCAACTTACCCTGAATGCCCTGAAATGGAAATGAATGTTTTAAAGTATTCAGTTCCTAAATATGCTAAATATTCCTACCTATTAAATACTTAACTGCTTTATCTTCAAATTGAGCTTCATTTTCCTTTATCAAAGGAGATTGATTCTCATCTTCCCAAGTTGGAAGCTTGAACAGTAGTTTCAGCTAAGAGATGTGCCCAGAAAAAAAGGTGGAAGAGCTGTTTTATTGTAAGAAAATGGAAAATACTCAAAATACGAATTATCATGCAAAACAGACGAAGTACTAATACTAATTACTATACTAATATCTAATACATCTGAACTGGTGTATGAGGTCTCTTCTTATTTTTCCAATTGGCAGTAAATTCTCCTTCATTTGATCCCCCTCCTTTGGTTTATAATCCTTTTATTTACTTGTATCATATTTTAACTTGCATTATATACATCTTTGTACATATTTTAACATGCTTAATAGATTAGAAACTCTTTGAGGGAAGGGATTATGTTTTATATTTGTATCCCTTAGGGCCTCTCAGAATATATAGTTGGTGTTCAATAAATATTCATTTAATGACAATTCCCAGTCAAGTTAAGTCAACAAGAATTTATTAAGTGTTCACTATTTGTCAGGCACAGTGCTAAGTGCTGGGGATACAAATACCTTAAAAAAAGAAAGACAGGACCTACCTTCAAGGAGCATACTTTAAAATGGGGAAAGACACATAAAAGGGAGCTGAAAAGTAAGGGTGTAAAGAAAGGTATGTGTTAGGGTGCATAGTAGTATAGTTCAGAGAGTCAGAAACAGAGGAATAAAGTATGGCTGATCTGTGCCCTTCAAAAATGTTAAGTTTCAGGAGAAACTAACCCACGGGAACAGGGGGGCCGCAAGGACAGATGCATGTTCCAGAGTGAGAAATTCATAGGTGATTGAGGGAGCTTCCAGGGTGAGAAGGCAGCTGAGTCATGGTGGTTGAATAAATAATGTAATAATCACAGCAATTTTCAAACAAAAAAAAAACAAATTTATTCCTGATCCTTCCTTCAAGAAGCATTGTACCTGCTTAATTTTTAAACGAATGTTTTTTTTTTTATTTTTTTAATGTTCTTCTTGGATTAGTGAGAAACATTTGAAATATCCCTACCAGTAAAAGTAATGGCTAAATATATTTAACTCAAATTATTCTCAACGCTTGTTTTCATCATGATTGCTGGAAGGAATTAGTGCTAAATTCTAAAAGCTATGAAATAAGGAAAGCCAGAAGTAAATGTACAATCAGCCATGCCACTGAAAGTAAGCCACCATCACCATAATAACCATACAGGATTTTTCTTAACCTGGGGTCTGTGAACTTGTGTTTTTCAAATTTTGATAAGTTTATTTCAATATAATTGATTTCCTTTGGAATCCTACATATTTCATTACATACATTTTGAAACATCATTTTGAGAAAAGGTCCATAGGTTTCATCAGACTTCCAAAGAAGTTTATGATACAAAAAAGCTTAACAATTCTTCTAACATGTATCTTTATGGGTTTTTTTGTTTGTTTCCTTTTTTGGTGGGGAGCAGTCTGGGCCTATGATTTTATCATAGGTATTGAACTCCCTGAGGAGGAAATTCCCTTTATTGAAGCAAAATAGTGTTAGAAAGTCATCTGGGGCACTGGGAGGTTAACTGAGCTGTCATGGGTCACACAGAGAGTATCTCTTGGAGTCAGACACTTGAACCCAGTCCACCATGACTTCAAAGTCAACTCTAACCACTAACCAACAATGCCTTTGTAGAAAGTTACATCTTTAAATGTGTTATCTTACCATGTACCAAATATTTGAAGTCCCCAGCACTAGAAATTTTTAAATTCTTAGTCTTGCATTTAAATTTTAACTTGTAAAAAGAGGACCCCAAGGGAATTCTACTGTCTGATCAGCATAACATAGACAACTCTCTAAAGACTATAACTTTGCAGATGTGGATTGGTACAGTAATGAAAATGTAGCTCAGAGAACTAGAGAAGGAAGGGAAATAAATGAAGCCATCTAGTTCAACTCCATTTTTTAAATGAGGAAACAGGCACAGTAAGATTAAGCAACTTGCCTAATGTTACATAGGAACTATCAGAGAAAGGATCTGAAACCAGGTCCTCTGATTCAAGTGCTTTTCAAAGTATATTCCAATGAATCACAGATTTAAGACCTTATAAAGCCAAGCACAATCAGCTCTCCAGAGGACTGCTGCTGTGAACAGCTTCAAGGTTCAGATTACATAGTATAGTGAACTCTCCATTTATTCAGCAGTAAATTAAAGCAAAACATTCACAGACACCAAAATACAGCATTCATAATGTTATGACATAACAAGTTATCACTAAAATGGCCATATAGTTTTCACTGAAGTGGTCACATAGTTTTAAACAAAAGATATCATTCATAAGAACTTAACTCAATCATCCTTAAGGAGGCAAGTCATTACATTACAATTACAGACCTCTCCCCCACCCCCCCCAAAAAATACCAATCTTTTATGACTTCTGAGAGTTGTTTCTCTCTGAAGGGAGGTTAACTTGCAGCAGTAGGCTACTAGGGAAGGGAAGTGATTAGGAAGTAATGTAGAATGAAAAAGGGAGGGATCCTGATTTACTATTTTGCCTGGGATCAAGCTATAAACATAGATATATACATGTACATGGAGATATAAAAGTCTTAGTTCAGAAACTGCAGAAAAATGTCTAGTAAGTCCTCTACGCTACGCCTTTCAGCATCGTTATTATCAAAAACATTTTTAGGGTCTATGTGTTCATGGCACTGTACACTGTCAACATGTGATATTTTCCTATGACCTAGATCTATTCTTAGAGCTGAAATTGCCCTAAGGCTTTTGGATGACCCTGTATACATATACGTATACATACGTATACGTATATGTATATAAAATTAATTAGGACCTTAAATCAGTATTAACCAGCTTTCCAGTGAAGCTATTTAAGTTAGCAACTATTAAAAGTGAGAAACCAAAGCCCCAATTTTAGGGATATCGTCTTTTTAACTGCCCAGAAGAACAGATTATAGGGAAATATCACGTGTTGACACTTGGCACAGTGCCATGATCAGACAAGACCTTAAAATGTTTTTTTGATGGAAATGATGCTGAAAGGGATGAAGGGGAGGACCATATAAATTACTAGGCATTTTTTTCATTTTCATTTATAGCTTTATAATTTTCATTTTCTTGAAGGATTTTTAATTTTGTCTTTTAGTAAAACATTTTGAATTTCATGAAAAACTATAGCCTGGAGAAGAAAGGGCTTAGGAAGCCCTGAATAATAACTCTTCTGATTTTATTTATTAAAAATATGATGACTAAGCAGAAAGAAAATCAAGGTACAAAATGGAAAAGAAATCCTTTCTAAAAGTTTTGTTGTTTTTAAGAATTCTGGATTGCACATATTCTTCCAACAGGACTTTTAAGTCAAACGCCCACATCTAGCCACATAATTCAACACCGCAGCTGCCCTAGTTCAAGACCTCATCACCTCTTGCTTGGACTGTTGCTATAACCTCCTAATTGCTCTCCCTGCTTCCAGCCTCTACCCTCTCTAATTCCTCCTCCACACAGTACCAAAATAGTCTTCCTAAAACACAATTTTGACCCGGTCACTCCCTTGCTCAAGAACATTCAGGATAATATACAAATGCCTCAACATGATATTTAGAGACCTTCACAATTTGGCTCCAGCCTATGTTTCCAGAATTATTTCATATTATGCCCATTCTCATTCTTCACATTCCAACCAAATTGGACGATTAGCTGCTCTGGGAACTTGACATTCTATCTCTGCCCTTGCATAAGCTGCTCCACTTTGCACTCACTCACTCACTCTTTAACTCTGCCTCTTAAGAATTCCTAATTCATGTGCTATTTCCTAGAGGAAGCCTTTCCAGATCCTCCTAGAGGTTAATTAATTCTCCCTCATCAAATTCTCTGGTACTTACTTATTTGTTTACTTGTTGTATTCTTGGTGTAATGTAAGCTCTTTGAGGGCAGGGACTCATTTGCATTTTCTGTCCTTTATATTCTAACATCTCCCATTGTGCCTTGCACTTACTAAGTGTTTGTAAAAAAGAAGTGGAAAAAAATTATATGGTGTTTCTAAGTCCATTCCTCTTTTTTGGGTTAGCAATATGTCATACTACATGAACCCAAAATTACTAATATCTGGGTCACTATTCTAAATATGACTAGACTGTTTTAAGAAGCTAAAAAAAAAAAAAAAGATAGAGTTTCTCTCCAAGAAAGCTTTCATTAAAATTTCAGTAGATATTGAACATTTAATTTCATATATAACTATAACTTGAAGAAAAAATTTAATAACAATATTCTTAGTTTATGAAAAGCTGTTCTATGGCTTATAATGAAGAGGTATTCTTCCTTTCTGAGACAGACAAGATAAGAGGAAACTGGTTTAATCTGTAGTGGGAGAAGACAGGTTTGTGTTATACATTAGTAGATATTCCTGACACGATGGTCTGCATAGACAATCCTAGAAATTGTTAATTGAAACAAGTTACTTTGCAAAGTTTCAGAATGTAAAATACACAAAATAATCAAATTTAGCTGAGTATCAAAGATGTAAAATAAATGCATATGAATAATCAAATTTTCTGTATATTAGCAAGAAGAAATAGAAATAAAAATTCCATTAAAATAACAGGAAGCATATATTTAGTTGAGAATACATCCACTAAGACAAAAACAGGAACCATATAAGTTCAACTACAAAATATTCTTTTCAGAAATAAAGACAGATCTAAATAAATGGAGAAATATTAATTACTCAAAGTTGGGCTATGCCAATATAAAAAAAAATGTCAATATGAACTAAACTTATTGTCTACCAAATCAATCAAACTGCTAAAGCATAACTTTATAGAATTAGAAAAAAAAAACCACACTTCATCTAGAGGAACAAAAGTTTAAGAATCTCAAGGGAGAAAAAATACATACACATGTAAGATCGTAGCAATACTGATTGAAAAATATACTACAAAGCCATAAACAACAAAACTATTTGGTAATGATTTAAATCAGAAAACTTCATCACTGGAAAAAAATCAGGTAAAGATCATATAGAAGAAAATGAACAAAGGAGCATAATGCTCAATAAACACATAAAACCCAAACTACTAAAATAAAAAATCCCTGTTGTACGAAAACTTCAGGGAAAACAACTGGCAGAAGGTGGGCTTAAACTGACAAACATCTCAAATCACTTACAATAATAACCTCTCAATGGATACTTAACCTAGATATAAAAGGTCACATCAGAAACAAATCAGAGGATCAAGAAAAGACATTTTTATATATATCCAAGTAAAGGATGGAGAGGATCACAGAAGGTAAAATGGATAATTTTGACTATATGAGACGGAAATGTTACTACACAAACAAAATTGATGTAAGTAAAATTTGAATGAAACTCATTAACTGAGAGGCATATATATATACACACACACACACACATACACATATAAAGTATACTTAAAAACGTATAAATATTTTATATATAAATGTATATATATTTTTTATATAAACATATATATGTTTGAGAAAAATCTGAAAAAAAAAATTAGGCTGTGTATAAGAATGACAGCCATCTCTCAATGGATAAATAAGCAGATAGTTTTTAAGGAAAAAAATCCAAACCCATCAACACTGATATGAAAAAATGCTCCAAATCACTAATTAAAGAAAAGCAATATAAAATAATTCTGAGGTTCCACAATAACATTCATCAGATTGGCAAAAATGCCAGTAAAGTAAATGACAATTGTTGGAAGGGTTGGGTTAAGACAGGCACATTAATGCATTACTGATGAAGTTTTACATCATTTCAAACATTCTAGGAAAAAATTTCAAACCATACCAAAAAGTCAATAAACAATGCATCTGAGCATATCCTTCAACCCAAAGATACCACTGCTAGGCTTATACCGCAAGGAGATGGAATACAGAGGAAAGAGATTCATACATATATACATATATAATTGCATACATATGTAGTTATGTATCTATATATGTATCCATCCGTCCATCCATAAAATATAACAGTACTTTTTTGTAAAGAACTGGAAACAACAACAAAAAAGAGTTTACCAATGGGAAATAGTTGTTAAAATTATGGCACATTAATGTAACAGAATAGTACTACCGTGTTTCCCCAATAATAAGACACTGTCTTATTATTTTTTTTGGACAGAAAAACACCAGAGGGTTTATTTTCAGGGGAGGGCTTATTTTAATGAACATTGACAGCAATTTTAATAAACAGGTAAATGTGAACAAAAAAAAATGTACCTTTATTCAATAAGCAAATCACTGGGGAAGAACAGGATGACGTGCTCACTGCTGCAGCTCTGATTGGATGCAGCTCAGAGTGCGGCGTGCGTTTCACCCGGGGGGAGGGGGGGACAGTGCATACAGAGGGTATCGTAATGTAGCATGTAGCGCAGGGGATCACCTTCACTACAGTAGCAATCTCAATAGGGCTTATTTTTGGGGGGAGGGCTTAATTTTAGAGGAATCTTACACAGTAAGGGGAGGGCTTATTTTTGGGATAGGTCTTATTATCGGGGAAACACGGTAGTTCAGAAAAAAAAAATAATGGAAAGGATAGGATTCGAGAAATTGTGAGCACCTGTGATGTATGCAAAACTAGGAGAATCATCTATATAATGACTGCCAAATTGCAAAGGAAAACAACTGTGAAAGATTTAAGAATTATGATTAATGTAATGACTCCACTTATACACAGCTAATGCGTGGATTCTTTTTTTGGAAAATATTTATTAAAAAGGAGATCTGTAATAATAATAATTGGGAGGATGAGGATAGCATAGTGATGTCAAAGAAAGAAATCAATGAAAGGAGAGTCTGAAAACAATTTTAAATGAATAGAAAAAAGTTCAGAAGGAGACTAAGGAGCAGGACAGTTTTTAAATTAAAGTGTTAAATTTACTATGTACTTTTAAAAAGTAAGCTATATAATAGATATTCATAGTTTGGTACACCATTCTCTTTTTTCTGTCATTTGTATATTGGAAATGTTCCTATTAGGTGATATTTGTCAAATTCAGAATAACAAAAAAGTGTGTTTTCCAAGGAACTTCCTGTTTACGAGGGTTATAAGACAACGGAATAATCTAGGTAAAATATAGCAGAATCTCTTTCTGAAGAGTCCTTCTTATTTTGTTTTCTTCCTTTACCTCATTTCCTTCCTTCCTATTTCTTAGGGTTAATTTAAGTGCAATTGAGCCTGGAGTCAATAAGTTCTAGCAACCAACAAGCATTTATTAAGGGTTGATTATGTGGACAAGCACTTGCTAAGTGCTAGAGATACAAAGAAAGGCAAAAACAATTACACATTCTTAATAAATATTTGTTAAGTGACTAATGATAATAATAGACTTTTATTTCATCTTTTTATTTTTAACATTTTATTTTAAAATTTGTATGACTTAGGAAGACTGATTTGACAGTTTTTCACTCCCCATAAAATAATTTTTCACTCTACCAAATATCACCCAGTAGTACAGAATTAAGCTATGACCTGGGGGTGATGCAAATATATTCCTTTTCAAGGGAAACCTTTGAGATGTTACATAGATCATAAGAGAGCCACAGGGGGGGAAAGTTATGAAACAAAGGGATTAGATATGTTCACGTTCCATTTTATGATTCTGTTAAAACATAAAACAGGTATGTTTTAAATTTTTTCTTTCATACTTACTAGATATTGTCCATATTATTTCTTTCAAATTTTCAGTGTTTATCAAAAGGCAAAATGAAGAAATGAGTGCCTAACCTAAGGTTTAATACAGACATAGGAAAAGCTCTGTAGGAATATTTAGGTCTATACTGAACTTTGGTGATTATTAGTTTGATTGAAACAATCATTTGAATCTCATAGTTCCAAATTATATATTTATAGATTCTGAGCAGATATGGCACATGATGAATGAAAAACAAAAACCATCAGAACAAATGATGCTTCTCAGTAATTATTAGTAAGTATAAGGTCATACTTCTAATTAAGATGGCTATTTGAAAAACCATAGAGAAACCCAGTTCTCCCACATAAATTCCAGAAATGGAGAAAAAGAGCCCAGAAAGAGCAATGATAAAGAAACAGATGTAAACTCTTTCACCTGGTCCAGAACTATATAAAATGATAGCCTGAGCTCAACAGATACTGGTAGAGGAAACATATTAGTGAAGTCAGCACAAGTTCTCACCAAATGGATCTGAAGACAATTCAGCACTTTTAATGTGTAAGGCAGGGGAGGTATCAAGACCAAACAGGCCCTATTCAACCTATTAAAAAATACCAGAGGGGACAGATCAGAACATAAAATCTCAATCCAAGTACTGAGGACAAAAATACAAGTAAACAAAGGAAAAAACCAAGCACAATAAAGTAAGAGAGGCCCAAGTAGAAAACCCAGAAAAGATTAATTCCATCACAGCTATAAACAGAGCCTCTGAGAGCGTAAAATAGATTGGTCAAAAGAATGAGTGGTGAGAAGAAATGAAGCAAAAGATTTTTTAAAAATGAAATTACAAATTAAAAGAGTTGGGGGAGAAAAACTGAAAGGAGAATAAATAGCTTAAAAGAAAAAGAAGACTTTGCAAAGGAATGTACTCCTTACAAATCAGAACTCAGTAACATCATGAGACAATAAAAAAGGGAAAATTGAAGAATGGAAGAAAACGAGAGATATTTTAAAAATACCTCAAAAATAGGCTGATGAAAGATAATCATCATATTCTCTGAAAACTGTGTTTAAACAAAAAAAGCGTGGACACTCTATTTAAATAAATCATAGGGAAAAAAAACCCTGTATTAGAACCAGAGGGCAAATAAAAGTAGAGAATCCCTTGATCATATCCTGTAAGAAACCCCGAAGTGAAAGTGGTCGGACATATCATAACCAAAATGAAAAAAAATACCTTCAAGTAGGTAAGAGTCTGAGTTGCAAAAAACAATTGTGATCATATAAGATATAGCAGGAATTTTAGGTTTCATTAAGAAAATCTTGGAATAAGAAAGGAATAGGGTCTGACACAGGATTCATTGAGATAAGGAAGATTAGCACTGAGAGGACATGTTACTTGATTTGGGCTAAAAGAGCCAGTCTGTATAACAAGCATGTCTCAATAGGATTTAGTAAAGGTAAATTGAGGCACAGAATTTCTAGTTTTATCAGTTTATGAGCAGGGCATGAACTGGTTGGTTGGTTGTTGTCCTTCGTTCTTGAAGAGGACCAAAATGGCATCACTACACTAAAGTCAAGTTTCCATGTGTCTGACTGTGGCTGATCAGACCAATATGAGCTTGGAACGCTCTACGACAGGTTGGGCACAAATAGTCCTTGTGAACATTTGGGGTCGATACTCTAAATTTGTGCATGCTGTATTTCCTTTGAGCTGTTTCCATTGGGCTTTGCTCATAGAGCACAGCGCCTTCTTTGATGGGGACATGCCATGCTGAGAGTGGTCTTGTGCCAGGACCTGAGCCATGTCTCCCATGTCACACAATCAATTCCAAAGCTCTTGAGAAAGATGTGCATCGGTTTAAAACCTTTGACCAGGGATACTACTACTAGGAATGAGATCAGAAACAAAAGAAAGACCCATTATACAAAAATTTCTGTTGTTCAGTCTTTTAGTCATGTCTGATTCTTCGTGGCCCTGTGGACCACAGCATGCCAATACTGACCATGGGGTTTTCTTAGCAAAGATACTGGAGTGGTTTGCCATTACCTTCTCCAGTGGATTAAGGCAGGAGTTAAAGAGACTTCCCCAGGGTCACACAGCTCACAAGAGACCAAGGTGAAATTTGAACTCAGGTCTCCCTGACTCCAGGCTTTATGCCCTGATAAAGAGGATAACTGCCTCACAAAAATGGTTATAGCAACCCTTCTTGTCATAGCAAGGAACTGGAGGCAAAATGTGGGCCCATTAATCAGAAAATGGCTGAACAAGTTATGAATGTAATTCAGAAGTGGTGAAAGGGGCTCATCTAAGAAACTAGAGCAACTTGCATGAACTGATACAGAGTGAAGTGAGTAGAACCAGAGGGATAATTTATACAATGACTAAAAGATTAGAAAAGAAAACAGGAATGAAAGACTTAAAAATTATGATCAGTGCTATGACCCACCATGACTAGAAAGAGATGATGTCAGAGCATGTTATCCACTATCTGAAAGAGAGGCAACACAGACAGCCAATACACGCTTTTGTATGTCAATGCTGAGTTGTAAACAAAAGGACTTTTTTGGGGGGAGAAGAGTTGGGGTGGGAGGGTAACAAGAAGGGAATAAAAGGTATTTTTTAAAGGAAAAAATCATTAAATGTAAGTAGAACAGAAGGGAATTCAGAAAAGTACATAAATAATCTGAGCAATATTAGCCTTTTTGTTTCCTAGTGATACATTAAAAAAAGAATTTTTAAACAAATAATTTAAAAAGAAGAATTTTTAAAAAGCAAAACAGCATAAAAAAATCCTATCTGACTTTATATGCAATGCACCACATCTATGCACTCTGATTTCTATAACATTCATTTTCTATTTTTTTGTTGTTGATTATTCTTTCCATTTATAGTGTTGTATGAATTGTGGATATTATTTTCTTGGTGATGCTTAATTCTCTTTGCAGCAATTCATTTAAGTCTTCTATGCTTCTTAATACTCATCATTTTTTTAAAGCACAGTAATAGTCCATTATGTTCAGATGATATATTTTGTTTAGTCATTCCCCAGTCAATGGACATCATCTTGTTTCTAGATCTTTGCTACCACAAAAAGTGCTAACTAAAAATATTTTAGAGTATGTAAAAGCTATCTTTTTGTTAATGACTTCCTTTGAGTACATGATTATCGTTGGAATCTCTGAGACAAAGGTTACGGACATTTTAGTTGCTTGCTTTGCATAATTATAGTCCACTCTACCCAGGTTCCAAATGAGCCTTCCATCACTGGCTACAATGGAATATTACAAAATTAATCATTAGTAAAGAGTAATGTCTTAAAATATCCCCAAACAATAAATGTTATTAGCTTTTTAAAGAAGCTTTTAGACCTGGGCACACAGAAAACTTTTAATAAATTTTTTAAATCAAATCAAAGCAAGATAATACACAAGGATACTGAATCCAGAAATGTGTTGCTTCTTATTTTGGAGAGTGGGGAAAAAAAAAAACAATCAGCTCCATTTCTATACTTCTTTTATGCTCTTAATAGAAAATAAATTCAGTTGTTCTACTTGAGTATTTTTAGGCAGAAGGGCACTATATTTTCAAGGTTTCTATTTTCAAGTTTTATTTTGCAATAAATTTTGGTTTAAAATTAAGTTGCAAATTTCAGGTAAAATAGAGCAATAAAATTTAATGATCACTAAAACTTCAAGTGAAATGCATTTTATTATGTTCAGTTCCTTGTTCTCCTGAGGACTCCTGATGTAGTAAATTGAGGTGTGAAAATCTAATTGGTTGAGACCCTGCTTGACCCTAATATAGATTGCTGAGGTTCTTTCACCTACTGCTGATCTCATACCAAATTTAAGGCTTAGCAAGCTTCTTTACCTTTCTAGAACTGAGATTTTAATAAGACACTAAGTCATTTAGCCTTGACATCTGATATCCTGTTACTTAACCCACCCCTTCTCCCAAAGGCCAATGTAATCACCTTCCATTTTGTTTTCCTGAATCAACAGTCTGAGCCTCAAGTAACCATGTGTTTCTAGAAACACAACCTAGCTATATTCATCTTCTTCCTCTTTCCTCACTATATTGCTCTGGAGGTCTAAGACTTCTGGGACCATAATCAGTGAGACAAGTCTGGACAGGGAATATTTGTGACTCACTTAGAGGATCTGCTCCTCCTTGAATGAACCCTTAAAGAGAGTCTTCACTTTTGGCATTCCAAACTGCTCAGTGTAGGGGTCCTAAACAGACTCCATAAATAAGAATGTCTGAGGCAGTCCCAGAACTTTCCTACTTAAGTTCAAATTCATTTGTATCTCAAAACTAAAACAGGCCTCCACTCCTCCCATGTCTTCATTTAGAGTAGGTCCAACCCTGAAATCAATCACTTGTCTTTGTCATCCTCAGAACTGGGTGGGTCTTCAGAATACAGGTTGGGATGCTCAATAGCCTGACATCCCTGAGTCCTTCAAAACCATAAACAATCGCTTTCCAATTGTTTTAAAGCTATTCTCAGCTTCTGGCAATTGGCTATACACCAGGAAATTCAGACACACTGCAATAGCAGGACTATTCAGTCTAACAACGTTAGTCCAATTCATTTACCCACATCATTGATTCTCCCTAGTGATTTCTCTTGCTTAGGTTTATGTGAATCCAGCCCGGATTTCCCTTTGCAGACTGCTTTCCATTAAAATACCCCTACGTTAAGATGAGATGTTCTATCAGTCAAAGAATCATAACAGCCTATAATTCTGGTGCCTTTCCAAATATAACCTTTCCCTACAGGGAATGGGGCTTTGTTGTGTTTTTTGTTTTTTTCAATTATTTCTCATATGCTACACTCCATTTACACTGGCTGCCACCATGCCTGGAATGCATTCCCTCCTAGTGTCCATCTTTTAAAGCTCCTACTTGGATCTTCAAGACTTAAGCACTACTTTCTATATGAGTCTTTCTTGATTCCCCTAACCACTACTGCCCTCTCCTCCAAAATCATCTTTTTTTTTTTTTTTTTTTGGTACACAACTTTATTCGTAGTATTGTCTCCTCTAAGAGAATGTAATGAATCTTTGAGGGCAGGGATTATTTCACTTATCTTTTTGTTTCCCCAGTACTAAGCCCATTTCCTGGCACAGAGTAGACCCTTAATAAATGCTTGTTGATTTACTGATTTATTAATTACCCCCACCTTCATGGGGCAAATCAAAGGATACATGAAATTTTTTTCCTCTCTGTCTCTCTCAAAACATTTCTAATGTATCTAAAAACAATAAATCTAAATAATCTTAAAAAACCTTGTAAATAGAAGTCTCTTAGCTTGTTTTAAAGACAATTTTTTAAAAAGGAAATATATATATATACATATATATAGCAAATATAGCTCATCAGCTGGACAAAAAATGTACTTAAGAAGAATCTAGTTTCTGGAATGGTTTTTAAAAACCACTAGCATATCTTAAAATATGAACCTTATTTTCCCTCTGTTACTAAAGAATTCCTTACCCATTTCTAATGAAAATACTAGCAAAAGTAAAATGAAGAGGAAAAAAATGCAGAGCCAACCATACAGCACTCAAATGATGGGTCCCAACATGAAATGTTTTCAATTTTGTTTCATCTTGTGCCTCGTGAAATCAATATGTCTCATTGCTCATACTCCCTCCTTTATCATGCTAGATGAAGTAGTTGCCCAAAGAAACACATTCCCTTCTGAAAAATACTGCGGAAAAGCCAAGTTTAGGGCTTTTATTAAAATGGGAACCCTCAGGACTCGGATGTGGCCTTTTTACTGGTCAAATTTTCAGAATGGGGTAGCAAGCGATTTAGGCCAAAGCTAGCAAAAGGGACTAGTCCAAGAGGAAAATGTGCAAGGGAAAAATGTGTTCATAACCATAAAGTCATATCCCTACTTCAAACAACTCTGGAATAGAGAGCCATATTGGCATAAAAGAAGGGACAAACCTTTTTGTCAAAAAAGTGAATGTGTTTTGCAGATACCCTGTATTTAATGGTTGTCAGCAACAAGCAGTTGATGTTTTTCACCAATTAAATATGATGGTGACCCTTTTGGCTGGATTTTCCATGCATGTACTTTGCAAAGCAATGTGGAGGAAAGTAGAGAGATGGGGGAAAGAAAGAATCTACTTACTAGAGAAAATTTGTTTTAAAAACAATATATGCTGTGTAAAATAAAAAAAAATAGTCAGCGTTTATTTACATTTATAGTAAATTTAGGGAGAATGAACTACCTTTCAGGTTTATGCTCCATGCTAGGTTGATCTGAAGTAGGCTAAAGTAGGGCTCTCTAAGTTTCCAAGCATCTCAAATTCTTATGCAAATGGGATTCTGATGCTACACCAACACATTTATAATCAAACACAATAAGATTCTAAGAAGAATAGACACACATTATAACTGTAAATGAATGCCACAAAAATGAACAGAGCTAGGCTGCAATGGACAATTCTTAAAATTATAAGCATAATTGGAAAATCACTTTGTCACGTATTGTTTGTCTCCACTGTTTGTGATGCCTCAGAAGATTGAAAATACCTTTTTGTTTTTACTATTTGTTCCATTTCAGATTTTCAAGCATTGGTTCCTATTAACCACTCCAAAAGGTTGACTAGAGATTAATTTTTACCTAGTAAATTCACCTAATAGTATTTTCCATCACTATGATTTTTTTTAAAAGACTCGTTAAATGTAAAGGAGAAATTAAATATATAAACATTTAGAAAATGGCACAAAAAAAGGTGGTCAGGCATCTTCAGAGATAAATATTGTCAGAGAAGTATAAAAAGATATTAAAAAATTTTTTTACATTGCTAGGGTCCACATACTCAGGATATTTTGGGAGAAAAAATGATGAAAAAATAATTCATTAAAAAGCAATCTTTTCTTTTGGATTAAACACTTAGTACGTTTGAAGCATCTTAACAGAAGAAAGGCTCTAAAAAGGAAGTCTATCATCAATTATGATAAAAGGGAAAATAACAATGGTTTAGTTTAGATGAATAGAGATTTGCCAACATTGTAAATTATGATAAAGTATTTAGCTAAGGTTTTTGGGATAACCTAATCCACACTAAACACTTCAGCAAGGCAGTTTTATTCTTTTGATTATATAGATGAGAAAGCAAATATAGCAAAATTAATCAACTCACCCAAGATTATATTGTGAGTCAGTGGGAAAGATAGGACTAAAATCTCAAAGTTCTCAACCCCTAATCTATAATACCATACTTTTTAAAAAACTTTTTTTTTTCAATGAACAAAGATCCACCTTCTCTCCCATTCATCCTTTCTACTCCACTGAAAAAGGAAAAAAAAAAACCTTCGTAACAAAAATACATAGTCGTGCATATTTGCTATGATATTTTCCAAAATTTACATCCCCCCTCCAATTCTGCTAAGAGAATATGATGCCAATTTATTATTCAGTGCATTACTTAAATAATTATCATCTATTGTATATCTAAATGTCATATTTTGTATAAATATATATTCATATTCACATATAATATTTATTTAAATATATTTATATAGTACAATTCATGTATTTCTAAATATCCATATTTATATAGAAATATACAATACATAACTCAAGAACATAGGTACTTTCCATGAATGGTCTTGTCTCTAAGATTTTCATTTGCAAAACAGATGACTAACTGCTTTGGAAAAATGAACCTCCTCATCAAATTCCCTTTACCAATGAAATTGGGAGATAAGGGAAGATAGAAAGGCCTGGTATGCGATGGTCCATGGGGTCATGAAGAGTTGTAGATGAATGAACAACTGAACAACAAAATACCAATGAAAACACAAGCTTGGTCCAAAACAACAAGAAGTCTTTCTATGTAAACAGTAGAAAGCTTCAATTTTTAAAATCTGTTATAGTGATAAGCTATATAACTACCCTAGGAGGTATTAGGTTCCTTAATACCTTAAAAGCTGTTTGGTTCCTTAATACTTTAAAATTTCTTAAAGGGATTAACATCAAACATTAATTGCCACTAAGTGCCAGCGTTTAAGGCTGCTAAGGTAGTTAGACAACAAGCTAGATGCTATACATTTGTAAATGCCCGTGGATTATGTGTCCAGTGTACTGAGGTCCTATAACACTAAAAAAGTATTTATTCTACTTAATAGTCACTGCAAAATAAATTGCTGGCAAGGGTTCTGAACGTCTAAGCTGTAGGATGCTCTAATAAATTAGATGAGATACGTGCATCCAACTCAGCTCCTATTCTGAGAAGGTAAGCATTTGAAAAGGTAAGTGATGCTATTCCAAGGGCTACCTTTAAACATAACCAGAATGCCCCTCAAAACATTGAACACTTTTTGCGTTATGTATCATGGAGGTTGGGGTGGCCAGGTAGCACAGCGAGTAAGAGTACCGGCTCCAGCGTTGGGATGACCTGGGGTCGAATCCCGGGCTCAGACACTTAGCACCCACCCAGAAACACCTGGCCATGTAACCGTGAGCAAGTGACTTAACCCCAATTGCTTAGGGGCGGCCACGTGGCTCAGCGAGTAAGAGCACCGGCTCCAGTGTCGGGATGACCTGGAGATCGAATCTGGGCTCAGATACTCAGCACCACACCCAGATATAACTGGCTGTGTAACCTTGAGCAAATTACTTAACCCTGAGTGCTTAAAAAAAAAACAACTATATATATACCGTGTTTCCCCTATAATAAGACCTATCCTGAAAATAAGCCCTAAGCCCTCCCCTTACTGTGTAAGATTCCTCTAAAATAAGACCTCCCCTGAAAATAAGCCCTATTGAGATGAAGGTGATCCCCTGAGCTATACGCTACATTACGGTACCCTCTGTATGCACCGTCCCCCCCACTCCCCCCCCGTGAAATGCACACCGCGCTCCGAGCTGCATCCAATCAGAGCTTCAGCAGCAAGCGCGTTATCCTGTTCTTCCCCAGTGATTTGCTTGCTGGCGCCATTGAGAGCAGTGCCACGGAGGAGAGCTGAGGCAGGACAATATAAAAACCCGGTATGTAAGCGGGAGTGAGGGGGCATGATGGAGGATAAAAAGGGCATGATGGAGGAAAAAAGAAGAACTCAGGGGGCATGATGGAGTGAAAAGAAGGACTGATGGTCATAATTTTATTATTCTGTCTGTTTTGACCCCCAGACATGAGTACAAAAAAGAAGAGCTATAATGTTGAGTATAAGAAAGCAATTGTAGAGGAGTCACATGTCATTGCTGTCAATGTTCATTAAAATAAGCCCTCCCCTGAAAATAAGCCCTCTGGTGTTTTTCTGTCCAAAAAAAATTAATAAGACAGTGTCTTATTATCGGGGAAACACAGTATATATATCATGGAGGTAAATAAGACTTTGTCATTTATTCCTAACAATATAAATTACTCGTTAATTTCTTAAGAGTGGAACAAATCACGTATCCTCTTGATTCTCCTCTAGGCAGCAGTAGATTGCTGTGGGTCCCTGGCTTTCTTCTGCCTGGCTCTGATTCAAGATATTTAAAAGAATTTATTCTTTTACATAAGGGAAAAGACTGAATCGTTAAAATAAAACTATACTCTTCTGCTTGAGCTTACGCATATACATACACAGAGGATAAATCCCTAAAACAATCACATGACAAATCTGAACGTTCTTCCCTTGTGTTTTAACTCTACACTCGATCTGGTTTATTCATCAGATTCAGGATTTGTCTCTCAACTACCTCATCAGTCATTGCTCAGCACGAGTGGACCATTATAGAACCTTCTTTCCAAATGTACTGGCTGACTTCAGGCATGTGAAGAACTTAAACGATTTTGAGTTCTTGATCCATGACCTGACAGTGCTTGGATTGGTTTTATCATGTGAGAGTAGCCTATTATGTTTCCATTAATAAACACAGGCACACAAGATGCCCTTTTACAAGAGATACGAGAATAAAATGAAAGAGATTTGAGAGAACTTTTTAATATCTCCTTTACTCATCTTATTGAAAACTTCTATTAAAGCTTTTGGTAAGAATGGTGATTATAGAACCATAACATTCAGGTTCAAGAAATAATAGTAAGTATAAAATGTATTTGGAAACTTCACAGGATGTGTCATTAAATACACACATGTCATGTCATTCTTGGACAGTGAGTAGCAGATGACATTCATAGCCATGGCTCTGGCACCACAATTGAGCACTTTATTCAAACAAACAGGCCTTAAGGCTTTATCTCCCATTATTATCCCTGCTTCAGGGGAAAGGTCCTTGAGGGTAATTTGGTCTCACTTTCAAATGTCACCAGCCTCTGTGTTATATTTCAGAGTCTCAAGAGGCTCTCTTTGGGACCATGATAATTAGGCTAAATAAAAACTTGGATAAAGTCTTCAATATCTGAAGGAACCATAGTTTCATCAATGTAGGTGCTGCCTCCAGCAATGCAGATCACAAATGTTACCATGCACAGTAGGCGTTTGTGTTGTTCTGGATACTGGAGATCAGACTCCCCTCTCATCTCTCCACCTTCATACCTATGTGGATCCCAAATGGCAGGAAATTGATTGATCTTGTGTCCAGCACTCTAATTTTCAAAGTATTGCCATAGTATATTGTGTGTGAAAACATTCTAGAGATTTAATAGCACTAATAAAAGCACATACATAATGGGTTTTAAGCATAAATAATTCAGCAGGAAGAATACTGTCAAACTCATGGCTTTACCTGTAGATATTCCATTTCTTCATCTTTTTTCTGATTCTTCTCAAGAAGATCTATAACAAAACAGATAAAAACAACCCTTAAATATAATGAAGGAATTAATTACCCCTTATTGTCAATTCAATTTCATTCAGTATGTGAGAAAAGGCAAGCTGGGGGAAGTAAGATGTTTGTGAATGTCCAAGTAAATGGTGAAATGATGACAGTTATAGGAACCTCGTTAAACTTAAGTCTGTCTCTTGGCATCACTATATCCCTTTTAGGCTCAGCTCAAGTGCTACTTCCTGTATAAGGACCTTCCCAGACTGATAGATTTAGAAGTGGAAGAGATCACAGAGGTCAATTACTCCAACTCTTTAACAATATAAATGAGGAAAATGAGGCCTTTGGAAGTGGAGTGACTTGTCCAAGGTCACAAAGGTGAGGCGCAAGCCAGGATTTGAATGTAAGGGCCTCCGACTCTAGATTCAGTGCTCTCTCCACTTTTCAATCTCTGTCTCCTGATTCCATTTATTTCATTGATAGAGCTTTCTCTCCCAAACCACCAAATTATATTTGGTGTGTACCTATGTGTGTGCATGTATGTAGATATGTATGTATGTATTATGAATGCATTTATGTATTGTTCTCTCTTTTCCCACTTTCCTTGAGTGCAGGAGCTGTCATTTTCTTGTCTTTGTATCTTTAGTGTTATAACATAGGCACTTAAACATATGAACTAAATTCAATAGATCAAGAATGAACAATTAGCTGAATGATCCTGGAAGAACAGTTTCACTCTAGATATCATGGAATACACTAGGATTCAGTTATAGATCTTAAATAATACAAATATTTTATTTACTTAGTTCACTGTTTCTAAACTTCCAAGTAGCCCATAATAACTCTTTTGAAAGAAAGAAAATTCTCTTTTTTAAAAGTAATTGGGGTTAAGTAACTTGCTAAAGGTAACACGGCCAGTTATTTCTGGGTGTGGTGCTGACTATCTGAGCCCAGATTCGATCCCCTGGTCATCCTGACACTGAGGCCAGTGCTCTTACGCGCTGAGCCACCTGGCCACCCCTAAGCAATTGGGGTTAAGTAACTTGATAAAGGTTACATGGCCAGATGTTTCTGGGTGGGTGCTAAGTGTCTGAGCCCGATTCGATCCCCAGGTCATCCCGACACTGGGGCCGGTGCTCTTACTTGCTGTGCTACCTGGCCGCTCCGGAAAATTCTCTTTTAAAGAAAATTAGAAACAAACCATTGCTCACTAAATGCAATTTCTCTAGCCAAGTTCTATTCCAGGGCCAAATTTTTTTTTAAATAACCATATTAGAGCTCACTGGAATGATAGGTGGGGAATCTATTAAAGGAAGAAGAAACACCACCTTAACATCAGTCACAATAATTATCACTTCCTTTCAAAAGGGTGGGAAATCATTGAAGCTACATCTGACTAAGAAGTTGGCAACATCTTATAGAAATCAGTGGTTAAAAAAGGAAAGCACTCAACCCAAAAGACCTAAGATGGGTATGGCTATGGTGCCTCAGTGCCCCACATTTATTTATTAACTTGTTATAAAGGAAAATCTATTTGGCACAGATTATTTGCTGCCTACAGCTACACCACCTGGTTCTGTGATCTTATTAGATCTTGCAAACTAAAGAGGGTTGGGCTGAGTCAGAACTTGGATGGAAACGGACAAGAAACACCCACAGCAGCACACATTAAAATATTAGCATTTACCTTACTCTGCTGATTGATATAGCTCACCAAGATGTTATGCCACACGAAAGAAAAATACAACTTGCAAAAATTCAATAAATGTCACAGAAAGATGAATGCAAACATTTTATGAGCACCACTACATGTAGCAGGAAACAGTAATTCAGTGGGTGGCATACTTATGTAAGGCAATGTTATACTATTCAGCAAAGAGTGTACCAAAGATGGCTTATTTCACAGAATCAGAGAATTTTAGAGTTGGAAGGCATCTGAGAGGTCATCCAGTCCAGTGTCTACAAGATGCCTGAGAAGTGGCCACCTTGAACAAAAAGGAAGCTCTGGAGGCAGTCCATCAAAGTCTAGGAGAGTTTTAATTGTTAGGAAGTTTGCCCACTAATTCTCTTAGAAGGCAGCTTACATCTGCCTTTGTAACTTCTGTCCAGTGGCCTTGTTCTGCCCTCTGTGGCAAATCAGGACAAGTTTAATCCTTTTTTCATATGACAGCCCTTCAAATATCTGAGCAAATGGCCATAATGACCCCCAACAAGTACGAAAAGTGGCACTTCGGAATTACTGGAGAGACACAGTTCAGAAGTGAACATAATCCTTTGAGGTTCTCTGGCTAGAGGAACTACAAGGGGGTAGCAAGCATGAAGGCAGAGAGATACAATGGGAGTCCTTGTTCTCTAACCTCTCGCATATGTTTCAGCTGAAACCTCCTGTAAATTGTGCTCTATCACTCAGAAAATTAAGGTAAATGACAACATTGTGGCAAGGTCTGTTGTACAGGCTCTTCATCATGGCATGAAGATCACCCTAACGTTTAGGTGGTTGTGACAAGATTGCATGAGTTCTGTAGGATAAAGCTGTGTGGAAGAAAAGTGACCAATGTATCAACTCCCGATATTTTTAAACATTTTCATGGTAAGGTTTTGCTATAATCATTTGATAATCTAAGGGAGCTGAGTTTAACATATGACTGTGTTTCAGCCACAAATTCAACTTCTAACTACACTTGAATTGTTCAATAAACACTTATTAAAAACCTACTATGTGTAAATGCTGACATTTCCAAATGAAAACTAGACAATGAGTAAAGAGCATAAGGATGTTCCACTCTTCTGGACTCAAATCACTATCAAACTTGGGCTACTAAGATATAATCTTTCTGAGAAGGAAGCATGAAAATTTTATATACCTTCTCAGTCTCCTTCTCATGAAATAGTTACTGGAGTCCAAGGCCTAAAAGGCTGCTTCTAGGTCCTGAAAAGCCAGATTACCTTGAAAGATCAGCTGTTAGCAGTGAAACACAGTCTTTGTAAGTGTCCAACAAGAACAACGGCCGAGTGTTGATTTAAGCTTTTGTTTAACAGCTGGTATTTTTAAATCAGAAGACAAAAGGCAACTGCAACTAATAGGGGATGGTTCTCCTTGGAGAAGCAACTAAAGGAGCTGGCAGTGCTGGTATTATAGTTTGTCCAAAGTCAACAAGAAGTATTATAAGAGCTCTTTGGTAATTTCACAGGGTAGTGCTTAAGATGAATATTTGCGCGCACACACACACACACACACAAAGACATGAAAAATAACTGTAGTTTTTCTATACCACCAGATAAAATGGGGAAATTATATGATGAACTCAATGAGACATTTCACATTAAATGAAAATATATTTTGATAATAGCTCAGTGACCCTAATGCAAAGGTAGTTATAGGTAAGGATACTGAAAAACATACTGAAAAAAATAGTTCAGGAATAAGGAATGAGAAGGACAAGGATGTATATAGAACAAAGAATCCTTATTCTCATACATCATAAATACATCTGATAAAAAATAGGAAGTTTCTGAATGTGGTGACTACTCAATAACATTGGAAAAATTAAATTAAATGTATTTAATGAACATCAAATGATTCATTAGTAATATGGATGTAATTTCTGAATCAGTTGTCTATGTATAGTCAGACCACTGACTTGTTAGAGGTAAAGCTCAAAATTAACACTAATAATAGCTAATCTTCATAAAACTTTAAGGCTTACAAAGAACTTTATATATTTAATTATCTCAACAATCATATAAGTTATATGATATTATTTAATTTCCATTTCACAGATGAGGAAATAGAGGCTGGAAAAGGTAACTAACTTGTCATGGGTGAAATGAGAAGAATGAAAAAAAAACCTGCAAAAATTTATGTAGTGCATAGTTATCACTCCAAAATGAACTATTTAAACAACTTACTGACACCAAAAAATAAGAAAAAAGAAATAGGATAGGATGTTGATATTGATTGTAACAACTTTGTAGAGAAGTTTAGCCAATATATATCAACCGCCATGATGAGATCAAAAGAGTCTAAAATCTGCCTTAGTCAGTAAACACTTGATCTACTTGCCAGAGGGATGTGACAGCCAAAGGACAGCTTTAGTTTGGAATATAAACTAGTCTGTAAAAATTTATGAAAAAGGATGGTAAAATATTATGAGCACATAAAAGTTCAAAGCTAAGAAAGTGGAAGAAAAAAGCAAGTTTAAAGAAAACTTGTCAGAAAATACAATTAAGTAAAGTCATCCTGAGGACTTCATCCTGAAGGATGAAGCTAAAAGAATAACTAGCAAAAGAAAGATGGAAAAGATCTGTAGGGATTTTATAAACTAACTTTTTTTCCACCACCAGGGAAGTAGAGTCACAAAATTTGGATTCTGACATGTCAGTACTGGATGCACTTTTTGAGTAAGTGATATGGAATAAAGCAAAACTGAGAAAACTGGGACTGTATGTGTGCAGAAGAGGTCCAAGATGGAGCAGAAGCACTTTTAGGGCACTGAGGGATTAATTATTAGGGACTGCTAGGTGGCACAGAGGACAGAACACCTGACCTGGACACAGGAAGGCCTGAGTTCAAATCTGGTCTCAGTTACTCAGTGTAACCTGTGTGACCCTGGGAAAGTCACTTAATTTCCATCTGCCTCAGTTTCCTCATCTATAAAATGGGGATGATAATAACAACACCTTCCAGGACTGTTGTGGGGAACAAATGAGATAATAATTGTAAAGCACAATGCCTCACATACTGCAAACATTATATAAATGTTAGCTATTGTTATTGTCGTCATCATCACCATCGTTGTCATCAAATTTACCAAAGAATGGGGCGGCCAGGTAGCACAGCGAGTAAGAGCACCGGCTCCAGTGTTGGGATGACCTGGAGATCGAATCCCGGGCTCAGACACTTAGCACCCACCCAGAAACACCTGGCCGTGTAACCTTGAGCAAGTTACTTAACCCCAATTGCTTAGGGGCGGCCAGGTGGCTCAGCGAGTAAGAGCACCGGCTCCAGTGTCGGGATGACCTGGATCAAATCTGGGCTCAGATACTCAGCACCACACTCAGAAATAACTGGCCATGTAACCTTGAGCAAGTTACTTAACCCCGATTGCTTAAAAAAAAAAAAATTTACCAAAGAATAAAGATAAAAGAGTTGAATAGGATTGGTAGGCATGGATGGGCTGTGGTATACATCACAGAATGGAATGAACCCACCCTGAGGGGACCATACATCCACTTGGGGAACTAAAGCTTCTTAAAACATAATCCTCCTTCCATCTTTTTCATTAAAGTGGAACCAAATTCAACTGATATCCAGATGACTAAAAAGGGGGATAAATTGTAATAAAAAGACAAACAACATCAAAAGAGGTAAAAACTCTGATTAACACAATGACTATCCATAATCCTGGAGCATCAATAACAAAACATGCTATCTACCTCCTGACTGAGAAATGATGAACTCAGAGTATAACAAGAGAGATGTTTTTCAGACATTGCCAATGTGGCGATTGGTTCTGCTTCACTAGACACATATGTTGCAAGATATCTTCTTTTCCTTTTGGTTTCAACAAGGGGGGAAAATGGGAGGGAGAGAAAGTCAGTTTTTATTACTTGCAAAAAAAATAATAAATTAAACTTACAAACATATTACAACTAACTCCAGAAAGGTATCTAAATTCTTCTGTTATGCTTGAATGTTTGGGTTTTTTTGTTTGTTTTGTTTTGTTTTTATAAAAAAAATGCTTGAAATAACAGGCTTATTATCTAGAGCTTAGGAATCTCTTCAAAACAAAGATATTCACTTTAATCATATCTTAAAGATTTAACTTCATTAGTGTTCCAAATATGCTCATTAAAATAAGAACCATTCTTCATACTGTTGCTTAACTTTTCATATGTGTATATCTTAACTCCCCAAGTAGACTTAAGCCCTCCAAGGGCAGGGAATATGTTTTAATCCTGTGTATCTTTCACATATGTAGCCCTGTGTCATATAAATTGAACAATTCAATAAACATTTATTAGTACATACTATGAGAAATGCACTAAGCCAAATGCTATGGATAAAATGACCAAAGTAAAACAAGCCCCAGCCCTCAAGAAGTTTACAGTCTACTAAAAGAACACAACATGTATACACAAGAAAAAATATAAAGTAAATGTGGTTAGGCAGTTTGAAGTAGTAGATAACTGGCCTCAGAGCAAGGAAGACTTAGATTCAAGTCTTACCTCTGATAAATACTGTGTAATTCTGGACAAGTTACTTTATCTTCTATGGCAGGTTGTCCCAGGAAACTCATTAGGACTACAAGTTGCAGAAATAGTGTTGATTAACATTGCTAGTTTCAGCAATACCTTATACCAATGAAATCTCAATCAAAATCCCAATAAAACTAGGGTAAGATTCATCAAAACTAGGGAGTGTAAGAGGTGGAGGTGAGGAGGGAGAAAGTTATAGGCATAAGAAATAACCTGAATGGAGGTGCAGAGGTGTCAGATGAAATGTCATAAAGGGGAAGAGATTAAGTCATAGCTCATTCCCCAAGAAGGTCAAAGCGTTAGAGCTGGAAGGGAACTTGGAGGTTTTCTGTCTGACGATTTCATTAATAGATGAGAAACTGAAGCCAAGAGAGATAAAGTGACTTCTCTAAGGGTACAAGTAATAAATAGCAGAAAAAGGATACAAAACGAAGTATTTTGACTCCAAATCCAGCCTACTTTCCATTGCACCAGATACTCAGGGACCTAAAAAAATATGGATTCAAAGAGGCTCCTGATTAAATAAATGAACATCACCTCACAACAATGTTCTTTCAATGCATTGTTGCTATAAGCAATTGTTAAATCACTAGGTGTAGCATTCAGGTGCACACATGTGGAATGATGTAAAGTGTTATTAATCTGTGTTGCTGAAATAGAAGCTACAGGGTATTGCTGAAAAGTAAATATGACACCGTACAGAGAAACAAAAGAAGAAAAACTTCAGTTGTGTTCTGTGGACACAGATGAGCTTATGTAACAAGGCGGTAGGAAAAAAAGCAACTAGTGCCACTTATTACAGCATTTTAGTTTGTTCTTCATCATAATCTTTAATGCAAGAGAGCTGCACAAAAGCTAAGGAGCTGCTTTCCTATCTTGTTTTCTATTGGCATGTTTTTTTTTTATTATTCTCTGATTTGCTGCTCAACACAAACATCAAGTCGAGGGCCATGCAAATTGGTGTGGCTAAATGTGGTTCCATCAACATTTGTTAATGAAAGGAGTTCTGGTTAGGAAGGCAATAGCCCTGTATATTTTCATTGGGTAGCACCCAGTGCTTGAAATAAGCTGGTGCTAACCCAAAATGGCACAAAATCTTTCAGGGAAAAAAAAAAATCCCATAAAAAGAGAAGGGAGACATAATGTTAGAAACCAGAGAGTTCTACTAATTTCCATTTAATCTTCTTCTATTTCTAGTATATCATGTCCATCAATTTGGCTAAGGTAATCTTAAAAAGAGCTTCCATTAGAGTCTACAAGTATAATACATTTGCATCCAGAAGGCTCACTGTTGAATGATGTTGGCTGTCTTCTTTGCATCTTTCATTTCCTAAGAATTCTCCCACTAATCTTCATTTTCTCCACGTCTACTGGCTTCTTCGCTATTACCTACCAACATGCTTGTGACTCCCTCATCCTCAAAAAGCTTTCCACCATCATTAGTTCCTGTCCTATGTCTTTCCTCCCTTTTAAAACTCCTTGAAGAGGTCACCTACAATTGGTGCCTCCACTTCTTTTTCTCTCTCTTAACTCTTTTGAAGTATGGCTTCTGATCTCATCATTCCATTGAAACTGCTCTCTCCAAAGTTACTAATGATTTCTTAATTAACAGATATAAAGGCTTTTTCTCAATCCTCTTCCTTTTTTTACTTCTTTGCAGCTGGACCCCTTCTCAGTTTCCTTTGCTCAGGCTTTGTCCAGGTCATACCCACTAATTCTGGGCTCTGTCCTGGGTCCTCTTATTCTAAGATCTACTTAGTTAGTCTAGACCTCTCTCCTACTTCCAATCTCATATCTCCAACTGCCTACTGGATAACACCAACTAGATATTCCATCAATATCTTAGATTCAGTTTATCTAAAACTGATCTCATTATTTTAACTTTCAGGCTCTCCCTTCTTCCTAGCTTCCCTGTTAGGATGAAGGGTGCCATCATCCTACCAAGCACATGGATTCACATATGGGGAGCCATCCCAGATTCTTTACTCTCTCTCATCCCCCATTATCCACTGTTGTGAAGGTCTGTTGATTTTTTTCATTATACCTTTCCATATTTCCCCCATCCCCAATTTTTCTGACCCTTTCATGACCCTGGTGCATGTCTTCATCACCTCAATGTGATGGGCTTCTGATTAGTCTTCCTGCCTTGAATTTCTCCCTGCTCCAATGCACCTTCCACTCAGTTACCTAAGTATTTATCCTAAAGCACAAATTTGACCATGCCATCTCCCTATACAATAAATTCCAGTGACTCCATATTACCTCCAGGTTCAAATGCAAAAACCAGTTTGGCTTTTAAAGTTCATCATAACCTGGCTCCATCCTACCTTTCCAGTCTTCTTACACCTTACATCCCTTCCCAGACAGCATGAGATCTAGTGACACTGGCCTTGCTGTTTTCTCATACAAGATGCTCCATCTCCCAAATGTATATTTTCATTGACTTTCATTATCCATGGAATTCTGTCCCTGTTCTTCTCCATCTTATGGCTCTCCTACTTTTCTTTACCTCCTTGTTAAAATCTCACCTTTTACAAGAAGCCTTTCCTGATTCTTATTAATGCTAGTACTTTCCCTTAGTTAATTATCTCCAGTTTATTCTGCATATATTTTGTTTGTACATAGTTTTTTAAAAAAAACATTTTCCCAATTACATGTAAAAACAATTTTTAAGATTCATTAAAAAAAAAATTGTGAGTTCAAAATTCTTCCTCTTTCACCCTTTCCTCTACCCTCCCTAAGATGGTAAGCAACTTGCTATAGATTGTACATGTGCAATACCATAAAACATATTTCCATATTAATCAATACAAAATTATTTGAATGCTGTTTTTCCACCATTGAACCATGAGCTCCTTGAAAGCAGAAAGTTTATTTTTGCCTTTGCATCTCCACCACTTAGCAAAGTGTCTGATAAATGTTTATTGAGCAAACAACCAACAATATAGGCACTGAAAAACCAGGATGACCATGCCCATAGAGACCTGAGCCAACAATTTGCTTTTTCTTTGGAAGGTAGAATTTAAAGTGTGGGAGACAGTAATATGTGGTCCAATTAGAGAGGAGAGAGAAAGTTATTTGGACAGGTTCATCAGGTATATCAATGAAAGCAGGTGCAATAACTGAACAGGGAACAGGAATGGCAACCAGCACTATGGAGAAGAAAAGGGGTTAGCGCTTGCTTGCTCTGCCTCCATCGGTGATAGCCTCTTTCGATTTTGTGTCACCTTAAGGTGTTTTCAGATATTTCCAGGTGACTACCAGGAATCGTTTTATTTCAATGTCTTTCTCTATTGGCCTAGCTTTTGGGTGGTTCCTGTATTCAGGGTGATTAAGACAAATGAGGACCACCCCTATAAGCTGACATTCAAGGTCAGGGACTAAGGGCAAGCAATCTTGTTTATTAAAAAAGAAACTGGCTACAAGGATTTGCTCTGGGCATATATAACATTGGGAACTCTTTATGTAAAAATAATAACTGTTAGTATCTATATAGTCCTTTAAGGTTTATAAAGCACTTCACAAATATTATCCCATTTAATCCTCACAGGGAGGTGCTATTACTATCTCCATTTTACAGATGGGGAAACTGAGGTAAATAGAGGTTAAGTGACTTGCCCTGGGTCACAGAGCTAGTAAGTGTCTGAGGCAAAATTAGGTCTGCCTTCTACATTATATGTTATGTATATTACATAACATAGGGCTGGAAGGGACCTTAGCAATCATTTAGTTCAACTTCCTCATTTTATAGTCACTTAGCAAAATTCCTAATACATAATAGGTGCTTAATAAATGTTTCTTGAATTGAATTGAATTATAGGTGAGGAAACTAAAACACACTAAAAAATGAAGTAACTTCCTTAAGGCAAAAAAGAAACATCAGGAATTTGAACTCGGGTCCTAGAGCTTCAACTCTGTGTTCCCATCACTGTACCTGAGCTGCTCACCAATAATCCGGGGAAGTAAGTAGCATTATTTTATCCATTAGATACTACTACCACTAGTAATGACTTACAATTATATAACTCTTACTGTGTGCCAGGCACTGTGCTAAGCACTTTACAATTAGAATCTCATTCGATTCTCACAACCCTGGTAAGTGGATACTATCATCATCCCCATTTAACAACTGGGGAAACATAAGTTAAGTAACTTGCCCAGGGACATATGGCTAGTAAGTGTCTAAGGCTGAATTCGAACTCACATCTTCCTGACTCCAGGCCTAGAACTCTATCCACTGCTGCCACCTAGCTGTGTCAGTAGATTTGAAGAATCTTCAGTTCAGAAGGGTTCAGAAGTTTAAATAACTTGCCTAGATCCACAGATCTAGGAAACAGAGCCGCCTCCTAGGTAAGCACCGCAATTGTGATAATGTATTGACAGCAAACCCAGTTTGTGATGGTATCTATGCCTTTTCTTTATCTTTCTTTTGGGGACCCTGGGATATTCCCCACACTAGGGCCTTGAAACCTGATTAAGATTCTGTAAACATACATTAGGTGGCCACTGTACATAAAATTTTAAAAAGATGATGAATAATACAGTTCTTGCCCTCAAGGAGCTTATATTTTAAAAGAGTGTCAATAAAATAGCCACCATAAAAGTCAGAATGTGATAAGAACAAAGGAGATGCTAAAACAAAAGGATATGAGAAAACTGAAGAGGCAGACATCACTTGCTAGCAGAGTCGGGGAAGTTTTATGGAGAAGGTAATGACTGAGCTGGCCTTTGAAGAAAAAGAAAGGTTTCAACACCTGTAGGTGCCTGATACAGAGTATGCACTTAATATATGTGAAGTGCATTCCAGACAAGGTAATCTGTCTGGGTAAGGATACAGAGAGATCAGAAGGAAAACAATAATCTGATGCCCAGTTTGACTAGAATACAGAATGTGAGAAGGTGAAGAATGTCAAATAAGACAGGAAAGGTAGGATGAAGATTATGGACAGCAATTTCTAATAGTGACTTGATTTTCTTAAAATATCTACATAAAATATTTTATCTATCAAGTAAATATCTACCTGTCATATATGTCCGGATGATGATATAAAACCAAGCCAACGAGGAAAGACAGCGTAGCATTAATGCTACATTAATTAATTAACTTTGATCAATGAAAACCTAATTAGGAGGCCACCATCCTTTTCCCTTTCAACTTTCCTTTGAAATAGCAAATTATTTCAAATCATCACAGATTAAGTAAATTTTGATGTCTTCCTATATTAGAGAAGGGACCATTACCTAACTTATTTTATGCACTGACAATATCAAAATATAATGAGAAACCTTAAGGGTACTGAGTGACCATATGAAATTGACTGATAATAAGAAGTAGTATCAAACAGATCTGGTCTCTAGGTATGTAAAATAGAAGGTAAATAGCCAGGCAGCTGAAAAGGTGTTCTTCAAAATGTGTTCAAAATGGCAGTTCATATTCATTTTATTCTTTATAAAATATTATTCCAACAACAATCTTAGGATGCTATCAATCCCTTTTTAAAGATAAACAATGACTTTCCCTTGGTGCTATTTGTTTGCAAAGTTAGAACCTGCACCCAGATCTTCCAATGAAGTCTGATACTCTTTTCACTAGATTTTACCACTTTAGTACAGCACACAGAACAAAAGTATAATGATAACCATAGAAATGGAACAATTTCTGAGCTACAGAATAAAATTTATCAGCATATTTTCTTCCTCTTTTATTAGACTAGTAAAAAGTAAATACTATTATAATAAACCCTTGCTTAAGTCCAAACTATCAAAAAAAATCATGTGTCTTGGCTTTTATGTTTTATGACCACCCAAGATCAACAATAAAATCAGAATGCTGCATGGAAAATAAGAAATCATATTATAAAGCTCAAAATAATCTATTTTTGGCAAGGGCCTCATATACTGCCATTAACCTCTACAGTCCTAACCATTATGAGTAGTGAAATCATTTTCATTTCAGCCCAGTCTGCTGCCACCCACTGGTACAAAAATGGGTGTGTTTCAAATCTTCCCATATGGAGTTATAGGTTTCTCATCCAACCCCACTACTGAAAACACAGGTTAGAAGGAAAAACAACATTCGAAAAGTATGGTTATCCTTTGTGGTTTGTCTCAGACACTGAAACAACATGCTGGTCTGCAGACACATCCCAAATTGTCCAATAAATGAGTAGTTTACAGCCTACTGTCTGTTTGGGGTATGTGGTAAAGCCCCCAAGTGCAGGTACTCAAAGCAACAGCTTTTATTTTCCCTTCAATGGTTTTATTTGATGTTAATTGAATGTTGGTGAAACATTCCATTTTGACAATCTTAGTGATTTACATGCTCCTGCCAACAAATCTTAAACACTAAAGACAACAGCTCTGTAAACGATGCCATATAACTTCCTCCTTCCACGTGTATTTCTGGACTAGAGGGATGTCAGTATAGTTCATCTCTGGGAACCATTCAACCTTTTGTCACTGTCTTTGCCAAGGAAAGTAGAGAAAATAGGAACATACTTATTAGGAACCATGTCAACGTCCCCCAAAAGTAAGTCAAAAAGCACCTAGTCAAAGGAACATTTTATGACATTTCTCAGAACCAAAGAGACAAGCTTATGCCTGGAAGAAGAGATGGACACAACAATGATGAGCTTCATATAGTACCTGCATGAAACAACATTGCTCTTTTCATATATCTAACCTGGATTTGGGACTAACAATCAAGCACAATTCGGAGCTGGCAATAACTTGAATTTAATGGGATTCGAGGTGCCTCTTCCCCATATATGGGAGACTGGTATTAGTTCTTAACCCACCACAAAGAGGTGAGTTTTAATGCTGAGACTCATATAATGTTTCTGTTTTGGAACAGTAGTAGGAAATGGGATTTGATCCCATGTCCCCAACAAGTCAGAGGACTGACGGGAAGCTGCCTTGTTTCTGGGTGTTTCTGTCTCAAAACAGGTGAATTTCCCTCCTATTATTCCATTCATTTCAAAAATAAAAATCCCCCAAATGTATGGCCCTCGCCAATTCTTTCTGGAAAATTTTGATCCTCCTTAATTTTGCACACACACACACGTGTGTGTGTGTGTGTGTGTATGTGTGTGTGTGAGGGAGAGAGAGAGAGAAGAAAAAGAGAGAAGAGAGAGAGGAGAGAGCGAAGAAAAAGAGAGAGGAGAGAGAGAGAGAGAGAGAGAGAGAGAGAGAATGCGTTACATGCATGCATTCTGTGGTAGAGTCTGTTGCTCATTCTCCTCTCTCCTTTTTCTTTTGTCTGGACCTGTGATATTACTGGTATAGGCAGCTACTGGTGAGGATACTTCCTCTTCTAATACAAATAAGTCAATGAATTAGATTCCCCTTTCAAATTCATCCAAGTGGTCTCTGGATAAATCCAAAACAAAATAAAGGTGACTTTCATTCTTTGATTGCTTGATCATTCAATCAATCAGTCAACAAGCAACAGTTTTTCTTCATGTAAATTGAATGTTGGTAAAACATTCCATTTTGACAACCTTAGCGATTTCCATTCTCCTGCCAACACTGAAATCTGGTTGAATGTAATGTTAGTTCCTCTGAATATCTAGCACTTAGCACAATACTCTCATAATAGGTTTCAATAAAGGCTTGTTGAATTGAATTGAAATCTGAAACTAAATAGTGAAACTGTAACGTATGGCATTGATGAAAAGACTCTGTAATGGTAATTGGCAAAGCATGTGAAGGCTGAAATAAAAATGAATGACATAAATTGAGACCTCCCCCTTGTTCCATGTTAAAATTTTATCATGTTCCAATTCCTGTTACCACCCTCCCTTCTTCTAATCAGTATGGTAACTTTAGAAGCTGCCAGTATAAAGTTGCAGTAGCAGGAAGTAAGACTGTAAAAGGGAACCCAGAAGTCACATACAAATCATCCCAAAGATTAAAGGGGAATAATTTACAAACTGCTTGATATACTAACCAAAAATTACATCCTATTGATATGTGCTGAATCAAGTGAAGCCATCTAGGCTTTGCTGTTAGTGTCTTTTGGTTCTATGATACATAAATCTCAGACAAATTCCAGACATCTACAGTAAAGAACAGCAGATCACCAAATGGTGTTGTAACTTCAAGATGATGTCGATATGCTTACTTTAAAGTTTTATGGACAACTTTGAGATGATTTGGCTATATTAATGGACTAACTCTAAGGTAGTACAGATAAGAGTCTTATCTTTGTTCTTCCCCCAAAACCTATAAAAATGAGACATCAAACTCCTGCCCTACTCCTTGGCACTCTAAGGGACCATGCTGCTCGAGGGCTCCCGACTCCAAGCCCTTGACCATCCTCCTCCTCCTCACACTGCCTGAGCCTCCCTTCACTACACCATCTCCTGCTCCCTGATAGTGTACCTCTCTACCCCTTTTCACTGCTTGTCTCTGTACTATGATGGCAGCTAGGTGGTGCAATGGATAGAGTGCCAGGCCTAGAGTCGGGAACCAAGTTCAAATCTGGCCTCAGACACTTACTAGCTGGGGAGAAGGAATGAAAAATTACTCCAGTATATTTGCCAAGAAAACTCAAATGAGGTCACAAAGAGTCGGACATGACTGAAACAATGAATAACAACAACTCTGTAGTGTCTGTGCCGTTTGGCCCCTACACCATCCGTGCCTTATTAAACTGTGATTACATTCTCACTCACTGCTGCCATAGCGATCCTTCCTGGAGAGTAACCAAAGAATCGGGTGTGCATGCCCTATATTGATAATTTCATAAGTTAACTATCAATTCACACTCCTCCCTTTGCCCAACACATCATGTTTTCATCAAGAAATAAAACTAAATGGAAACACTGTTATATGTGTATGGACATGGCTGGGAGGGGAATCTTAGAAGATTAATATTTTATTTAGGAATAAAGTGGCAGATTTAAAATTTCTAGCCAGTATTCCCCCTAGTGGCTACATCTGCATTATTGCAGTCATGAATCAAAGAAGGACTGAAGTATACTTGGTGGAAGAGTTGGGGAGGGCAGGTGGAAGGGGAGAGTGTGAACCTCTCATTTCATCATTGTGGATGGAAAGCTCTCTCTACCAAGCAGATCGGCAACTCTCTTAAAGAATTGCCCAGGGCACCAAGAGGTTAAATTATTTATTTGCATTCAGAGTATGTTTCAGAAGCAGTACTTGAATACTGGCTCCAGATACTATGCATACATATGATATCTAGATACACACAGACATAGTCAGTATATATGTAGCTACAGAAATTCAAGAATATTTTGGATCAGTTGTAGTTTAAAATAAAAATCTCAAATTTTATTAGTCCTGTTTAACTAAATGTTTAAATTCAGACATAGGGCTATGGACTGTACCTGTGATTTACTGATACTGGGAACTCCCAGAGGAATAAACTCCCTCTACTAATACTTATCCACAATTTATAATGTTAGGAAGGTCCCTAAAATACTGACAAGTTAAGTGACTTTTTGTGACAGGTATGGAAGTCGAACCAAGGTCTTTTTAGTTTTGAAGTCAGCCTTCTGTTATACTAAGCTGACTCTCAAGTTCACATACTGTGTGCAAAATTATATGCTTAATGCCTTTATTCAGATCTATCAGCATATTCAGTTTAACTCAAAATTTATGCAAGCCACAAAGTCTTTCCAAATTAATACCTTGCTCTCCAGTGACTTCATCTTTCACTACAGTGATATCTTAACACTCACCAAGGGTTAGGAGTGGGTCCTAGTACCATCTTTTTAATTGTTAGCTAAATGATTTGCATAAATCACTTAAATTTTCTTAGTCTCTATCCATAAGGCAGAAGTATTACTAATCTGTCAATCAACAAGCATTTATTAAAAAGTTACTACATTCTTGAGACTATTCTAGGTGCCAGTGATACAACTATAAAAATGAGACAGGCTATAACTTCAAGGAGTTTACATTTCACTCAGGTTGATACCCAATACATTCAAATGAAAGTAAATACATGCATATGTTGAGGTTTGAGGTTTAGGGGTGCCCGAGACCCCAAAATACCAACACTTCAGGTCCTGTGGAATGAATTCGACTCAAGTCTTCTCTCAGCAAAAGTAAACAAAGCTTATTAAAGATTCGCCATAATGGATAGACTCTTAAGAAGCCTAAGTTATTTGTGACACTTGTATTAAAAGTGGCCCAGAACAATTTGACACAGTCAATTTAGCCCAGAGTCTGGGGCTAGATTGAATCTCAATAGCTTCCTGGAGGCAAGATGGATCTTATATACAGAAAAAGTGTGGGAGGGGTCTAGGGGTGGTCTAGAGGAGGGATTTGGCTAGGGTCTTGAGCAGGAATCTAAGGAGGATCTTGATAGGACTGAGGTCAGACTCTAGGAATGGGATTAAGGGTGGGAAACAGCTGAAGGCTACCTGGAGATGACAAACAATGGAAGGCTAGGCTAGTTTAAGGGTAATAGATTTGGTTATAGATATTTTGATAGGATCAAGGGTGGGAAGTAGTTGGACAATGGAGGGTTAGGCTAGGATAAGAGTAACAGAGATTTGGGCCAAGCAATTAATGAAAGGCTTATGGCCACAGACAAAAAAGCCTCATTAGAGGGGAAGATTCAAGGTGGTTCCCAGAGCTGTACTCCATCATATAAATATACATACACACAGAGGGGAGGGATACTGAAATCATGGCTGATCATTACACTGATTGGAGTTAATCTTGTTAAATTAATCTTTCATCTTAATAACTTCCCTCTGACGTTATCTCCAGTTTATCGTCTGTGTATCTTATTTATAATAATAAGTTTGCATGTTGTCTCCTGCAATAGATTGGGAATTTCTGGGGAGCCCAGATTGCTTTTTTTTTTTTGCCTTTCTTTGTGTCCCTAGAACTTAGAACAGTGACTTGAAGGAGACAGCATTAAGCTGAGCTGTGAATGGAGCTGGAGGGTCAAGGAGGCAGATGTAAGGAGGATTCCAGGCCTAGGCAAGAACATGTACAAAGGCAACAAAGGCATGGCATGTTGTGTTGTGAGTAGACCAGGTTATCTGGGGTACAGAATAGATGAACTGGAGTAATGCAGTCTACCTAGAAAGATAGGCTAGAACACGGTTGTAAAGGACTTCCAATGCAAAAACAGAGGAGAATATATTTTATTTTAAGGGCAAATGAAGAGCCATGGAAGCTTCTTGAACAGAGGGATGGCATGGTCAAACCTGAACTTTTAGAATATCAATCTGGAAGCTTTGTGGAGTTTGGTTTAGAGAGGGGAGAGCCTGGATTTAGAGATATTTAGAGATATCACTTAGGATGCTAATGCAACAGTTCTGATCTGTCCTACATATGGTGTTATCAGAAGTAAAAAAAAAAAAATAAACAGGACAAACTGGTGGTTATATTACGTACTCTATAAAGCTTTCAAGTTATATATGCATATAAAAACAACTAAACCTTATCTCATTATAGGTTCTCATTGCTTTCCACAATTTCTCATGCTCTTTAAATAAGAGAACATAAATATATTTTACCATAGCAAATAAACCCACAGTTCTTCCACAAGCATGAATTCCCACAGAATATCAAAATAAATAAAGGAAGAGGATGGTAAGATGTCCCTCTTTTTCTCCTCAAATACACTACTTTGTTTTCATTAGTGCATTCTGATTTCTTAAACCCTTAGCATGTAGCCATTAAAGTATTATAATTAAGAATATAATTATAAATAACCATATTACTACTTTTAGCCCAAATTAAATCAGAAACGAGATTTTAGGAAACTAGTTTAAAAATGGTTCCACTTCACACACTGGCAAAGATGAACAAAAAAAATGAATGACAAATTTTGGGGGATTTATGGGGAAATAGGCACCCTGAGGGTGAAGCTTTGAACTTATAGACATTCTGAAAAGAAGTTTGGAACTACAGTCCCCAAAGTAGTAAATTGACACAACTTTACACAGCTATTCCACTATCTTCCACTATATCCTATATCCTTATCCCACTATATCCTATATATTTGGGGCCTATATCCCCAAAGAGATCAAAGAAATAGGAAAAGGATGCATATGTACAAAAGCACAGTAAATGTGGTGGCAAAGAACTGTAAAACTAAGGGTTGCCTATCAATTGGTGGAATAGTTGAATAAATTATGGGATCATGAGATATGAATGTAATGGAATGATACTGTGCCATAAGAAATAATGAAGAGAACAGTTTCAGAGAAAGCTGAAAAGACATGGATGAACTAATGGAGAAGGAAGTTAGCAGACCCTGGAGAACAGTTCACACAATCAAAACAACAGGGTAAAAATGAACAATTCTTAAAGGTTTAATATAAAGGCTAAAACAATAAGCATTTATTAAATGCCTACTATATTGCTGGCACTGTGCTAAGTGCTGGGCAAACAAAGAAAGGCAAAAAAATAGTCCCTGTTCTCCAGGAATTTAGAGCCTTGCAGGAGACAAAATACAAACCAGCTATGTACAAATAAGATACATAGAAAACAAGTTAGAGACAACTTCAGAGGGAAGTTATTAAGATGAAAGATTAATTTAATAAGATTAACTCTGATCAGTATAATGATCAACCATGATTCCAGGACCAATGATGAAGAATGCCACTCACCTACATCTAGAGAGATGATGATCTTAAAATGCAGAATGAAACATTCATTTTTGGACATGGCTAATGTGGGAATTTGTTTTGCTTAACTATATATATTTATCATGAAGTTTTCTTTTTTTTTTAAAGTGTTCAATTGTGGGGTCCAATGGGAGGGAAAGATAATGTGTGTATAAATTTTTTTAAATGAAGTTTTATTATTGAATCTGAAAATGAGGGAACTATAACTATCAACAAAGCCAGAGACAAAGTCCACAGCATGACTGAGTCCAATTCAGTTCTAATTAATACATATTGATTAAGTCCCTACTATGTGCGAGGTACCTGCATAATAATATATACTTTCCTTCCTCCTCCATACCCTCATGTACACAAAGTCCCTGATACCAAGGAACTTTTATTTTTACCAGGGAATAGAATGTATATAGAGATGAGTAAATAAAGATTATTTGAAGGGGAAAAGAAAACTAATAACTAGGGGAACCAAGAAAGTTTTCCCAGAGGAAAACACTGTAGTTCACACATTTTAGGTGGAGGTGAGGATTAGCCTATCCAAAGCAAGAGCCAGGGAATGGAATATTGAGTTTAGGGAACAGCTAGGCTGCAATATGGGATGCATAAAGCTATGTGATGCAAAACGAGTCTCAAAACTCAGTGTGGGATCACATTGTGAAGGACTTTAAATGTCAGGCTTAGGAGTTGGCATTTTGTCCTAGAGACCATTGAGAATTCTTCAGGAAGGGAATGATATGGTTAGACTAGTGCTTTAAGAAAGATATTTTAGGGGCAGCCAGGTGGTGAGTAAGAGAACCGGCCCCAGTGTCAGGATGACCTGGGATCAAATCCAGGCTCAGATACTTAGCACCACACCCAGAAATAATTGGCTGAGTAATCTCGAGCAAGTTACTTAACCCCAATTGCTTAAAAAAAAAGAAGAAAGATATTTTATCGGCAATTTGGAGGACAAATAGGGAAGAGAAGACAGGAAATATGGAGACCAATTAGAGAAGGTTATGCCAATAGTTCAGGTTGCATGTGATGAGGGTCTGCACTTGAGCTGGCTCTTGTGAAAATATTTTCTAGATTGAAATGAAAAACAATATGATCTTTGGAGCATTTTGAGACTGCCACTCAGTATCCTGGGCTAGCTTTGCTTGTGTTTGTTAAATGCCAGATTCTTCTAAACACAGACAAATGGATGCATCATCTGCCATTAATAATGGGAAATGGTAGTAAACATTAACTGGACATGGTATGTGCAATGCTAAGATGAATAGGTGACCTATTTAAAGCTGATACAAAGTATCTGACAATAAATAACCCAAACAAGTAACTTTGTTGATGGAGAGTTTCAGCATAATAACTGCCATTGTCTCTATGGTTTTGTTCATAGATATTCATTTTTAGTTTCCTATCAACCATTCCACTTACTAATTCTCTAACATTTATTCTCTCATAAAGTGGTGTTATTGTAACTAAACTTACTTACAGTGGTTTTAGAGGAGGCTGGTTATTCTTGAAAAGTCTATTGTGAAAGACAGCTCTGCTACCACTTAGGGAAAATGAAGAAATCTATAAAGAAATCTGTGACAATATCTCCTTTCTCCACACTCCCAAACATAGCCCTCTTCATTCATGGATTACTCCTTATGATTACAATGAAAACTTTCAGTGACTGACTCTAAGACTCAATCCAAGAGGGACTTGTCAAACTACACTACCAAGACAAGCCTGATGAGAATCATTTCTTTGAAATGAAGGGACTAGCAGCAAAATAATCCATTTTTTAAACTGCGCAGCTCCTCATGGTCCAGAGAAAAGAGATGAATACAGATAATGCTGCACTGATAATCAATGCAGCTAAGAAGTTGTGGATGGAAGTCTACATAGTGGACTGGATAGAAGAATTTAAATGCTATCAGGCTACAGAATAACCTCAAATAAAAGAGCTATATGGCAAAAGATATTAACAAATATATGTGTATGGGTCTCAGGGCCCAGAAGAACAGTTTCATTAAGAAATAAAAGAAATCATAAGAAGTTACTCTTCTGATTCCCCAAATACCACCCCCACCCCCACCCCACCCCTACCTCACTCAACTACCTGTGTTACTCATAACCACTCAAGCTTTGTGCATTTCAACTATCTTCTGGCTTCCTGACTGCTGGATTCCATCTTCTCATCTATGTTCATTCTGGCAGACCCATTTTTCTTGCTTTTGATTAATATTTATCTTGATTTTGTTTCCTCCCTCCTCAATTAGTTTTGGTGGTTCCTGGACTCCCTTTCCCTACTCCATCTCCATCTCCAGTACTGGAAGCATCATCTCTTCTTTCTCCTCCCTAAGTCAGCAAAGGATGATGGTTAATTTCTCACCTCTCATCACATGAGGTGGGGGTGGGGAGGTGAGGTGTCTTGATAATATGGTATTACTAAAGGGCAAAAGTAGATCCCTGACATCAAAGAATACTGAAGAAATAGTAACGACATTTCAGTGACTAAATAAATGTTTCAAAACTGTAAAACAAATATGACTACACAAAGATTATAAAAAAAACATTTGGGAATCATATTAACATTTAGTGAAGAAAATTTAAATACATTCCTATCATTTAGGTAAATTGATAGAGCATACTTATCTATAATAGGTTGCCTAAAGGGAAGTTAGGATACTCGCAGTTCCATCTGTAACCATCTGAGGTCAATATTATATTGGGTAAAGACCATCTCATTCCATAAAATACCCATTGTTGCTATAATCAGGAAGAGAAAATGGAATTGCATTAAACACAGTTCTGACCTAGGATGGCATTTCTTACACGTTTAAGCTAGTCTAACAGTCAGAAGAAAGAAGAATGATAACATTTTCAAGCATAGAAAACAGCATCTTGAGAGTCTTTTCTTCAGTATATAGAGGATCCAAGAAGTACAACAAGATTTTTGACACCAGAGGATTATTGCTGTCTTCATGAAGGCACACTAAGACAACTCTTATAGCATCTTACTTGCCTCAGAAGCTGGCAAGATACTGTCCAGAGTCATTTGAAAATGCTTATTATAGAATATCAACAGTGTGCCCAGCAGAGATGGGAAGGAAGCAAGGAAAACAATATAAAAGAATGAGCTCATCAACCTTACAAAGCATCTGGCAAAGCCAGCTCTGAAATTTACGATTCCAGGTTGAAGTTCTGAGGAGCTGAATTACTGGAAGGTATATTTCATGGATGTATGGTTAGTTGGGCTAGAGCCCACAGCGCTGTATAATCTATTCCTCATTATCACTGTAATGAAGCAGCATCATAAAACAGAGGCAGTTTTATTCAACTTATTTTATGTAGGAATGCTCAAAAAGAATCCAAAAAAGAGTCCTGAACAGAATTATCAAAATAATGTTATTCGCTAGGAAATTGAAAGTGAGTTGGGTAAAATCATTATGAATGATTCCTTGAAATTAATGAAAGTACCCTCCAAAGTTTAAAGGGTTACACATATGTCACCACAGAATCATAGTCAAAGCAAGAGGAAACTCCAGATGCCACTGAGCCCAAGAGATACCAGAGCTAGAATACTGTCTACAATACCCCCAGCAATACTCTCTCAAAGACCTCAAATGAAGTAGCTCATTCTGGATCCTCTACCTAGAGGGATATTATGGGGTAAACATCTCTTTAAAACTTCTCACACTGCTACTACTTCTGCCCTTGGGGACAAAAACATAACATTCTAATCTCTTCCCCAGTGATAGCCCTTGAAAAACACTGAGATCTCGTCACCACTACCCCCTTCTTCTTCAAGGTAAAAACATCACCAGATTTTCCAACTAGTTTTCATAAGGCATTAATGATCTTAAGACCTTCCAACACACTGGTTGCTCCCTCCAATTTATCAGTGTGCCCAGAATTGAATACAATATTCCAAATGTGGTCTAATCAGAAGACTATCACCTTCCTTTTTCTGGGCAGTGGGCTTCTCCTGACGAGGCCTAAATTGTATTGCCCTTGAAGGAAAACAATTTTGTTGCATTTGTATTCAAGAGTGAAATTAACAGCCTATGATCTTGGGTCACACACTTTTAGCTATTCTGGCTGATAGTTCACATTGATCAAGTATGCAGCTAGTGAATGGAAAACACTTGAATAGAAGTAAATAAGAGTGTCCCCCATTTATAAGATTCATGTTTCAATTCCACAACAGTTACTTGGGAGTTGGTTTATGTAAAAGATTGCATTCTTGTGCTATCTGATGACAATAAGGCTGACGGTAAAAGTCATATGAAAATGCCCACCAAAGACACCCTACAAATAGCCCCAGATTTTCACTGGCAACTCAGAAATAAAAGCAGTCATTGAATTAATTACTTTCCATCAGCTCACAACATATTGCATATATTGTATAAGGTATCCCCAAAACCTTAGTCCAGCTTTAAGTAATTAAATCTCATTTAAGCCATTAAACCTTTGTAAAACAATTAAAGCTTAGAGCCGTACTGAAACTTTTGGAGAGTTACAAAAAGCAGCAGCAGCTAAAGTAAGCAAACCGAAACACAGGCATCTCTGTATCGCATGTAAACATGCAAAGTATTACTAGTTTTTTGGCCACAGATATAGAAACAGTGTCAATATAATTTTTTTAATACAATAATCTTTTAATCTGAAGGACCCTGGTATTTGTGTATTAATATAACAGTAACAAAATACTGAGGCAGGAGACACAAAGGTTCAATATATAATTATCCTGTTCCAACGGATATTATACCCTGTTTCAAAAAGGGATAAAGGACATCCTATATAACCAGTGATGCAGTCCAGTTCTTCCCAATTACAGTAGATATCTAAGTGAATGGGGCGGCCAGGTGGCACAGCTAGTAAGAGCAACGGCCTCATTGTTGGGATGACCTGGGGATCAAAACCAGGCTCAGACACTTAGCACCCACCCAGTAACACCTGGCCATGTAACCTTGAGCAAGTTAACCCCAATTGCTTAAAAAATATATATCTAAGTGAAGTAGAATGTAGCAAAATTGTGAAAGCAGTATGTATTTATTGTGGATAGTCTAGATAAAAACAAGATTTATAGAGTCTTTCTGTAATGCAAATATGTTTATTTTAAGAGTACTTAAGATTAACACAGTTAGTACTCAGATAATTCCTTCAGAAGACAGAAACAGGGTGGGATCCAAGTAAAAGAGGGAGTTGTGATTGTCCCTGTCCCAATGTGCTGTCAAACAACAAACAAATAAAGCAGCAGAGACAAAACAACCAACAACTACAATTACAACAAAAAACCTCTAGCACTGCCATGAAATAAAACTATATCTGGACACCTGGGAGACAGGACTGAATAGACAAGATATAGACAGACACACAGATAGACAGATACACAGATAGACTGATAGATAAGATTATCCTCCTGATTCCAAGAATACATTATTATCTCAATTTGCAAAAGTTCTGACAGGCCCAGATCTAGTTCCCCTTTCTTCCCTTTAAAAATATAAAGAAAAAAGAAAAACCTTATGTACATAAGTACTATGAAACTATGCTAAGTCCTCTGAGTTTAATTTAAGTTCCAGGGACAGTGAGTCATTCTTCCCAGGATTTAGCAGAATTGCCTGCCATACAAGACAACAAAGTGAACCCTGAGAACTGCCCTGGTCAATCTTAAATGGTGAGGTCCTTGACATATTTCACTATACTACTATTAATATTAAATATTAAGCTTTCTTAATGTTTCATCAACAAGAAATTTAGAAAGCTTAATGATATAGATAACTTGTATATCAGAAAAAAAGCAGCAAGAATCAGAAAAACTGGGTTATTACCTGACAAAACCCTCATAATCCAACACTTTAGAACCATTTAGAATATCAGTTAAACTAACCATAAAATAATAATAAATTAACCATTTACAATATCAGTTTCCTCACCTACAAAATGGGAATAATATTAAGACCTGTAATATTTAGCTCACAAGGTTGCAGTGAGGATTAAATGAAATTATGTATATAAAATGTTTATAAATAATTAGCCAATCAAATATTTATTCAATTCCTGCTATGTACTAGCCCCTATGCTAGGTACTATGTATAAGAATGCAATAAATGAAATATCTCCTGTAATGGTAATGTCCCTTAATATGTCTAAGGGAATTTGAAGACCTTCCCTACTTTGAAAATAATCTCTGCCCCCTAATAGGCTGAATGTAGCCACATGGAGCCTGTGGTGGGAAGAGTTTGCTGAAGGGTGAAGCAGGGCCCACAGGAAGCTGGGAGTCAGAGCAAGCTAGATGGTTGAGAGGAGAGGATGCTTTTGAGAGAGACAGATAGGCTTGTGAGTACTGGCCTTGTGTTGGTTTGTGGGAAGGCTAAAGGATGGTCTGGCAATCTGTGCTGTTATAGCTTATTACCTTCTTTGCTACTATGACGGAATTGGCTTACTGCTTTTAGGATTCGGTTTTCTGAATAAATGTTTTGCTTCTGTCTTATATAGAGTCTGTTATATTTTGTGATTGAGAGCCATGGGGGTATAGTTATAGTGACTGTGGGCACTGTGAATATTATATTGGCACTACACCCCCCTACCTAAAAAGAGTTTATATTTTACTAAGTGAGCCAACTAGAATTTACTGCATATTGTGAAACATTTAAATATACTCAGATCTGCCTTTTAGGAAAATCATTTTGATAGTTGTGTGGAGGATGGATTGTAGTAGAAGTAGGAAGAGATGAGGCAGGGAGACCTATAGAAGATTTTAACAACAGTTCAGGCATGAGATGATGAATGCCTACAACAGGAGGTGAGTGAAAAAGAGTAGATGTATATGAGTGACATCACACAAGTAGAAATGGCAAAATTTAGCAACACATTAGGCATTGTGGGCTGAGACTAAGGATGACAGCCTGAGTGACTAGGTGGATAGTGCTATCCTCCACAATAACAGGAAAGTTAAGAAAATGAGAGAGTGTGGGGGGAGGAGAGAGATAATGACTTCAATTTTGGAAATGTTTCAATTGGGATGCCTATGGGAAATCCATTTGAGATGTCCAAAAGGCATTTGGAAATGCAGGATTGAATCTTGGCAGAGAATTGGGGGCTGGATCTATAGATATGATAGTCATGTGATACAAGTGATCATTTAACCCATAGGAGCGGATGAACGCATTGAATGAGATAGAATAGAGGCATACAAAAAGGAAGGCCCAGGACAGAGAGCTGAGAGACAAACATGGTCAGTGGACATTATCTGGAGAAAGATCCAGCAAAAGAGACTGAGAAAGATCAGGTAGACAAGTAGAAGAATCAAGAGACAGCAAGGTCATAAAAACCTTGGGAGCATCCAGAAGAGAGTGACTGACAGTGTCAGAGGTAGCTGAGGGTCAAGGAGGATGAAGACTGAGAAGAGAGCATTAATTAGACCAGGCATTGAGAGATCATTGGCAGCCTAGATAAGAGCAGTTTCAACTGAATAATAAGGGTTAGCTAAAGGAGAACAGATACAGAAGAAGTTTAGGGGAGAAAAGATAGGATAATAGCTAAGTAGAATCAAATTTTTTTTTACAGGATAGTGCAGACACAGGTGTGTTTGTAGGCAATTGAAAATTAAAGAGAGTGGGGATATGATAGAAGGAGAAATCTTTTGGAAAAGATAGAACTCGATGGAATTAAGGGTGCGTGGAGAGGGATTTACTTTGGAAAGGATAAAGGTCACCTCTTCATAAGAGAATTTATAAAGGAGGTAATGGGAGAAAGACATGTAAATAACTAGAGAGAAGAGAAAAATAAAGAGCTCTCAAGAAAAATCTGAATTTGTTTTTCGTGTGTGTTTTATTTTTTCAATGAAGTATGAGGTGGGGTCTTCAGTTAAGAGGATGGAGGCAGACTGCTATGAGAACGGCCACTGTGGGGACTATGAGGATGAATTCATTAAGCAGCTAAAGGATTCTAACGATCCTTTTCATCCTTCAGAATCTGTTTCATCCTTCATAAGCTAATTTTTCTCCTTCATTGAGATCTCCAACCTCTCTATCCCTCTACTTTTTCAGGCCATTATCCTTGCTCTAACTTCACTTTCTTTTCCCTCCAATCTTGATCTTATAGTTAGCCAAGTCAACTTTCTCCTAAACTCTAGTTTCAAATACTTTGTCCCAACTCCTCTGACCTATTGCTGTTTATCTCTTGCTAACCCTTAGCCCTAGGTTGTTCTCATTATCTGCCTCTTTGGAAATTCTTATGCTGCTAAAGAGAGCTGGAGGAAGTCTCACAACCACTGTAACTGTGTACAATATGAATTCATGTAATCCAACCTTAAAGAGACCCTCCAGGTAGCAAGGCAATCCTTTTATTCCTATCTTATCTATTCTCTATCTCACCTGCCCCTATAAAAACTATTCCAGAATTTCTCTCCTCAGGGCTCCTACACCTACCTCCCCATCCCGCCCTCCCCACTATCTCTGCTGAGGACCTTGTCTTTTACTTTAGTGGGGAAATTGAGGCTATTTGATGTGAGCTTTTGCTTATTCATTTCTCTTCATCTCAAAACCCCTTGACATTATTCTCCTACTCACTCCATCCCTCAATCTCAAATAAATGCTACCCCTACTCCTTCACAAGACCAATCCCTCCACTTGTGTTATCTTCCCCCATTTTCTCCAGAAAACTCCAAGTTCAATCAATTCCTCTCTTCCTCTCATCTTCAACCTTCTCTGCCTACTGGTTGCTCCCCTATTGCTTTCAAATGTGCTCTGAGTCTCCCCAACAGCAATGACAATGTAAGCAGCAACAGAGACAAATTTTTTACTACACTCTACCATCCCTTTAAGCTATTGTCCTAAATATCTCCTCCATTTTTTGGGCAAATCCTTAGAAAAAGCTGTCTATACTTAATGTCCACATTTTTTTCTCTCCACTCTTCTCAATTCTTTGAAATCTGGCTTCTACCCTCATTACTTGATGAAAGCTGCTCTCTCCCAAGTTAACAATGACATTAATTGACAAATCTGATGACCTCTATCCAGTCTTCACACTTCTCAACCTACCTAATGTATTTGGTACTGACAATCACCCACCCTCTGTCCTGGTCCTTTCTGCTCTATGTGCTTTTCTGTTTTTTGTTTTTTTTACCTTGCTCCATCTTCTTTGCTGGTTCACCATCCCTATTAGGCTCCCTAATTGTGAATGTTCAACAAGGTTCTCTCCTGGATCCATCTCCCTACTCCTTCTTTGGGCTCTTCTTGGTGCACGCTCCTCCACATCATCTTTCAAGGGTTTAATTATCACTTCTGTGTCAATGACTCACACATCTAAATATCTGCTATGGAGGCAGTGAGAGGTACAAAAGAATGGCCTTTGAGTCTAGCAGACCTTTATTCAGTTCCAGCCTCTGACACATACCGATTATGTGACCCTGGGAAAGTTACTTACTATCTCAGTGTCCTAGGCTATTCTCTAAGACTACAAATTTTATAACCACTGCCAATGTATTTTGGTAGACTGAATCTCTTCACCATGAGTTCCTAGGCCAATGAAATCACAAACAAAAACTAAAACTAAAAACTAGGATTTATTTTAAACAAATTTTACAGAGATCCCAATTAAATTCTTCCCTAATCTTAAAGTAATTGTTCTTACTGTTAAGAATTTTTAAAATCAAATGTTTAGGAATAAGACTAATTTATTCTCATTCACCTTCAATAATATGTTTCCTTTTTTATACAAAAGGTAAACATACTTAAAACAATTACAAATCTTTTGTTCATCAAACCTTCAAAATTATAATAGTACTGCTATATTTGCATCTAGAGAACTTTTAAATTTTATCAAATTAAATAAACTGGTTTTTTGAGAAGTAGCACACAGCACAATAAAAATCTTCACATAAATGGATTATATAACATGAAGATTTCTTTTTTGTTTCTCTAAACAGTTTTTTATGAGTTTCCATTTTTTTAAGTGATACAAAAAAGTCTTTGAAAGGAAAGTTTTTCCAAAGGTCAGATTAAGACAGAGCTCCAAAAAAAAGTGATCAGCCTAGCAGGACTCTGCTGGTGATGAAGACCAGATTGAGATATTAGTGGTATTAATACTTAAAACTATTAATGAGAATTAAAAATTCATGTCTCATTTAAGCAGAAGATATTAAGAAACACACACTGGAATTGGGAGGTAAGGTATATTCAAATGAAACAATTTCCAGTGTGTAAGCATAAGATACATGGAAGTGAAACCTTTAAAACTAATTTTTCTTCAGTGTTACATTCAGTTGGTAAATGGTTTTCTTGGCCAGTCTCATAGGTCATTGTTTTCTTTAATTAGTAGCTTTTGTAAAGCATAAAAAGACTAAAGGAATTTTTAATACTGATTACAGCTGCCTAGGCTATTAACAAATAGTCAAGTTAGCACTGGCCACCTAGTATTCGCTCCACCTCTACAGGTTTACTCAGTTCACTTTCACAGAATTTAATTAACTTTGCCCTCCTTTCCAGAGCTCATCGTTGTGGATATAGTGACAGAATTCAGGAATAAAACAGTTTGACTTTTTTTTTCCCTCTGTATTTGAGTTTGTAACACTTCCTGGAATGTGCACATGTTAGGGATTGAGGTCCCCCACAAACTGCAAAATACAGAAATGGAATTGAATGGTATTTTTATAATTCATCTGCACATTCAAAGAGGCTGGGCTTTTCTAATCCACCACCAGCATTCTGATTGAATCAATTTTCACGTTACCACAACACTTCTGGAAGATGCTTTAAAATTCCCTTCTCCGCCAGCAGCTTCTTTTATTTGCATTAGTTTGGAGCAGTACAGATAATCATAACTGACAGGCAAACGGAGTTTAGACTTATAAAATAAGGAAAGGAAAGGAAAATGCTCATTGTTTAGAGTCCCTAAAGTAGAAACTGTTATCTTTGTTTGGGAAACAGAATGTACTGTACTAGCTGCTTAATCCCTAAGGCTTAGGCAGGTCTGAAAGTTTATATCAGACATCAAAAGTTCAGATCTCAAACAATGACCTTTTTGAACAATTTCAGATGAAAAGTCTAATATAAGAAGCTCTGAGATATTGGCCACATTTGAACAAGAACCTGCAATTAGTTTACTAAAGAGGTAAAAACAGAGAGGAAAGAAAGAATAGACAAACAAATAAAGGAAGGAATTTAAACAAAAAAAATTAATTGGAGAGGGGCAGGAGTGAAGAAATTCATTCTTGACCCAATTATCAGTGAGAATCAAAGCTTCAAAGGATTTTAGGTCAACTATAATTCACAAACTTTTAAAATATTCAAATATGCTACTGAGTCTTTAATCTCATCAATATAGGAACTCTCTCCAATGAGGCCAATTGCAACCTATCTATTCCTAAAGAATCTGAGAGTAGGGGCGGCCAGGTGGTGCAGTGAATAAGAGTGCCAGCCCCGGAGTCGGGAGACTCAGGATCAGTTCCGGCCTCAGATACTTAGCACCCACACAAAATAACTGGCTGTGTAATCTTGAGCAAGTTAACCCCAATTGCTTTAAAGAAAAAAAAAAGAAAAGAATCTGAGAGTATTCTTCAATGTCCTGAGCAAATTTCACTACAAAGACCTCAGTGAATATACTGGGGACCTTCTTTACTTTCTTGTAACATTAGTAATATACAGAATGCAGGTTATTCATTGGTTATCTCTCACATGACTAGCCCATATTTTTCACTCATGCATACATTTATATATGTACATAAATACACATATATTGTTATACATATCATTAGATATTATTGTATTATATTATGTATTATTCACATTATATAATTGTAATATATATCAATATTATTTATGTATAGATGGACTTTTTTTTTTAAAAAAGAGGCAAAGCCCTCCTTTCTAAGGACAGCCATCTTACACATACAGAGGAAAGATATAAGATACAAAATGACTATAGTGGTACTTCTGCTAAGACAAAGAGAAGAGAAAACATAATGGATAAAAGAAGTAATGCTTTCAGAGAGCATAACCAGGATCTGTTGGACAAAACTAAAACTGCAGGTAAGACTTCAGGGGAAAATCTCTTTATGATAAAATATATAAGGCTAATCCTCAATCTGTCAAAGGATGAGGTAGAAACTTCAATACACAGATAACAGGGGTAACACAACTGACTTACACCAAATTCCCAGACTTTTCTAAGGTTTAACACAAGAACAAAGGTACACTACAAGAATTAACAAAGAAAGGATTGCAAACCCCTTAGTCAAATTCTACACAAAGTATAAACACTGCTAACTACTCAATGATTTTGAAACTTACCACCTGGCTACTGTATGATATACCTTTAAAAGGCTTTAAGATCTTTACATTTAATAGAACAGGTCCAGGACTGCAGGTCCCAGCAGGTCTGTAGGAGAGAGAGAGGAGGAACTCCACCCTTTGCCCCCATTTGGAATGAGAAAGAAAGGATAAACTGTCATTTTGGATTGACTAATTTCCAACATTTTTGAAGTTTTAACATTCTATCATGGTTTAATTTTTGCAATATTTCTACCACAGTATTCATCAAAGCATTGCATACCACATGTGCGCACACACACACATATACACATTATATACACAGACATTACACACATATATAAAATTCAACATATGCATTTTCTCATAAATACATACTAGATATTCTGCATATAGAGAAGTACAAGAAAAATAAGTCATGTAATATGTATACATTACATTAATATATGTATTTACAAAGTATAGCATTTTGCAAACCTTAAGTGATACATATATGTGTGTGCACATACACATACATGGTTGTCTCAAAGTCTTAGGGCATTTTGAAGCTTTAATAGTTTTTTTTAATTTTTTTTAAAGCAATTGGGGTTAACTTGCTCAAGGTTACATGGCCAGTTATTTCTAGGTGTGGTACTAAGTATCTGAGCCCAGATTTGTCATCCCGACACTGGAGCCAGTGCTCTTACTCGCTGAGCCACCTGGCTGCCCCTTCTTTAATAGTTTTAATAGAGGAAGTCAGTGCATCTTTAAGCTATTTAACCTTCAAAATGCACTGACTGCCTATGTATATGTATCAGCTATTATTATTACCCCCTCATTAAATCCCCTTATGTCTCAAAGAAGAGTAATGCTCTGACCATGGTCACTCAACTATATAGTGGCTGAGTCAAGATAATAACCTATGTCTTCTGAGTGCTAGTTCAATGATCATTTTAATACATAAAGCCAACAATTTTCTATTAAATAATACAGTTCATATATTTAAATAGAATCGTGAAACAGCTGTTTTATAGGCAGCTAGACATGCAGTGGATAGAATACCTGAAGTCTGGAAGACTTGAATTCAAATGTCACTTACCTCAGTTTCCCCCAGTTTCCTGATCTTTAAAATGAAGATAACAATTGTACCTTCCCCCAAGGGCTGATGATAAAATGAGATAATATTTATAAATGGTTTATAAATGCCAGCTCATAGTAGAGCCTAAGATGGGATGACCTTTTTACCTTTTTGATCTCCATTCCCACTTAATTTTTTCTAGACTCGCTTTTAAATAGATGGACTAAATGTTAACTTTTTTTTTTTTTTGCTTTTTCCAAGAGGGGATGGCAGGGTAATTGGGGTTAAGTGACTTGCCCAAGGTCACACAGCTAGTAAGTGTTAAATGTCTGAGGCTATATTTGAACTCAGGTCCTCCTGACTCCAGGGTCTCCTGACTCCTGACTCTATTCACTGTGCCATCTAACTGCCCCTAAATGTTAACTTTTAAGCAGCTTTCTCTTTCCCCCCAAATATTCCCAACCTCATTAAATCATTTAAATGTATCAAATAGATAAAAGGCATAGAAAAAATATAAAATATATGATATAGTAACATGCAGTTGTTGGCATTAGAAGATCACACTAATGTTGAGGAAATGTGTACCAAACAATTCATGCTCTTGTGCATTCTTGCCTTCCCTTCCTTTTTAACAATAGGGCACATTTTGGAAGTTATTATATGGTATACAGACTAGGGCTATGAGTCAGATAAGCTGACTGGTCCCTCTATATAAGATTCAAGCCAATAGCTTGGGCTTTTCATTAACACTATCTATGTTTTAACAACAACAAATGTTTTAACCAAATTAGTTAACCTTAATGTAATAACTGTGAGGTCATATAAATCAAGAAGTATATACTATATTCCAGGCGTATACTAGAGTTGAAGGTACAAAAAGAAAAAAAAGAGGAAAAGACCCTTCTCTCAAGAACGTCATGATATAATGGGAAAATAACATGCAAATAACTATGCACAAACAAAATAGATATAGGGCATACCCCACCTCCACTCCACCCCATTCCCCCAGCACAGCTACTAGTGCAGTGGATAGAAGCCTGGACTTGGAGTCAAGAAGATCTGATTTTATCCCCTATTTGCCTCAGTCCATCATCTGTAAAATGGGGACATACTGGAGAAGGAAATGGGAAACCAATCCAATATCTTTGCCAAAAAAGATACCCCATGGACCCAAATCTCACATAGAATCAGCTACAAGTGACAGAGTGAACAACAACAATTTCTCCCTTCTCTTCCTCCCTTCGGTAAACTCTAATGGCACCTTATCACCTCCAGGATAAAATATAAAAGCCTTTATTTGGTTTTCAATGCCCATCATAATCTGGCCCCTCTCTACCTTTCCAATTTTTTTGAATGTTATCCCTTCCATATATTCTGCGTTCCAGTGACACCGGCCGCCTAGCTGATTCTTGAAAGTATCACTCCATATCTCTACTAAAAGCATCTTCAATCGACTATTTGGCAGCCTTGCTCTCTCTCCTCATCCCTGCCTCCTCGCCTCCTTGGATCCCTTCATTTCTCGTCGATAAGAAGCCTTTACCAGTCTTCCTTAATTTTAGCACCTCCGCTCTGAGATTATCCCAGATTTATCCTGTATATAGCTTGTTGGAGACAGTCGCTGCCATGTTGTCTCCTCCATTAGACTGTGAGCTCCTTGAGAGCAGGAACTGCCTTTTGCTTCTTTGTATTCCTAGTACTTGGCAAGTACCCAGCACATAGTAGGCACTTTAAAAATGCTAGCTGAATGACTAAGGTGAAAATATGTTTAATATGAATGTATACATAGAGCCTATATCAGATCGCATGCCATCTTGGACAGGGGAAAGGGCAGGAAGGGGAAGAAGATCTGAAATTCAAAAGCTTGTGGAACTGAATGTTGTAAACTAAAAATAAATTTTTAAAAATGCTAGTTGACTGACAGGATAAATTATATATGTGTGTGTGCGCGTGTATGTATGCACACACACATAAACCAATAGAAAGAACATATCGATTATAGATATAACCCTAAAAGACAGACAGTAAAGGTTAATAATACCCAGCTTGATATTATGCCTAGTGAATTAGGGAAAAGCAAAGGAACAGGATCAGAATCTACCCAGGGTGTCTGATTGTACCAACTGAAAAGTTCCATACTCAGTATTTCGATATGTGATCATATAATGGCATTGTCATTCGCCATTATCCATTGTCATTAGGACCTATAACGTGCCTAGCCTTGTGCTCAACAATTTTCACTTTTGTTTTTAAGTTAAGTTTTAGTATATATCAGGGGTGAAGATTTTAAAAAATTAGTTAATACTGTACACCTGCCTCATATTAATTTTTTTTAAATTCCAGTAGAATTCTAACTAAAACTAAATGATAGCTTGTCTATGCCTTCCACAGAATCCAAGGTGTATTTGAGTTATGAATGCAAAGGAAAAATTAATTACAGATTATGGATTCTGGCCAAGTCCATCAGCAGTGAAATCTAGTACAAAGTGCCAAGATGAAATATATGGATAATTCAATTTAATGCTAATTTCAGTGCATCTTGGATAATGACTCTTTAAAAATAAAAAACATCTTGACAAAATTACAGCTTCATTTCAAGTACCACTCAAAGTTAAATGATAAAAGAATATTGAATATTCCAAAGATCTCAAAAACCAGTAAACATTCTTTTTAAAAGCATAGAAATAAAAACACCTGCTAGCATAATAATGGCCTGTAATCTTGAAGTTATGCACAGTACTAACCATAAAACTTAAGTATTCCTTACAACATATTCTGACACAAAAGCATTCTTTGTGTGTCAAACACTCATCATCAGTTTCAGTTATTTTAATTGTTTTTATAAAGAGTTAAGACTATTATTATCAAGGAATTCTCCAACTGACATAATAAATGGGGAAGATGGTAGAGAAATCAAGGTTGGTTACCTAAAGGAAAAGGTAAGAAAATGAAGAATTCAAAAATCCTCAACTACGCCTAGAAATTACACGAAAGATAAGTAAACTTTCACAGGATCAATAATCCATTACTCTCAAGACCTGCAAGGCCCTCCAGCGTCATTCCATCTTTGATAGTTATTTTCTTGTAACTGAATGACATTAATTTCATATTAATATTCTTTTTCTAATACTGTCATTCCATCACATTTACATATCATCTTAAGACTTACAAAGTGTTTTTCTCGTAACAGCTTTGTAAAGTGAATATTATTAAAAATCTATTTTTACAAATGAGAAAAATGAGGCTCAGAAAGGTTATGTGATTTGTTTGCAGTCACACAGAAAATGAGAGAGATGCAACTAGAATTAGATCTTATGATGTTAAAGCCCACTGTTCTTTCTGCTATACCCCAATGCCTCTCAACTACACTGTTCTGACTCCCTCTAGCAGACGTGCAGAAAAATGCAACAAAATAGCAGGTTCAGAAGAGAAGAGACAGCTGTGAAAGTAGCACAAGCATGAAAGTACATTTGGTGATTTCTGAAATATCTAATGTACAGTTACTTGAAATGGAAAAAGCATGTAAGTGCCTCCAATGTACTAAGCTGGAGAAGGAAAGGGTAAACCAGTCCGGGACCTCTGCTCAGACAACCCCAAATGGGGTCATGAAATGACTGAACAACAACAAGAATGTACAAGCTCTTTACAAATATCTCATTTGATCCTCGCAGCAACCCTGTGAGGTGAGTGCTATTATTATCCTCATTTTACAGGGGAAGAAATGGAGTCAGACAGAAGGTAAATGACTTGTCAAGGGTCACCTGGCTAGTCAAGGTTCAAGGTCAAATTTGAATTCAAATCTTCCTGACTACTCAATGTACCACCTAGCTACCCCTAGAGATATTATCTCATTTAATCTCCCCAACAACTCTGGAGGTGAGGGTGCAATGACTACCCTAATTTTATAGTTAAGGAAGCTGAAGCAAACAGGTTAAGCGAATTCAAAGACATATTTAATAGGCAGAAGCAAAAAACCCTGGTAAGACCATGAAGAATTTAGTGTTTCTCATTTATGCTTCAATGCTCCAAGGGTCTGCAATTCCAGTGAAGTAGGAGCTTCTACCACCTATTTATATTGCAAATTCTTTTCACCATGGTAGTTTTCATGCATTACTGTCAATTAAAAAGACAAAAAACAAAATCATCTCCTGGTAGACATACTTCTGGTAGTAAGCCTCATTGAACCTGTCAGGTTCCTAGCAGTTGGCTGCTAGGCCTATACTGATATAACAAGAGCCTTTCTTTCAGCTTGGTAGAACCTCAGAGAACTTGTACACTGCCAGCAAGGTCTTTGAGGGTTCACTACCATTTCTTGGAGGTCACAGATTTAAAATACATTGGGTATAATTTTAGTTTTGAATTTACCGTATACGATTTAATTATTTAAAAGTTGGTAATCCATATATGATGTAGGGCACTCATTCAAATACTTTAAATTAAAAGATACATGATTTCCTCAGTGGTTATTCCCTTTATTAGCACAGATCATCACTGCTCTACAAATTAACAAACAGTCTTGGTAAATTGTGGCCAGAAACTTCCATTAATCTGCCGTCTTCCAACGAGTCACTACAAGCTTCACTAGATTGATCTTGAATTACAGAAACAGTCTGTTTCTGGACCCATATTCAAGGGCTTTCTAGCTTAGTAGTACCTGCCAAACCTCACACTATTCTGGAATAGTTTTTGACAGTCCATAGTCACCTCCAAACCACAATGAGGTACTAATGTAGGATTTTAGTGGGAGGTGATATGTGGTGCTCTTTTTTTACTGTAATATTTGATTAACCAGAAGGTTGTCCCCCCCATTCCATCGCTCATCATGTTCAATGATAACTGTCTAGATTAAAATCTTGGAAATACTTTCACTTCAATAGACTTGAAAGTTTCTAAGAAAGTCCTTTGGCCAGAAATTAAAATATGTAAATAACCATACTTTGGAAGCATACACACATAAAAATTTGTCACTATGAAATAAGCATAAGGCTCTGACAATCAATTTTAAGTCATATAAGTTCCCTAACTCCCTCAGTTCATAATTGTCTTCCCTCTTACCCTTCACAGAACACTTCATTTCACAATTCACTACTCTACTTTTATATAATATTGTGCATCATAGTTATTTATATTTATATCTCATTCCCAGCTACTAAACTATAAGGTCCCTAATGGCAGATTGTGTCTTCTCTTGAATTTGTATCTCCCTAGCCCAGAATTCTACACATAGTGGGAACTTAATAAATGCCTGTTAAATGAGTGAGTAAAATGTTGAATGAATTTAAAAAAAAAATAAAGAAAGTAATATATTAACAGTAGAAAGAATAGTAATCTAGGACTCAGGAGACCTGGATAGCACTTCTGGTTCTGTATCCAACTAGCTTTATGATCTTAGGCAAGTTACCTAACCTCTCTAGGTCTCAATCTTCTCAACTTTAAAATAACGAAGTTGGAGAAGATATTCTCTACCTTCCACTTTGCTATAGTAAGGAAATACTGAATAATTTTTTTAAAAGAACTTGAAAATATGGAACTAATTAACTTTATAATTATGACATCTAACCATGAACTTGTAGGCTAATGTAGCACCGATGCAATATTTACAGTGCCCATGATCACAATAAAGACCGTGACTATAAGTATCTCATGATGTTCAATCACAAAATATACCAAACTTTCCAGATAGAGGCTAGAACTGAAGCATTTATTTAGACACCAGAAAACCCAATCCCCAAACCAGTAAGCTGATTCCATCATAGTACCATAGAAGCCATAACAACACTGAGAGCCACAGCATCCTTCAGCCTTCCCACAAACCAATACAAGATTGATATTTACTCACAAACTTCTTTATTTCCTTGCCTGAGTGTCATCTCTCTCCCACTAAGATTTCACAGCTAAGTGACTTAGGAGAAAGGGAAAATGATAAATTTTCTCGATAGAGAAGAGTAAATATCTGGTGGATTCAAAGTCAGAATAGATTGCCAAGAAAAGAATTGTTTACTGCTCTATTGAGAGCAGGGTTTGATTTTAGAAAAATTGATGGTATTCCAACTAATAAACTTATACAAAATGTATCAAGAAAGTGGGCTTGATGTTAAATGGAATAGAGAAGTGAGAACTGCCCGTATAGATGCTCCTGAACCACTGTATCCAAGTTTGTCATACCTTAAGGGAAACTCAGATTTTTTTTTTTGCTTTTTGGAGGGGGGAGGGTAGGGCAATTGGGGTTAAGTGACTTGCCCAAGGTCACACGGCTAGTTTTTGTGTTAAGTGTCTGAGGCCAGATTTGAACTCAGGTCCTCCTGACTCCAGGGCTGGTGCTCTATCCACTGCCCCACCTAGCTGCCCTGGAAACTCAGATTAAAGAAAGTGCTGGGAAAAGTGGTCAATGTGCTGAACTTCTGGCAGTGTATCAAGCCACTGGAATAGGGCAAGGAGGATGGTGTCATATATTCTCTTGTGAATGAGGTTATGAAAGTGAGCCCATAGACTCCAGAGGCACGGCTGACCCTATATTTGTTTCTTTTTTACTTTTTGTCTGTTTAACTTGTTTGCAAGATTTGTTTTCTGCAGCACTGGTACCCTCCACCTGAAGATGACTGATTGCTTAAGCTGGATGTCACCCCCTATCTGAGACTGTGATGTGCCATCTCTGGACCTGGCATTGACTGAGCTCCAGATGCCAGCTTTCAAATGGGACCTTCTGGACCTGGCACTGACCAAGCTCTGGATGACAGATAAAGAACTGAACTTTCAAGTGGGGCCTTCTGGACCTGTCATTGACCAAGCTCCACATGACAGCTAAACAATTTAACTCTCAAATGGGACCTCTTGGGGCAAGGACAGCTCTACATCTAATTTCAGCCTGAAGTAGCTTTGGAGAAGAGACCTTTATCCCTTACCCTAAGATTTTTAGCTCCATTCGTTCAAGGGGAGAAGAATGGGGTGCTTCTGCCCAAGACCACACCCTAAGCTATTGTTTTATGTGCAAAGTTTTTCTGTTATTCCTGTTATATTGTTGCAAAGTTCTATTGACACCAGTCTTTCCACTAGTTATCCCTAAATTGTCATGTACTGTTAAGGTATTTTTGCTATGTAAGGGACATGAAAGATATTGGGGCCGAATGTAATGAGAATGAAGATCTTCCCTGCCCCTTAAAAGACCCAGGGGGGAGTTTGAAGACCTCCCCTGGTTTGAAAGTAAACTCTGCTCCCTAATAGGCTGAATGTAATCACATGGAGTCTGTGATGGAGAGAATTTGCTGAAGGGTGGCTCAAGCAGAGCACACAGGAAGCTTCCCTGCTGTGAAGATAAACTCTATACCCTAATAGGTTAAATATATACCCTAATAGGCTAAATACAAACACCACATGGAGCCTGTGGTGGGAGGAGTTTGCTGAAAGGAAGCAGAGCCCACAGGAAGCTGGTAGTCAGAGCTAGCGAGATGGTGGGGGAGAGAGGACATTCAGGCAAGGAGTCAGATAGGTTCATGAGTAGATATTGATCTTGTATTGGTTTGTGGGAAGGCTGATGGATGCTGTGGCTCTCAGCATTATTATGCTTCTGAATATCTTTGGTACTATGGTGGAATTAGCTCACTGGTTTTAGGACTGGGTTTTCTGGTATCTAAATAAATGTTTCAGTTCTGTACTCTACCTGGGGAATCTGGTATATTTTGCGATTGAACATGATGTGATATTTATAGTCATGATCTTTATCGCGATCATGGACACTGTAAATACTGCATTGGCACTACAGCTAGTCACCAAAGAGCACATCAAAGATAGCTCCAAAGGAGCTAACCTACAGAATTTGGCATCAAGGTCTAAGCCAAAGACAATATAACTAAAGCGAACAAATATTCAGTCTAGAAACTAAAGTGATTATGGTCATATTAATCTGTTGTTGTTGTTGTTCAATTATTTTCAGTGATGTCTGACTCTTTTTGACCCCATTTGAGATTTTTCTGACAAAGATACTGGAGTGGTTTGGCACTTCCTTCTCCAGCTTACTTTACAGAGATGAGGAAACCGAGGTGAAAAGGGTTAACTGATTAGCCCTGGGTCACACAAGTGTCTGAGACCAGATATCAACTCAGGAAGATGAGTCTTCCCAACTCCAGGTATGACAGTCTATCCAACGTGTCACCTTGTTGCATACTGTTAAATAGATGCCATTAAAATTTGTGGTTAGCTTTATTAGTGGCATCCCTGAAACATTTCTATCATGAGCTAGTAAGAAAAGGCCACCCACTATTGGGAGCAGAAATAGGTAATCCACTTGCCTCCAAGCTAAATTCATGGAAGCTCAGCTTTGGAAGGATAAATGTGTCAAAAGGATGGATGAGCATGGGATATACAACCATCTGCCACGTGTTAAACCAAAGTGAGAAACTATAAGCAATAGAAGGAACCCTATATAAGGGGCCTTAGAAGCACAACTCAAGAGAATCAGTTGCTAGGAAATGACAGAAACAGGGAGGCTACACAGAAGTGCATGGGGAGAAAGAATGCTTCAAATCATGTGCAAACTGCCTAGGAGGGTTAAAGGAAGGAACTCAGAAGAAAAGCTATGCAAATAATAGCAACACCAGGTTGCTCCTAGGACAAAGGACACATGTGGTTTTGGAATGATTAAAGGTCAGGTGCTGATCTTTTCAACCCCATTCCTACCAATGGGGAACAACATAATGAGAAACCTAATTAGTTAAAACTCATAATTCACATTCAGTTTTTTTTATCTCCTCCCTCTTTTTTTACTTCCTCAATAGCTCATATAATGTTATCAAATCCATAAATCAACATGCATTTATTAAGTGCCTATTATGTTCCAAGGTTCTCTTTGTAAGGCAAAAGTACAAAAAGGTAAGAAAAAAGAAAGCATTTGTTTAAAAAACATCTTTTTTAAAGCACTACTTCAAATTCAAAAGACATATTTCATTAGTACAGGCATTTAAAAACTAAATGGCTGAAAGTCTTGGATGTACTAGATGAATTCTGGGAAGATTTTTCAGAAGGCTATCAGGGATACAAATGAGTAAGATGTCTGAATTTATTTTCGTTTCTTCAACATGATAGTAATGAATATTTCACGCTGACATTGCTCTGTGCAATCTACCATCACAAACACCATATGCAGACTGAGCTACAGAAACCACAAGAAAGGTATTGTAAAGGCCTGTCAAAACCAAAACAGCAAGTTTCTGAGAGAATTAAGGTCTTAATCATGTTGGCCTGACTTCCCACCTTTAATCATTAAATTATTTTAGCTTCTTTCATGCCAATTTCAAAGACTCAATGGACTTTACATCACCTACATCAATTTTGTCATTACACAGAAGAGAAAACTGAGGACTAGAAAGGAAAAATGGTTTCCTGAAGGTTAAAAAGATAAAGTTACAATATTATTATTATTTTTTTAATCATTTTATTATTAATTTGATAGCACTTTGAAAATATCTGGGAAATTTATGCATTTCTTGCTTGAATAGGGATTTCCTCTGAAACTAGAGTATTCCTCTGGCTGAACTCTCTGCTGGCTCTTCTTTGTGATAGCGGTAGATAATTTTGGAGACAATACTTATCCCTGTTTTATACCTCACTTGATATTTTTAGCAGTTCAAACAAACTTATCTCTATTACATGTTTCAAGGAATCTCATAATTTTGACACATGCATGGGAAGTGCCTCACTGAAAGATAACCTTTAAGATGCTGTTTTGCTCTATTGAACCAATTTTTAAAATATTCACAGCATAGTGGGATATTATATTGTCTATATCTTTCGGTCAATTTTGTGATAGTAAAGATGTGACCTACTGTAGAATATTGCTTGCAAAAGCTTGCTTGCCTATTTTTTAATACATTCATCAATGTGTCTTTAAAGCATTTTAGATTTATTCTTATAAAATGTATATAGTTACTGATGTTCCTTCTGTTGCCCTTTTTTGTAATAGTAAGGACTGCAATTTCTCCACAACTTTGGTATCAAAAAGATACCTTTTTCAGATACCTTGAGACATGATCACTTTCAATATGGTGTTGCTTCCCACATAACCATGTCTGTCTGTCTTCCTTCCTTCCTTTTCTTTCCTCTTTCTTTCATTCCTCCTTCCTTCCTTCCTTCCTTCCTTCCTTCCTTCCTTCCTTCCTTCCCTCCCTCCCTCCCACCTTTCTTTTCTTTCTTTCTTTCTTTCTTTCTTTCTTTCTTTCTTTCTTTCTTTCTCTCTTTCTTTCTTTCTTTCTCTCTCTCTCTCTCTCTCTCTCTCTCTCTCTCTCTCTCTCTCTCTTTTTCTTTCCACTTGGTTTATTCTAGCTGCTTTTCCCATAATTGTTAATTGAGATGACTACTTTAGATTGGTTTAACAATATAGTTAACCTCTTGAAATGGGGATAGAGTTTAAAATTTTTCTGGCATCATACAGAAGATGGAGTGCTAACACCTATTGCCTAGTAATCTTAAAGAAAAATATTATTTACATTTTCTGGGATGGTATTCATAACTAAAAGTCTGCAGTAATAAACAAAGCTTTACCTAACATGGCAGTGGAGAAAGAAAAGGTATGCACTCAATATATCCATCTTCTAGAAAAGGGGTTCATAAGATGGGATCTGTGAACTTTAAAATACGTTTTGATACTTTATTTCAATACAATTGGTTTCCTTTGGAAACCTATATATTTCACTTTATGCATCTAAAATCATTATTCTGAAAAGAGGTTCACAAGTTTCACAAGACTGCCAAATGGATTCAGAACACACACATTAATAATAATAATAATAAAAAGGTAATAATCTTTTTGTTTTTGTGGGTTTTTTGGAGGGCAATTGGGGTCAAGTGACTTGCCCAAGGTCATACAGCTAGTAAGTGTGTCAAGTATCTGCGGCTATATTTGAACTCAGGTCCTCCTGACTCCAGGGTTTGCACTCTATTTGCTGTGCCACCTAGCTACCCCACGGTTAATAATCTTTGTTCTAGAAGAAACCATGTAGGACCTAATGGAAAACAGGCTGTGGGTGAATACCCTCTAATGCACACATAGTCATTCTCCCAGTTTATCTGGTTTACAAGGAGCTCTGTGGAGGAACTCAAAAGGAGCTGGTTTCTGCTTTCTAAGTCTAAAGATACTGGAACAAGTAGTTAGAAAATAGAGATGATTAAGCACAGAAAGATGTGACAGATAAAGTGGCCAAGTCCAAAACAAAACCTATAGGTCAAACACATTTTCTGAAAACTATTTGCAGAATTTTAGCAGTAAACTACTATATTTAGTGCATACTCATGAGAAAATGAGTAAAGAGAATGAAAAATGGCTTAAATTCATTTATGTTCAAGATTAGTACTAAGGATAATTCCAGATATTCTTTCATAGTCATTGTTTTTGTTTCAAAGGTCTCCACTTTTGTCATAGTTAACTCATAACCTCAACTCTTCACTATTTTTAAGGAGTTTCATTTTTCATTCAACAGTACATGAAAATTTGCCCTTTTAAAAATAAATCATACCATACAGCACGTCATTTACTAATTCCAAAACAATTTCCATCAGTGACTATTATGATATCCCAAGGCAAGAAATCTAAAATTAGATCTTCTGGCTTTCAAGTTAGTTCACAGGCAGGTACGCAACATGCTGTGACATCTCCCCTCCCTAGCTGTTCAGGTCTCATAAGGCAGCAACATAAGGACAGAAGTCATGGAAATAGAAATACCTGGCATCAAGAATGGAGCAAAGAGATAAAACTGCGCAAAGTACATGTACTCACAGATGGGATAACAGGCCAAATGGCTCATATGCACTGGTTGTGTAGTTCACCTAAGACAGAGATTCTCAACTGGAGAACCACAGGAAGAATTTTTTTTTTTTTTAAAAACACTCTTTAGGTGAATTGACATGTTCTTTCATTTTTAAAAGACTCCTTTCCCAATTAAACAGAACTCCCAATTTATGGGTGATAATTGTTGAATTCTGTCTTTATGTCCTCCCTGGATTTTTCCTTTGACTGTGTTCCAAGTTTTAAGACATTATCTGTTCCAGATTTAGGCAATAAAATTTAATAATAAGTTCATAGACTTGTACCATAGAGACCATCAAATCCACCCCCTCTCATTTTTCCGATGAGGAAACTGAGGCATGGAGATGTTAAAAGACTTGATGGGCAAACAACTAGCAGAAATCTGAGGCGGGCTGTGTTCGCTATTCACTATCCCATGTTTTAACTCTTAAAAGACAAACATCTATGATCCACAATGCTAATTTCAGAAAACTAAAGAAAATGGAACTACAGAAAGATATCTGAAGGAGAACAATGACTGCTAGAACTGGTAACCAGAGCTCAATAGAGGAAGTTCAGCTGTGGCAGTAAAGAAACATGATGGCGGCAGTTTTGCTGGGCCCAACCACAGATCTTAAGCTCTGATCGCCTAGTGATTGAGGGTAAAACAGAGACCCTCCCACTCGTTTGTTGGGCTTTTGGTGGACTCCAGTTTCTGTTGGACATTTGTGTTACCCCGAGTCTCGTATTCAAAACTCTCCAGTGTGACTCTTCTTCCTGTCTCCTCTGTCCCAAGCAATGTCCCAATGGTTTTGTGAGCTCTACACCTAAAATATTTTATCAATCTCTCTCTGATTTTAGTCCATACTTGAGCTTCTTTGGAAAGGAACAGGAGAAATGGAGGCCATAGGCCAGTACTGATTGTATAGGTCTTCCTTAGAGAGAGGGGAAAGGCTTTTATAAGGAGCCTCTCGGACTTCAGGTTATTCCCATCTAGGCATGGGCAGGACATGGGTGAAGATGGAGATGAAAGGTTGAGGTGATGTTTCTATACAGCAACTAGAGTGTTGTGATTTTTCAGGATAAGACTACCCTTGTCATTTCATATTGTAAATAAAATAATAAAACTATATAGTGCAAGTCCAATTTGGAATCGTGACTAACAACTGAAAGTATGAACAAGGTTCATGAACCATTCATTTATATATAGATATAATTATACATTCTATAAATCATATATTTTATGGCAGAGAATATGGCGTAGGAGATAGTTGGTCTCAGAGTCAGGAAGACTTATAGCCACGCTAATGCATTTACAATATTTATTTAGAGTAAAATAAAAGAATAACATATAAATACCTTAGGCAAAGTTATGGAGGATAGCTTCAATTCAGAAGGAAGTTTTTATAAAAAAAGCAAAAAGAAAGAGAAGATTTTTTAAAAGTAACAACACCTGCAAGAATTTTGCCACTTCATCAAAAAAGTTATAAAAACAAAATCAGGAAAACTGTCTTTGTTCACTTAGAATCCCAGGTGTTAGACATAATAGAACTAAAGAGGTAACTACAAGCGTAAAAAAAATGAGTTTCATACAAATAACTAGATTCAATTTTCTTTAAGTTTTTTTTCCAAGTCACTCAAATACATTTACATTCCTCAGACTGCATATGCTTTTAAACCATGATCAAGAACTCCTCAGCACAGAACTAATGAAGGCAGTTCAGTTTTCAAGAGTAAGATAACTGACTAAAATGCTTATATTGCAAAGATCGAAAAATGTTGAGAACTTTATATTGTTACAGAGCCGTATGTTGGTTTGACAGATTTGGCTAATCTTTAAAGGGTAACTTTCCACTTGAATAATAAGCAGAAGGATTCAATGGCATGTGTTCCAATTTTTTAGAAATACAGAATTGATATGTTTGTCATTTTAAATAGTGAATGTTTACTGAAAACATTGTATTCATTTCTAACACTTAGAACAATGCAAATACATGTAAAATATTTTTCAGTTTCTAAATTTGTGTGTTTCAGCTTATGTGCATCTTATTAAAACTATGTTATATTTTTAAAATATGGAATATTAACTTTAAACGTGAGACACTTTTGGGGGGAAAAAGATTACTTTGCAGTGAAGATTATAGTGAATGAGCAATGTCAACAACAGATTTACACACCAGAGGCTAGACATTAGGCCCCATATAGAATCTTAGGGAGAGGAGATGGAGTTGTTGCTTTGTACTGCTACTGATAAGTTGATCCCCAGGTATCCACAGGCCCTGAAGCTCAACCCAAACTTCTCTCCTCCTCCATCCCATGTCTTTATTGTTTAGAGAGAAAATGTGTCACAGGTGTTAATGTATGGTGTTTGTTCACTGATGACATCTTCTCTCATCGCTGGAACTTTGATCAACTGGAAATTCCTACACACTATAGTAGATCTCATCTCCTGCTCTACTACCCTCTGGGATATAAGGTGATAACCATTCTCACCTACTACCTTTTCCAACTATCTCAATTTTATCCCTATTATCCCCACTAGTTCCTCTGGATGCTCTCCTAAATCCTTAAGCTCACTGTTACTCTGATCTCATCTTCATGCAGTCTTTTCATCTTCTTATCTTCACCTAAGACTAGCTCTCCCTGAAGACACCACAATCTCTTCTTCCCTGCTCCCTCTCTTTGTCATATACATACTGGGTCAAGGAGAAGAGCATCACAGCTCATAGGGTGATGATTTTAGAGACTGAAAGGATCTTAGAGGTCATCAATTCTATAGTCGCCTCCCTCCCTCCATTTTAGAGATGAGAAATTAGTGTGCTTCATTTCCCCCATTGTCACTTCTAGAGCCTCTCTCTACTGCCATCACTATGGAACCTCTCCTCTTTTTAGGATTGCTTTGTCCTCCTAGGTTAACTGATCCAGATCCTTGTTGCTATCAATTAACAATCACTAAGTTAGTCTTGGGAAGCTAGGTGGTGCAATGGATAGAGCTCTAGGCCTGGAGTCAGGAAGACATGAGTTCAAATCCAAATTCAGACACTTACTAGCTGGGCAACCTTGGGCAAGTCACTTAACTCTGACTAAATTTCCTCATCTATAAAACGAATGGGAGAAAGAAATAGAGAACCACTCCAGTATCCTTGACAAGAAAACCCCAAATAGGATCATGAAGAGTCAGACACAAATCACTTTTACTCTTTTCTCAATACGAGGATCAAGGTCTTCTCCAATTTAATCCAAGACCTTACAATGATCTGGATCTAGAAGGGACCTCAAAGGTCATCTAGTGAAAGCCCCTCTTCTTACAGATGAGGTGCAGGGAGATAAGTAGACTTGCCTAAAATCTCACAGGTAGTAATAATCAGAGGTAGGACAACTACAGATTCAGGGTTCCTTCCACAGTACTGTGCTTCAAACATCTCTACATCTTCACCCTTCCTCTTCTCCATTGTCTTTGAGAAAACCGGTCTGCCTCCTTACCAAATCATCTTGTTAATTTACAACCTTTACCCACTCTCTATTGTCACTGCCAGGAGAATTCCTTGACCTTTTTCTCTCATATTCAATTTTTATCTGCTGGCTCTTTCTCTGCTGTGTACAAACATGCCTCTGTCACTTCTGTAGTAAAAAAAAGTTTTAACTGACATTGTCATCTCCTCAAGCTAACACACTATATTGTTCCATATTTTGATTGCCAAACTACTAGAAAAAAAATAGTATGTATTTTCTGCCTCCCCATCTCGCTATTCTTCAAACTCTTACAATCAAAAACCTACTATTCTACTGAAATCAGTTCCTCAAAGGTAACCAGGAATCTCCTTAATGACTAAAAACAACAGTCTGTTCTGAATACTCATCTTCCCTCACTTCTTTGTAGCTTTCTGACACTGGTGGACATCTTCACTCTCCTTTTTCCATCAACACCAAAATTCCTCTACTCAACCAAAGTCACAACCAGCATCACTCTGACTTTTCCCTCTAAGTCAATCAGCAGTCAAATTTCTCTAAGAAGTTCCCTTCTCTCTGTGCACAGAATGGTTTAGACCTTCATCACTTCTGATCTGAATTATTTCAATAGTTTCCTAAATGGTCACCTTAATTACAAAAGGTTCAAGTTAAAAAGGACATAACACCCCTAAGTTTCTAAGAATAAAGTGCAGCCCATACCTTCTATGTATTCTATGTGACCTCTTCATATCACGAGAGAACTGGAGGCTTTGTATGATTTCCCTGTAGAATGGAACCATGATGATTTGCTGACCTCATCTTGACCCTCATAGATGCTTTCCAGATAGAAAACATCATTCTCTCCTGGGTCACTTCCAAAGTGTCTCTGAACACGCATACCCCAAAACAATGGATACCAGGAAATACATGTCTGGGTCAACCACAAAAGTTTATGGAAGTAAAATTAAGTTCATAAAATCCAAGCTTAAGCAGAATGAAAGGAGGGTCTCAACTCTGGGAACTTATTCTCTAGTGGAAATAGGGTAAAAGAAAAGGAGAAAAAGATCATCAATTTCTCCATATTCCCTCCAACAGACTAGTCTTTTTACTGACACCATAGTCACATGAGCAAGTGATTTTGATACAAAGCAATCTTATAGCTTGTCTCTCCAGCTTCCACCTCTCCTTATATACTTGGAGAGGGGAAACTATGGTTACAAAACTGTCTTGGGCTGTAACTGCTCCACTGCTGCAGCTGCTACTGCCCTAGCCTCCATGGGATGGTCTCTTCTCCCCCAACTCCACCCCCACTCCCAATTATTTTTCCCTGGGTTCTTCCACGTCTCATCCTTCATCCCCAAACCATGCCTCAAGAAATGCTTTAAAACTCAAAATCAAAATCAACAAAAACATAAATCTACGTGTGTCCAAGTCACTACTACCCCCTTGCAGAGGAGGTTTTAGTTTCCTCATCTGTAAATTCACCTTTATTGCTAAAGCCTATTCTGGCTCTGAATCTATGATTTATTCTTGCCTGCCTTCAATATTTCAGGTTACTGAAATCTTAGTCATTTTTCAAAGTCTAGTCTATACTCCATCTAGTGGAAAAAGTATTCTCTGATCATTACCTCTCATCCTTCACACCAAAGAACTTCTCTCTCCCTTCCCTGAACTTCCAAAACACTTTTGTACCCTTCATAGCACACAGAATATTCTACTTTATTCTATATTTGTCTTCCCCCACAAAACAGAACTTCCCTGAGAAACTACCCTTCATATATAAGTTAGAAATGATCTTTCCTTCCTCAGACCATATAAACCACTCTTATGATTCTATGTATTATTCTTTATAATAGCTATTTGTGTGTCTATCTTCATTCTAAATTATAAGCTCCATGAAGCCAGGGGTCTGTGTTTTATTTAATCTTTTTGTTTTTCCACAGTACTTAGCATATTATTCTGCACATAGTAAGTACTCAAAAGTTTAATGAATAAAATAACAGAAAACTTTCTCAGAATCAAAGGATAAGGATAATTCCTAATATCTGGATAAAACACCCTTATATCTGTACAAGACACAGGTCCTCCAAGGCCTATAGGAAAGAGCATCTGAAAGTGTCACAAACATAATAGATGGATCTTATTTTAAGATCCTCAAGTCAGGGAGAAGTCCCACAGTCACATGAAGTCTAGAGCAGTGGTTCTCATAGAGTGTGGTCTGGAAACCCCAGGGGTCCCTGAGATTCTTTCAGGAAGTCTGTGTGGTCAAAACTATTTTTATTATAATACAAAGGTGTTTTAATTTATAATAAAGTTAAGTATCAGCAGATATAACCCACATAAACAAAAGCTCTTTGGGGGGAGATTAGACATCTTTGATACTTTTTAAGAATTTATAGGGGTCTGAGACAAAAAGTTTGAGAAACATTGGTGTGGAGAATAAAGTCTAATGGATGGGCAATTCTCCCTTTTGTTTGTGTCTTTCTCTCACCCATCTGTATTTCTCTGTGTCTGTCTCTCTCTACATGTGTGTGTGTGTGTGTGTGTGTGTGTATACACACACACACACAAATATATACATGCATATATATTTAAAGTAAGAATAATTTGAGATATTTTTATAAGTGTCTTTAGTTCAATCTTACTGTAACCTGGGCTCTGATATTTCTTTGGCTTATAGTTGATAACAATAAAACTATGTACTCTGGTAGATGTTAAAAAAGTTGAAATTGATTTAAAGTAGATCAATTCAAGAGTGCTTCTAATATAATTAATCATGTTTGCATATTACCCACACAGCATCATACGAGTTTCTGAAGAATGCAGTAAATCTCCAAGGACATCTTAGTATTCTCAAGGAGTCATGAGATTATAAGTATTTTCCCCAACATGAAATCCAACTCTAGATGGATCCTATGTGAACAATGACCTTTGTGCTTTCTCTAATCAATCAAAAAGAACTCTCCATACTATCTGCAGGGTGAATATCTCATTATGATTTGGACAAGTTTGCCTTAGGCGGCGATCCATGTAACTACACAAACTAAAATCAGTGATTTAAAATATAATGTCCTTGTTTTCTATATTGAAAAATCACCATGCCTTTGGAAGCAAACTTAGAGTGGGCACTTATTTTATGAGGCACCAGACTATAAAAGAAAATTGGATCTAGTTAATATACTCATTTACAGAGCAGTTCCCTGTAAATAACCTTACCCATGTTTTTGGCAAAATCATGAGTGTAACTCTGCAAAAAAAAAAAAAAAACAGTTACAAAGCTATTAAGTCTATGGTCAAGTAAGTGTAGCTGTTCAAGAAAAAAAAATAGCATTTGCAGTTTTCTGCAGGCTTTAGATGACCCAGCTCTTTGAGGTGATTGGACTATAAAATGAGATGGCAGAGGACAACAGAAAGAACCCTAGATTTCGACTCAAGATTTGAATTCCAATCCCAATCTGTTACTTGGTACCCAGAGTGAACCTGAGTAAATCATTTGACTTCTCTGGGCTTCTGTTTTTCCTCACCTATAAAATGAAGAAATTCTACAGATGATCTTTAAAACTACTTTCCAACTCTGGATTCTATGGTTACATGGTGATTTACTAATTGTCAGCACATGTGTTTACATCGACACCCTCTTTCACAACATTAAAGGGTGGAGGAACAACTTAAAAAAAAACAACCAAACCTCAGCTTTTGTAAGAAATTGAATAAATAACAAAAACCACACCTTGTGGTTGTTGATACTCATTATTTTCAAGCTCATATTTTACAATAGATGCTGCATTCGTTCATTCAACAAATCTTTATTTATTAAGCTCCTACTATGTGACCAGTTTTGCACTATGTTTTGGGGATACTAAGAAAACAATGTGAGAGTCCTGGGCAGATGGTCAAAAAGTTGAGGTTGAACTAAGACTGCTTCTAGTGCATTTAGTTACTTGTTTTGATTTTACTCAGATGGCACCACACATGAGAAAGCTTACACTCTTTTGGAGGAAAAGAACACTTAAATATATACAGAAATGTAAGGACAAAACATATGGAAAGAAGTTATAAAGTGATTTCTGGGTAGAGGGAACCTCTACCTAACTGGGAAGATGGTTTCTTGTAGGAAGTGGTGCTTGAGCTGAATTTTAAAGGAAACTAGGGATTCTACAAAGAATATATAAGGAAGGAGTGCATTCCAGACATGAGGAGTAGGTTGTCAAAGACAAGAAACAAAAAGAATGTTGTGTACAGAAACATTCTAGATCTCTAGATAGAAGGCAGCACAAGAAAGTAGACTTGTTTGGCTGAAATATCATGTGTGAAGGAAGGTAGTATGCAATATGTCTGTGAAAATCCTTGATCAAGATTGCAAAGGGCACACCAAGATGGTGGAGTAAAAACAGGACCTCCACGTAGCTATGGCTCTCACCACCTCCAATCCATGAAAAAGGGGACTCTGAACAAACTTTGGAGCTAAAGAACCCACAAAATGACACAGAGAAGCTAACCTCCTGCTGAGGACAGCCCAGCAGGCCAGAAGGTAGCGGCCAGCACAGCCCTCTGGGAGCTGAGCCCAGCTCCACACCAAGGTTTTAGCCACAGGGTGGGCATGACCAGCCATTGGATGGAGGGACTCCAGATCACCAGCAGCTGTGGTAGTCCAGAATTATCAACACATAGATGCTAAGGACAAAGTGACAGGTCAGTGCAGGGTGGACTTTGAGACCCAGTAGTTGGTAGCGCATCAGCTTTTGCCCCTGGAGCGAAAAGCCGCTGAGGGCTGTGACAGCCGCCGCCACGTGGAAGCTTCAGCTCCTGGCCTGCAGAGTGTAGGGGGACCAAGCACCAGTCTGAGGGGTTTAACCTGCTTGGATCTGGATGGCAGTCTAGGGTGAAGGTCCTGGGGTGTGTGACAACCTTACCAGAGCTTGTGGAGGCTTCAGAGAGGGCACCCAACTAATATCTCTGGCAGCTGAGAAAACCCCAGCATTTGGGACGAAGCTCCCCTGTCTGGTAGCTGAGTCCTACTGTGGCAAAAAGCCCAAAAGTAAAGTAATTGAGTGGCAACATGATCAGGCAAAGGAAGCAAAGCAAACAGAACAATTCAACATTAGACTCCTATTTTGGAGACAAAAAGGAGCAAAGCATGGAACAGGAAGAAGACAGTGAAGTCAGAACTCCTGCACCAAAAGCTTCAAAGAAAAATACTAGCTGGTTACAAGCCATAGAGGACCTTAAGAAGCAGATAAGAGAAGTGGAGGAAAAACTGGGAAGAGAAATGAGAACAATGCAAGAAAATTGCAAAATGAGAGCCAACAGCCTGACTGAGAAAAATAACACCTTAAAAAACACACTAACTCAAATGGCAAAAGAGGCTCAAAAAGGCAATGAGGAGAAGAATGCCTTAAAAAGCCAAATTTGCCAAATGGAAAAAGAATCTCAAAAGCTCACTGAGGAGAATCATTCCTTCAGAATTAGATTGGAGGGGTGGCCAGGTAGCACAGCAAGTAAGAGCACCGGCTCCGAGCTCAAACACTTAGCACCCACCCAGAAACACCTGGCCATTTAACCTTGAGCAAGTTACTTAATCCCAATTGCTTAGGGGCAGCCAGGTGGCTCAGCGAGTAAGAGCACCAGCTCCAGTGTTGGCATGACCTGGAGATCGAATCCCGGGCTCAGTCACTCAGCACCACACCCAGAAATAACTGGGTGTGTAACCTTGAGCAAGTTACTTAACTCCGATTGCTTTAAAAAAAAAAAAGGATTGGAGGAAATGGAAGCTAATGACTTTATGAGAAATCAAGATGCTGTGAAACAGATCCAAACAAATGAAAGAATAGAAGGCAATGTGAAATATCTCATGGGAAAAACCACTGACCTGGAAAATAGATCCAGGAGAGATAATTTAAAAATTATTGGACTACCTGAAAGCCATGATCAAAGAAATAACCTAAAAGTCATCCTCCAAGAAATTCTCAAGGAAAACTGCCCTGATGTTTTAGAAGCAGAGGGCAAAACAGAGGTGAAAGAATCCACTGAGCACCTCGTGAAAAAGATCCCAAAAAGTAAACTCCTAGGAATATTATAGCCAGGTTCTGGAATCCCCAGATTAAGGAGAGAATATTACAAGCAGCCAGGAAGAAACAATTTGAATATTGTGGAAACACAATCAGGATAACCCAGGATCTGGCAGCTTCTACACTGAGGGATCGAAGGACTTGGAATATGATATTCTGGAGGTCAAAGCAGCTGGGATTAAAACCAAGAATCACCTACCCAGCAAAACTGTGTATCATCTTTCAGGGGAAAATATGGTAATTCAGTGGAATAGAGGACTTTCAAGCATTCTTGATGAAAAAATCAGAGTTGAATAGAAAATTTGACATTCAATTACAAGAAGCATGAGAAGGTAAATGAGGAAAAAAAATCATAAGGAACTTATCAAAGTTGAACTATTACCATTCCTACATGGAAAAACGATAATTGTAACTGATGAAACTTTTCTCAGTATGAAAATAGTTGAAGGGAATATATATATATATTGGAGGGTATACGGATGTATGAATACATATGTGAATGTGTGTATATATGTTTACAGGTATACATAGATAGAGGGCACAGGACCAATTTAATAGGAAGGGATGATACTTAAAAGGTGAAATTAAGAGGTGAGAGAGTAATATAATGAGAGGAGATAGGGAGAGACAGAATGGGGGTGAACTATCTCATATAGAAGAGGCAAGGAAAAATGGTTACAATGGAGGAGAAGAATAGGAACACAAAAGGGAATGGGTCAATCTTATTCTCATTGAATTTGGCTCAGGGAGGGAATGAAATACACACTAAATAAGGTATCTCACCCTACAGGAGAGTAGGGGGGAAGGGGATCAGAGGGGGGATGATGGAAGGGAGGGTAGGCTGGGGGGAAGGGAAGTTGGAAGCACCCACTTTTGAAAAGGGATGAGATCAAAGTAGAGAATAGAACAAGTGGGAGGTGGGATAGGAGGGAGGGAAATATAGTCAGTCTTTTACAATATATATACTATGTTAATGTTTTGTATTAGCTACACATGTACAACCTACACTGAACTGCTTATCTTCCCAGTAAGGGTGGGTGAAAAGGGAGGAAGGGAATGAATCTGGAATTCAAAGTTTTAAAATCAAATGTTTAAATATATATACATATTATTATTATTAATACTATTTTACATGTAATTGGGAAATAAGATATATAGGCACTGGGGCATAGAGATCCACCATGCCCTACTGGAAAAGTCAAAGGTGGTATGGGAGAAGATATGGGAGAGAGCAGATTGGAGGAGAAGATATACTGTGGGATTGCTATTTTGGGTTGGTGGGTAGGGGAAAAATGGGGAGAAAATTTGTAACTCAAAATCTGGAGGAAATGAATGATGTAAATCAGAAGTTAATAAAGCATTTGAAAAACAAACAAAAAAGAAGATTGCAAAGGGCATTAAAGGCTTCCTCCTTGAAGCAAAAGTGAACCACTGTAGCTTCTTGAGCAAATGGATCTTTGCTATAAGAGGATCAATTTGGCAGCTGTTCAGAGGATGAATTGGACAGGGAGAAAATGAAAGGAAGGAGACAAATCAGGAGATTATTACAATAGTTCAGGTAAGGTTATGAGTGATGGTGCTAGGGTGGTGGCTATAGCAGTGGAGAGAAGTCGATGGATGTGACATCCATTATAGAGACAGAATTGATAAAGACTTTGAAACTAATTGGACAAAAGGATGAGGGAGAGTTTAGAGTTAACAATGATTTGGAAGCTGAAAGTTGTGGAGACTAGAAGGATTATGATGTTCTCAAGGGAAGTAGTACTGCTTGGAATGGAGTTATAGGGGAAAAAAAGCTATTCTATTTTAGAGATATTGAAACAGATACCTAAAGTACAACCCAATAGATAGCGAGGCCATATGGTAGGAGAGAGAGTAGGGCAATTTATAAAGAAATGGGAATCACCTACAAAGGGATGAGGTGAAATCAGGAGAGTTGATGAGGTCACCAGAAGATAAAGTGTTCCTTTTGTCCTTCTCTGGAGCTACATAGGCTCTCAGGTAGATGACTATCTTTTAGGTGAAAGATCAGTTTATTAAGGAGGATTTTGGCAAGAATCCTGCCAGCACTGACTAAGAGAAAAAGTCCACCCTCCCCACCCCTGACACACACACACACACACACACACACACACACACACACACCCATGTGATTGTCATAGGACAATCTATTTCCTTCACCTTTATAGAGATGGACAATGGTGGCATCTTGGCTCTCCTAAGGGATAAACCTCCTTTTGCCATTTAACCTGGAAAATTTCAGTCAGCTTTTGTATAAGCAATGGACTCCCCCTCCACCACCTTGTAAATCTCAGCTGGAATAGAATCAGCACTAGGTGATTTGCCTCATGAAAGGGACTTAATGGTATTCAAGACCTCTTCCTCAGTTGGAACTTCAGCTAGGAAGGGATTGACTTCAACCTGAGGTATACAGTCAGTGGCTTCAGCATTGTTTGAGGACAATCTGTTGAGAACACTATGGAAGTGTTCAGCCCATCTCTCTTCAATTATGTCTTTATCACTAATCAATGTGGCTCTATCAGTACTGTCTAGTTGAGATGCACCATAGGTCTCTGGCCCATAAACAGCCTTCAGGGAACTATTGGCATAAAACAGAATTTCATTTGCCTTCTTACTGAGCCAAGAATCCTGGGTCTCTCTAAGTTTCACTTGAACTTTACTTCTGATGGAATTAAATGCTGCCTTCTTAACAGATGGATGAACTATCCTTCTGGTAAACCCCATGGAGTTCTTGTTTTTCATTTAGCAGCTTCTGAATTTCCCCATCATTTTCATCAAACCAGTCTCAATTTTAGCAAGTGTTATGACCCAAATAAGCCAATGCAGTGCTATATACCAAAATCTCTGAAAGCTGCCCACACCTTTTCTGCTCTACTTTTGCTATCTGTGTGTTGGCTCAACTTTCCCTCCAAGTTAGCAACAAACTATTCCCTCTCAGAGAATTGCTCTGATCTGACATTAATTCTTCTGACAGTCATTTTGCCTTGGGTTCTCTGCTTTTCTTGAATGCAAATATTTAGCTTGGAGAGGATAAATCTATGCTCAATTTAGAACTCTGCACCACACATTGGCTTTGCCACTCTCACATCCTGTCTCTTCTCCTTACAATCACATAGTCTATCAAATGCCAATGTTTGCTACAAGGGTACATTCATGAAGTTTCATAATATTTAGGCAACTAGAAGACAGTGTTGACGATGTCTTCAGTAGTAAGTGACCATTGCTGTTGCTGTTTTCAACTCCATTCCTCCTAAGGACTCCCTGCTATGTCTGGTAGTCTGAGCATACTCCAGAATTAAAGTCACCCAGAATTATAACTTTTTCCTCTTTTTACATAATGATGATAAGGGTCTCCAGGTCTTCATGAAATTTTTCTTTGACATCATCAGGGTTCACCATGGTGGGAGCATAGGCACTGATGATGGTGATGTGATGTTTTCTTACAAATGGCAATCACATCATCATGAGCCTGTTGTTCACTCCTTTTAGTAGGCATACAAACTAATTATTAACTAGAGTAGCTTTGATTGTAAAGCCTACACCAGTTTCATGGCACTGCCCTTCACCATGGCCATTCCAGAAAAACGTGTGTCCAGCTCCAACTTCAGTAAGCTGACCTTCATTTGCCAGCCTAGTTTTACTTGGTGCTGCTATTTGAATGTGATACCTGCTGAGTTCTCTCACAAAAAGAGCTGTTTGTCTTTCAGGCTTACTGGATTTTGTGTTGTTTACAAGTTTGTGCATATTCCATGTGCTAATGGTAAGTTGAATCACCTTTGCAGAAGTTTTAGTACATTTTTTGTGTATTGACTGCAGGGTAGGATCCCTGCTTGCCATGGTAATCAAGTCGGGGTTGGGTAAGCAGACAATTCTTATGGCACCTTTTCTAGCCCCTTCATTACACCAAGAGGTAAGCAGTGCAATCCTTAAAAGACTGCTCAGATTCAGGGGCTGCTGAATCCCACTGCTACTTCCAGTAAGAAGACCCTATGACCTAGGCTGCCTGTGTGCAGGGTTGTGCCTACAGCTCTCAGTGGATCTGCGCCTGCTGCTTTGTCACTTGCCTGTTGCCATAGGACTTTGAGAGAGGTAAAATTGGTAAAATGGTATGGGTGATGTCTTTTGATTTGTACATAAAGTGGATTTAAGTGAGGTAAAATTGCATGAAGTTGTCAGCCCCACACTCTCTTCCAGAGTCATCATAGTCCAGTGGCAGGACAAGATGCAGTGGAGGACCTTGGCATTTTCGATGTCTAACCAAGCTCTAAGCGCTCCACAGTGCCTGTTTCAGCTGCTTTCATGGCCATTGGAACAAACTGTTCTTAACTGTTTATTCCACCATGGGAAGTCTTCACGTGCTTGGGGTAGATATCCCCAAACTCACTGATGGGTTTGAGACTCCTCAGTTACTGCCAAACAACAGTTTACAGGTTGGGGGAATTGTGCATGCTACGGCTTCTTGGAGTCACAGGTGAGAGTTAGGTGGATCAGGTGGACACTAAAGTTCCGTGGAAAACAGCCCTGCAAAGTGCTGAGCAGCCCTCACACCAGAAATACTAGTCTTCCCTGAATAATCCCTATGCCCCAGATGAGAAAGTGTAGAGTGTGGAGAGAAGGCAGCTCAGGATAGAGAACTATGATATCCTTACAGTGAAGGGATGGAACACAATTGATATTCCAGCAAAGGAGACTGAAAAGGATTTATCGGAAAAAACGGGTGAATCAGGAAAGAGCAGTGTCATGAAAACCTAGGGAAGAGACAGTACTCAGGAGAGGCTGATCAGCAGTGCCAAATAATGCAGAAAGGTCAATAAAAAAGATTAAGAAAGGGACATAAGATTTCGGAACTTGAGAAGATAACAGTTTCAATTTAGCAGAGGCTAAACTAGAGAGTAGACTGCTGCAGAATAAGAAGAGTTAAGATAGTGCAGGCAAGGAGAATGGAAACTTTTCAAAAAAGAATTTGGCTGTCAAAGGAAGGAGACATATGAGATCATAAATTATGGTGATGTCAAATTATAGTTATTTTCTTTAAGGTTAGGGGAGATCTAGTCATCTTTGTAAGCAGTAGAGAGGGAGTCAGTAGAGAAAAAGAAACTGAAAATTAATGAGTAGGGATGAAAGAAGTAGCACATTTATGGAGGAGACCCAAGGGAATGGGATCAAGGGCCAATGTAGAGAGGTCCATTTGCAAAAAGGGACACAACTTCTTCAAGACTATGAGAAGGAAGGAAAGAGTAGGAGATAATATAGAGGTGGTCTGAAATACAGAGATGGAGAGAAGAGAGAGCTCCTGACAGATAGCCTGCATTTTATTAGTGAAGCAAGTGGCAACTTCTTCTCCTGGGGAGGCAGTCTTGTCTGGGGAGCTAGGAGAGAGAAAAGGTTTGGAACAAAGACTGAGGGGCAGTGGGATAAAGTGAATCAGAAGAGTAAAGGATTAGAATACAGTAGTTACCTCACAGATGAAACTACATAATATAAATTTGTATTGGACCCAGTCCACCTGCTTATGTGATTTCCTTCACCAATGTCTGGCAGCATGCTTATAGGAATTGAATTGTTGTTGTGGCTTGGCCTTCATTTCTGAAGACGATTAGTGATATCATGGGTGATGTCTTGACTTGCACATAAACTGGATTTAAGTGAGACAGTTATACAAAGTTATACAACCTTACTTTCTCTTCCACAGTCATCAAAGTCCAAATGGCAACACCCAAGTCAGGATAGCTGGTGATGGCCCAGGATGAAGTAAATGAAGTTCGTGTCTTCAATGTCAGACCAAGCTCTGAGCACTTCATAGCACCTGCTCCAGTAACCTTCATGGCCACTGGAACAAACGGTTCTCATCTGCCCATTTCATCAGGGGAAGTCTTCACATGTTTGTGCTAGACATCCATCGAACTCACCAATGGGTGTGACATCTATTGGTTATCCTCAACCTGCTTCAGCCTGTCTGCTGACACGGTTTACCAGGCTGTGGCCACTGCACATGCCATCGTTTCTTGAAGCCACCGGTGAATGCTGGGTGAAGGTGGACATCACAAGTGAATGAAGAGCCCTGAAAAGGGCTTGGCAAGCCTTCACACCAGAGGTGCTAGTCCTCCCTGAGCACCCCATAAACCCCAGGAGATAGACAGGTTGATAGTGGAAGGGATCCAGAGTTGGGGTTTTGAAAAAGATGAGTAGGACTCAATGGTAGTAAGATGATAGAAAGCTGATCTGATTAACTATAGGGTAAAGAAGAAAATAAAGTCGGAACAAAGCTGATAGCTTGGGAAAGCAAGGAAGAAAGAGTAACCAGAAGTTTGGTGAAGAAAGAAAATTGTTTTAAATGGAGATTAGGCACAGAAAAAGAAGGAAAGATGTATGATTATTTCAAATAAGGATGGTGGAGGTAGAATACTTGTGGTTGATGATGAAATCAAGGAATGATCATCTTTATGTGTAGCTGAGGTACCAAAGAGACGGTGGGAGCTGACAGTCTTTGATGAACTGGGAAATAAGGTCTCACAAAGAGTCAAGAATTGATAAACTGAAATCCTCAAGTATAAAAGAAGAGTTGGGATAGAAAGACAAGAGAAGTACTGAACTCCTTGAAAAAGCTACCACAATACATTCACACAACGATATTTGCCTAATTATACACAGATAATTGTAAAATCGAACTCCCTAAACTAATAGACAGTTACTTCAGTTAAATCCACATATTTCTGCCCACCAGTAGAAACTATCCAAATTTCTATTATGTCAAGGACTATTCAAAACAATGTAGGCAAGTTATCCAATCCAGATGTCTATTAAGCAAAAAATCACTGCAATAATTAATGAATCTAAAAAGTTATTGTAACTTTTTATTATAAGTTACCCACTGGATACAACATGAACAGAAGGTAATGTAAAAGTTGTAACAAATATGACCTTGAAATCTTTCTTAGTCAAACATACACTTCATTAATGGATTTTTGTTGTTGTTATGGCTCATGTTTATGACTGAAGAGTCAGTATCAGATTTTTTCCTTTTTAAATGATATCAAACTGCAACCATACTTAAAATTTTAAAAAAGAATAAAGAATGAATTCACTCATAATGGTCTAGTTACCTATACTCAGGATATTCATGTATTTAACAATTTCTGAGATGAAAGAGGGGAAACAGCATAAAAATTCTTCAGCAGAGGAATTGGAAAATGTAAGAATTTTCTCACTATAATGGAATCCATTAACCAAGAGATGAAATCAGAAAAAATATCAAGAAAAATTCCAAATTTTAAAGTCCACAGTACCTTATCAATAATTCTAGCACCTTTGTTCCCTAATACCACTACCTATGTCATTTAGACATCTCTAACTTGATGTCCCATAGTATCTTTCCCCACCAAGTGCTTCCTCCTTTCCAAAATTCCCTCTTATTGAGAGCACCACAATCCCCTTGGCCCCCCAGGCTCACAAACCAGGTGTTATACTCAACTCCTCGCTATTCTCATTCCCTCACATCCAATCAATCGCCAGGACCTATCTACTTTACCTCTCTTGAATACGCTCCATTGTCTTTGCTGATATTGCCACCACCCTGGTACGGACCCTAATTTTTCACTTCTGGACTACTGCAATAGTCCGTTGATTGGTCTGCCTGCCACAAGTAACCCCCCATTCCACTCCATCCTTCCAAACTGATTTCCTAAAGCTCAGGTTTGACCATGTCTGTCACACACACACACACACACACCCTCAATGGAATCTACTGGCTTGCTTGATGCAATATAAAATCACCTGATATTCAAAATCCTTCACAGTCTCATTCTTTATTCCCATCTTTTCAATCTTCTTAAATCTTATATTCCGCTCCCCGCCCAACGTATTCTTTGATCCAGTGACCCCGGCCTCCTTGCAGTTCCTTGAACAAAACATTCCATCTCTTGACTCCAGGCATTTTCACTGTCCACCAGGTCCAGAGTGCTTTTCTTCAATCGCCACATCCTGATATCTCTGGCTTCCCTCAAGTCCCAGTTAAAATTCTACCTTCTACAGAAAGCTTTTCCCAGTCACTCTTTATTCTACAGCAGTGCCTTTTCTCTGTTGATGATTTCCTCTTTATTCCATAGACAGTGTGTTTGCACATAGTTGTTTGTTGTTTGCTCTGTCAGATAGTGACCTCCTTGAGGGCAGGGGCTCTCTTTTTGTTTTTCTTTGTTCTGAGCTCAGTACAGTACCTGGCAAGGAGTAGGTACTTAACAAATGGTTATTAACTGACTAACCATAGTAATAAAAGGTCAGCAATGTCTTGTCCAGAACAGTGGCTAAGTAACTGCTAATCTTTTGTCTGAAGTTATCACTATGATTCTTTTGATATTCATGGAGTTCCACCTCACTGATCCATGGAATGAAAAATGCAATGAGGAGAAACAAGTTTCTCCAAATGGAAACCTATGCTTCTACTAATATCTATGGTATATTTGCTGCATACATGTCTTAGGCTGGAAATATTTTGGGGGTTCTGATGCCAGCAAGATTCCTGGTGGGCAGTTTGATTGATGCTTTCCAGAGAGAGGGAAAAAAGCATACTGCTCCAATTACTATGTGCTTTAAAATATTTGGAAGTAGTGATCTTAATTGCATAGAAAGTAAGAATAGGGGTGGCTAGGTGGTACAGTGAATAGAGCACCAGCCCTGGAGTCAGGAGGAACTGAGTTCAAATCCAGCCTCAGACACTTAACACAAAAACTAGCTGTGTGACCTTGGGCAAGTCACTTAACCCCAACTGCCCTCCAAAAAGAAAAAAAAGTAAGAATAAATGATGCTGAGTAAAGTGAGCAGAACTAGAAGAACATTGTACACAGTAACACTGTGGATGATCAACTATGACTGATTTAGCTCTTCTCAGCAATAAAATGATCCAAGACAATTCTAAAAGACTTATGATGGAAAATGCTATCCACATCCAGAGAAAGAACTATGGAGTTTGAATGCAGATCGAAACATATTATTTTCACTTGGTTTTTTGTTTGTTTGTTTGTTTGTGGTTTTTCCCTTTTGTTCTGTTTCTTCTTTCACAACATGACTAATATGGAAATATGTTTCCATGATTGCACATGTATAACCTATATCAGATTACTTGCCATCTTGGGGAGGGAGGAGGGAATGGAAGGAGAAAGAAAAATTTGGAACTCAATATCTTATAAAAATGAATTTTTAAAACCATCTTTACATGTAATTGCAAAAAAATACTATTTACAAAAAAAGAATAAAAATGTAGAGGAAAAATAAGAATAATAAAATAATAAAAAAGAACACAACATTAACCAATTCTTCTTTGTATTATTTCTGTGTTAACAGTATTTTGCCTCTCAATTTTTTCAACTATTTAATTTTATCTTCATAATGACCTAGAGTATGTAGTTACCACAGCTCATAATCTTGAACCTATTTTTTACTCCACTAATATCTCCTACTTCCTTTAAGCTGCCAATTTGTACAAAACAGTCTCCTGCAATATCTAATGTGTTCATTTCTTCATAATTTCTATGACAGTCAATATATTCCAGGTACTCACCATCTTATATTTGGACTGCTATAGTAGCCTCCTAGATGCCTTTAGTTGTTCCTCTACATTTAACTACCAAAATGACCTTTCCAAAACACTTGCTATCACATCTCTACTCAAGAAACAACAATGGCTCCCTTTTACCTAGTCTGCTCTACACTTTTCATAGCACTATGTAAATCACATGCTACTCTCCTATCCTGACCAACAACTCTCCAACTTCATCATATTTTATTTCCTGAAAGAGCTCTTCTTTGTCCCCTCTAAGCTAATCTCCTTTACTTTGATATTCTTATGATCTCATCAATATGAGCACGTTGTCCAGTTGGTATAGGTCAAAACCCATCCATACCTTCTTATTGTCCTTGAAAAATATTGTCTTGCTTGCCTCTGTATTTCCTATATTCTAGTCAGGTAAAAGTCTTCTCCATTCTTCTTTCTTTCTCTTTTTTTGGTTTTTGGAGGGTGGAAAGCAGAGTAGTTGGGGTTTAGAGACTTGCCCAACGTCACATAGCTAGTAAATGTTAAGTGTCTGAGGCCAGATTTGAACTCAGGGCCTCCTGACTCCAGGGCCAATGCTCTATTCACTGTGCCACCTAGATGCCCTTATTCTTCTTTCTAACTAATATTGATATATTTTTTTTAATTTCCACTGCTGTCACCCTAATCTAAGTTCTTACTACCTAAATTCTGATTGTCTTCTAATTATCTTGCCTATTTCTAGTCTTTTTACTCTTCTGATATATATCCATGCTGTATTAATCTTCACAAAACACCAGTCATAAAACCACCCTCCTAAGTACTCACTAATGCCTATTGGATCTAGCCCATTGTAGAAAAAAAGCACTACTCTAGCAAACAGGAGACCTATTCAGTGGTTCTCTTTTCAACACTTTTTGGCTATGACCCTGAAAAAAATCATGTTTTCTAATGCATTGATAATACAAGTTTTCATTCATTTAAGTACCTGCTAGGAGAAAGACACTGTATGAGACACTAGTCACATAAATATAAAAAAAGTCAGCCCCTATCAAAAAGTAGATAAATATTTAGGGGACAGAAAGGTTCACAAATAAATATAATTCAATTTAGTATCAGAAAAATGCACAAAGGCAAGGGAAAAAGGAGAGGCATAAAAGATTGGAGAATGAGGGATCAATTCTAGCTTTAAGGATCTGGAAAGGTCTGGTAGAGGAATTTTCAACTGAGTTGGGCACATTGACAGAAGTGAATTTCCAAAAGCAGACAAAAGGAAAACATTTCAGAGATGGGGCTACTGTATGCATGGAAGGAAAGAACAGAATGAGATTGGGAAATGGTTAGTAGATCAATTTGGTTGGAATACAGATTGATTGAAGGGAAGTAACTGAAATAAGGCTGCAAAAAATAGGCTAGAAATATGGTGGAGGCCTTGAATGCCAGGTTAAGAAGCCAGAATTTTACCTTATAGGCTAATGTGAAAGCACTGAAATTTTCTGAGCAGGGGAATGACATGATCAGATTTATTCATCAGAGTGATAACTTTGATGGGGTTGGTAATTATGTTCTAGAGCACAGAGATCAAGAATCAACTGCCTTAGTTGACTGGAATAGAAATGGGAATAGAATAGGTGGTCATAATATCTATTACAGTTTAAGATCTATGGTACCACTGAACTAAGTTCAATTAAACAAATAATCATTAAGTGTCTACTGGATTCATGGAATGTTAAATTGACATATCACTCATATTAAGAAATAAGATTGGGGAGGCTAGGTGGCGCAGTGAGTAAAGCACTGGCCCCGGAGTCAGAAGGACATGAGTTCGGTTCCAGCCTCAGACACTTAACACCCACACAAAAAAACTAGCCATGTAACCTTGGGCAAGTTACTTAACCCCAATTGCTCTCCAAAAAAAGCAAAAAAAAAAAAAGAAAGAAGATTAAAGAGATTTTTAAAACTCAGCATATTAAAAAGAAAATTCTGCATAATTTTATGAGAATATTGTGGCAGAGCACAAGGTACATTTACATTATTGCAAAATCCATTGGCTTTCTCATGCCAAATTACATTCAAAGATGTTTGAGTTAAAAGCAGAATTTGCCATTCTTCTTAGTGATAGCAATAAAGAGGAAGCAAATTCATCTTATAACAAAAATGTGCAACAGGAACTCATACATTTCGTGGATATTTTTAAAACTGAGTACTCTAAATAAATCAATCAATGAAAGGGCCTCAAACTTTATCCAAAAAAAAAAAAGTCACTCCACTTATGATACAATTAGAGATAGCAATAACAAATTTACAAAGCAATATATAGGGTATTTCCTAACATAAAGGATAATGTGTCTTGCAAATGAAATAGGAGAAAGTGAAGACCTACAAAGTATCACTTGACCGGTATACAAAAGTAATTCTAATTTTAATTTAATGACCTTGATATTTCTAAAAATCAATGGATAAGAACCTATTTGCCATAGCCAACCAGGATGCAATTGATTTAACTCCATCTCAACAAAATTGTTAACTGTACTTGCCTTGTGATAAGAAAACAGGATTTTCTGCTATAATTGTTATAAATATAAAATAGTAACCTTACTTAGTGGTTGAATAAGAATTACAAATAACAATAATAGTGACACCACATTTTGAGCAACTTTGCATTGTAAAACAAACCCACCTGTCCCATTAATAATGTTATTATGGTTATATATATGTACACATATTTACATATATGTATAATGTAACAATGGTAAAGCTTTTAAAATAAACATTTATGTTATTTTGTTACTACTCAAGATTTATTTGGATATTATGAAATTATGATGAACGAAATTTCACTTGAATAAAATGTAAAGTAAAATTATTTTTTGCATATTGATTTAAAAGAGTGACCATTTTTTATAAAAAATGGGGACAGAGCAGTGCCCAAACCATATGCCTAGTACAATGCTGGACTCAAAGTTCAGTTAATCTTTTGAAAAACAAGTGGTCTAGCTCATAGGGAAAAGAAAATAGCATATAATTAGGGTTTTCTAAAGAACAGCCCCTAATTTTTTCAATACTTACCAAACAACAATTTATCTAACTAGCTCAAAACAAAGCAGATAATAAGAGGCATAGAAATAAAACATATTAGACCCCAGAGAAAGGAAAAGGAACTCCAGCAAGCTATAGGACAACTATGGGATACTTGTAGTAAAGGTCAGTCAGCCCACAAAGGGGTTAGCTCCCTACTGCTACCTGAGAATTTTGACACAAGACTTAGAATAGCCACAAGTGGTCAAAGTACCAGAGGACACCACAATACCATGTTAGATATATTCTGGGCTTGTTTGACTCACCAAAGCCTTGGGAACAAATCTGCAATGACCTATACATTTCAGCTTTTTTTCTAAATTTAATGACCCTAGGGGGAGGTTGGAAAGACTACTTTTTTTTTAACAATGATGTAGGGGAAGGAAGGAAATAACTGGTTTGAATGATGGCTGCCCACTCTCCCAAGAGAAAAAGAATCTGCTAACAGGATATAGTTCCATATTCTTGGATATATACGACCTTATGTAATATGAATAATGGTTATTGTTCCCTTTTGAAATGGAATAGGCTAATCTAGAAAATGGTTTCTAACAAAAAAAACCCACCAAATCTATATTAAAATTATAAACTTTTATCCATTTCCTAGAACTAGAGTTGAACTTATTTTAACTTCAAATAAGGCTGTGTGATAACTTAACTAAAGTGTTTACAATTATGAAGTTACTGTATAAACATAATTCAAATGATCTTCATCCTGGCAGATACACATAAGTCACGGTTCAGAAGTTGAGTTCAGGCAAAATAATTTTATGCAAAGGCTAACAAACATATGGGATAAGTTACCAAAAGAGAGTTGCTGAAGCATCCTTGCTTCAGCAATATGTTCCATTGAGAGCAAGATGGGGTTTTATATGAGATGAAAAAAGAAAACTACTCAAGAGAAGATGATCATCCACATTTAAGATTATTTAAATTAGTCATAATTTTCCCCTTTGATACAGGTGCTAAGGTATATTCTTATAATTTTATAATAATTTATTATAATGAAAAATCAACATTTGATTTTTGTCTTTCTTAAATACATTTGTTATTGAAGTTTGTTTAAAGAAAACACTTTATAATAATCACTACTATACATTCTTTTTGGGAATGAGATTTGTCTAAAAGAATGCATTATTAGAAATGATATTCCTCTAACACAGAACTTGAAGATGAAAAAGTTGATGCCCAGTGTTTCTACAGTGACTCACCAAATTACAAAGAAGGATTATGAATCTAATGGAAAAAGGAAGTCTAATTTGTGGATTCCACGAACAAAGCTCTCCTTGCAGTTTCATGTTCTATTTGTAATGCCATTATTTTAGGAAAGCAACATAGTATAATGGAAGCATTGACTAGGCTTGAAATCAGAAGATTCAGTTTCAAATGCTGGCTCTATCATTTATTATCTGTGTGAACATGGACAAATAATTTAATCTTCTGAGGCTCAGTTGCTTCATCTGTAAAATGGGGATAATAATGCTTGTACTGCCTACATTAGAGCCTTTTGATAAAGGGAGGTTATTTCTAAACCATATAACACTATCTAAACATGAACTATTATTTGGAGTTTAGTTGAGATCCATTAAGGTGGTTGGGAAATCAAGTAGGAATGAGTGGAGAGAGTTGAACAATAATTGCTGCAATCTGTGAGGATAAAAGACAAACAGTATGTCTCAGAGCTTTATGTGCTGACAACAAAGTGTTTCAAAGTAAATAAACATAATCACTTATCCTTATATAAGATTATTCTACCACAGATAACCAAAAAAAAATGTTGTAGACTATTGTTGAGTGACATAAATATAAACATACATATGTAAGTATACATGTATGTGTGTGTATGTATATTAAGTAACATGAAGAGCAAAACATGGTTCTAAGAACCATTCTCTGGGAGAAGGAAACAACTCTGTTAATATGAGATTCTTCTTTATAGCAGTCCTTTGCAATGGGACTTTACCTTTATTTTGATAACTACCCCTAAAAATGAGTAGAAGGCAGAGCGCAGTGCTGGTGTTAGAGAGGTAAAAAGTTGAAAAAAAGAACAATCCTGACCTTCATAGAGTTTATAGTTTAGTAGGAGATACAAGACACACAAGTATAAATTAAAATAAGAGAGGTAAAAAATGTTATGAGGTCCAAGTAGAGACTAAGACTAACTGGGGAGATTAGAAAAGGCTTTCCTGGAAAAAGCGACATTTGAAATGACATTTAAACAACAAATACTGTTTCAAAGGATAGGGATTAGATGGAGTTGGGATAGATAGCTGCATTACAGGTGTAGGAAGTAACATGAGCAAAGGCAAAGAGACAACAAAGCCAGAGAAGATGAATGGAAGCTAATTGTGTGCCAGGCATTGTGTAAGACACTTTAAAATTATTATCTCATTTCACCCTCACAACAAGCCTTACAGGTAGGTGCTATTATTACTTTCATTTTACAGATGAGGAAACTGAGACAAACGCTTTGAGTGACTTGCTTAGAATCACACAGATCCTAAGTGTCTGAGACCAAAGTAAGAAATGTCAGGTCTCCCTGGCTCTAGGCCAGGAGCTCTATTTCCACTGGGGATTTAACTGCCAAATTAATCTGGAATAACTGTAAAGGAAGAATTACAGGAGTGAGACCAGAGTCTATCAGACCAGTTGGGAATACTCTGCAAGGGGTTAGGCACTTGGTAATAATTGTCTCTCCTTAGGTGGTAGGAGAATGGAAGGGTTGAATGCTGCTGAGGTAGAATCATTAGGTATCCAAAAAGTCATACTATAATGTCACAATATGGTATGGAGGTGACCCTAGGATTTTAAAGGTTATGACAGCAAAATAAAGCTGGAGCAGGCTCTGTAAGTTAGAAAAGCTTCAGTTATGGTCCTGGTAAAAAATTAGGTGAGCTGTCCAAGGGTCAAGCCATAGAATGGTGATGAATTCTTTTGCCATGACAAGCCATTAATCAAAGAAAGATTTTTTTAAATAGCCTTCAATCCTGAATAACTTCCACAGAGACAGTAGTAGAGCTATAGAAAAGGGATCACAGGAAACTAAGAATCATATTGTTTTGACCACCCACAAACATTGAATTAATTGTAGGGCCTCTGGTCTGGTGGTCAATGAAGTGACATAATACTGGAAGAACTGAAACACATCAATATAATTATTATTGTCAGGAGAAATGAAAACAAAAGGAAGATCTTAACAAAAGGAAGACTAATTCACAGATTCTATTTGTTGAGGCAAACAAAGAAATTCACAGGATCCCATATCACCTACCTAGAGCTTGAACAGATTTTTGAAGATACCTAATTTAACTCCTGAGTTTTAGAGGTGAGAAAACTCGAGGCCAAGTAGCAGAATCAGAATTTGAATTCAGGTCTCTGATTTCAAATTCAGCACTCAATCCACTACATTTCCTTGCATACCGGAAAGGCAACAACACCACCCATCATTCTGCATGATCCCCTGTAGGACTCATCAGGAGCATGAACAAAAAGATCATAAAGAAAGGCCACTTCTGTACTACTTACTATCTATTGCAAATGAAAAGCTAGAGAAACTCTGTGAAGACCTTGATTTCCAGACTAAGGTACCATATACTGTGATCCTTGGTGACTTCAATACTAAGATAATCACAAGAGAGGATGAAGAAAACTATATTGGTAAATAGAATCCTGGTTTGAGAAATGAAAGCAGACAAATGTTTATATATCACACTGGTGAGTTATCCATACTTTCTTCTAGAAGAGTCAGAAAGTGATGAACATGGTAAATAGCAGAAGAGATCTCTACATATGAAACTACATCACACTGGAGAGGAAACAGCTAGTTATTCAACAAGAACTTAAAGTTTCATTTTTAAAGTTTGTGGTTGTATTGTGCTACGGCTCCTCCCAAAAGTTTACTTCTATGGTTTCATTCATGCTATGGTTTTCTTCTTTTTTATTCTAAACAACTGCGTAGAGGAGGCAGGAGGGATAAGAAACAAGAAGTATGCATACACATAAAAACAAAGATCAATAGGATAAGGGAGGGATCTTTAGAGGGGAGGGTGAAGGAAGAGGTAAAACAGGGGTATAGAAGGGTGTTTAGATTCATAGGAATGGGAGGATAGGGGATGGATCCTTGGAGGGAGGTAGGAAAATCACAGGAGAGCAAGGTAGTGGGTAGAAGTAAAGCAGAGGAGGCAGGAGGGATAGGAAACAAGAGATATAATCATACATAAAAAAACAAAGATCAGGAATAGAATAGATTTGGGAAAGTAAATGCCTGCATATGTACATATGTATATGTGTATGTATTTATCTGTAGCTATAGAGAAACATATCTAAATTTTACTATAGTCTTCTGGGGAGAGGTTGGGGGAAGGGAAAAAAAGAACAAAGTAAAAAAGTGCACAGCATAGAACAAAAGAAAACTCACAAGGAAGCAAAGAAAAGATGGATAAATTCTCAATATGAGTATTATTTATCATATAGGCTTTCTTGAAATGAAAATCTATTGTTACATATTTTGAATCCTCTTATGTTCTACAATGCATACAACATGCTTTTTTTTTTCCTTTCTAACTTCGTATTTAAGTTCCAATATTTAAGTTTATCGTATGCTTTTCTTTTCTCTATTCTGTATCTGTGTTCTGGCATTTGAGTCTAAAATACAATTTGAAAAAGAAAAAAAATAACAACTAGGCGTTGTATTATAAAGCTGTACAACATGTAGAAGCTTATTAAAAACCCCACTGTTTCTCAAATAATCAGTCAACAAAAATTTATTAAGTGCCTACTAAGTTCCAGGCACAGTGCTAAATGCTTGGAATATGAATATGGTCAAAGAGAAAGATAATCTCTGCCCTTGAGATACTTACAGTCCAAGGAAGCTAAAAAGGGAGTAGAGAAAGAGAATAAATGAAGAAGGTACCCAGAGAAGGTGCCTCACTGCAAGGGCGTGACAGAGAAGTCCAGAGGAGGACAGTCCAGAGGGAAATAAGAGATGTCTGGCTTTGGTGCCCTCCTTAAATAGAGTAGCCCTTTACAATTCACCCTCCAAGAAGATGGCTTAAAAAATAAATATTTCTAGTCTAAAAACACTTCCAAGACTTCTGCCTCAGACTGTATGAAGTAGGAAAGGAATAAAAGGCCTTCCAACAGAAAAAGTACTAAGGTTGGAGATCAAAATACAAAACAAAAAGTGTCTCTAATGTAGTTAAGACCATAGTCTTCTTACTTTTTTCCAAAATGGACTGGCCTGTAACCCAACCAAGAGAGGTGCCCACTTTTTCATTCTGGAAGGATTATGCTATTGATTCCAGAGAAAAAGATCTTTAAATGTATGGGGCCTTGGCCTAGGAAGCAATTAGGTAATTCTACTTGAAGATTAAATGAGTATTGGTAGTATCTGTAGTTCTGTAATATTAATCTCAAACTTCTGTTTTTTTTTTAACATATTGTGATTTGACTTTTCTTTCAAGAAATTGTTTCTGAAAGACTTGTGACTAAATATTTTTTCTTTGACAAACAGGTGGCATTTTTTATCTTGGTTGATTATATTTCAGTGTTGAACAAAGTGATCCTTGTATATAGAATGTATGTTAGAGCTTCTAAATCTAAGTCAGCAAATGCTTAGTGAATATCAATTATGTGCAAAGTTCTGAACTATAGATCCTTGGCTTTGAGGCTATTATAATTTATTGGGGAAACACAGCAACTCCTCATGAAATGGACGTAAGATCTAAATCCTATATTAATAAGGAAATATAAATGTATATATTTATTGTTCAGTGATGTCAGACTCTACATGATCTTATTTAGGGTTTTTTGGAAAAAAATACTGGAGTGGTTTACCATTTCCTTCTCCATCTCTCATTTTACAGATGAGGAACTAAGACTAATAGGCTTAAGTGACTTGCCTAGGGTCATATAACTAGTAAGGGTCTGAGGACAATTTTGAACTTATTAAAAAGTGTTTTCAGGCCCCACACTCTCTCTACTGCACCACCTAGATGCCCAACATATGTGTGCATAAATATATATGCATGTGTGTATGTGTATATGTATGTGTGTATACACACACATATATAAATATGCATAATGGAAATTGCCAAGACTCATCTATGATGATAATAGTAGATTTCATCTACTTAGAAGACTTGTGGGGGAGCTGATTACAGGAGACTAAAGACAGGAAGAATGAATGTACATTCTTTTATTGACCTAAGATGAAAACAGACTTTTCTTTTCTATTGGATATGTAGTCAGAACTGTGTACAACAAAACTGAACATTGGCTTCGAGGGGTGACAGATTTCTTCACTCATATCGGGCAGTAAGGGGAGAAGGAACTGAGAAATGGACCTAGAGTTTTGCCTTTTCAATTCTGGAACAGTTTCTAACTAGGAGCTTGAGCCATGGGTATCTGGGAGGGCAGATGCTAGAGCAAGTCTGGCAATGAAGCCCTGAGAAAAGGACACTAGTTCAGCAAGTTTATGAATTTGAACTTAGTGGGACAAAAGCTATGTAGAAATTGAGCCAATCTGTGAATTATATGGCCTTCTCTTCCCCAGATACTAAGGTGGTATAGGGAAGTGGGGAAATTATGCCCCTGAGTTGGAGGAAATGTTTATATATCTGTTCTTGCTACATGTTTGAAGTAAATACCCCTTTGTTAAAGCTAAACCATTATCAAGTGGTTAACTGGAACTTGAGTGCTAGTCATTAGGGCCCCCAAAAGATAGAAAACAATTAATGGAGGGCTTGAGCCAATGGCAGAGAGATCTCCCTAAAGCTCTCAAGCTATCAGAGAACTATGAGGAGATTAAAATATAACAGATCTGGTCCTGAAAGGGTAGGGCCAGAGTCAGTCAAATACATACACACACATAAACCTATACATATATACATGTGTGTATCAACAGATATGTGAGTAGATATGCATGTATATATACAAATATGGGGATATGTATGCATGCATGTATGTATCTGTGTGTATATCTATCAATCTATCTAATTACCTAGTGTAAATCATAGTACATGGTCTAAAAGTGATAATCCTTAGACCCAAATATTTGGTTTATGGTTTTAGGAGATTGAATTTATGTTGACCACAAAAAGACAGTATAGCATGGTGGTTAGAGAGTTGTCTTCAGAGTATTGCCCTAACACATTCTGGCTATTTGACCCTGGGCAAGTCCCTTAACCTCTTGATGGCCCAGGCAATTCTAAGACTAAACTTCAACTGAAGAACCCCATCCCCAGAGGAATGAAATCACCAATATGGGACAGGAAAAACAAAAACAAAAAATTTACAAGTAACAGTATTTTATGGCCCTAATGCAACTTCTGAATGATTTGATGATCATTTATTGAACTTATTCTTAAAACATCTCCCACTTCTCATACTCATAGTGCTCAGCAAGTGGCAGGGATTTGAGCTGTATATACATATTTTAACCTCTGTAGCTCCTAAGTCCTACAGAAAACATGGAGGTAGAAAAATAGGACCAGATAGGGGTAAATTTTAACAAAACTTTAAGGAATAACTAAATCCTATGGAGGTTCCCTCCTCTGAAATAGCTTTTGCTGTTGTCATTTAAACATCGAGAAAGCTGTTAATGCTCCTCTATTTTTCTTATGAGGTTCATTTTAATTTTGATTCCCAAATCATGATTAAGGCTGAAAAAGAAAATCACAGCCCAATATCATTACATAATATGAATATGAAATGCCAAAAAAAGTTAACAACTAAATATAGTAGTAAATCAAAAAATGATTAAACACAACCATGTATTCATACATGGGCAGCTAGGCGGCGTAGTGGATAGAGCACTGGCCCTGGGGACAGGAAGACTAATATTCATGAGTTCAAATCAGGCCTCAGATACTTACTAGCCCTGTGACCCTGGGCAAATCACTTAACCCTGTTTGCCTCAGTTTCCTCATCAGTAAAATAGGTTGGAGAAGAAAATGGCAAACCAGTACCTTTTCCAAGAAAACGTCAAATGGGTGGGATCATGAAAAGTTGGATGTGACTGAAAGAACTGGACAACAATAACACAAATAACATATACTCAAAGACTCTTAGAGGTTGAAGGAATCTCAGACAATCCAACCTATCCGTAAGAATCAAGTTCTTCCACATCTTCAGTTCTCAAAGTTTCAGGTCTCAGGACCTGTTCTATTCTAGAAAAAAATATCGAGGATTTCCTCTAAAAGCTTTTTTTTTTTTAATGTGAGCTAAATCTATCAATACTCTATTAGAAATCAAAACATTCTAGTATTATTACGAAAGCAGTTTTGACCTCACAGATGTCCTTGAAAGGGCTTTTGGGACTCCTACAGGTTCTTAAACCACATTTGACAACTACATCTCTATAGAATCCTCAAAAAGCAATCATCCAGACTTCCCTAGAAAACTCAACTCTTAAATCAAAATTAGCAAACTTAAATTAGAAGAAAAACTAACTTTACTTTTGCATATTGGCAATTCTCTCTCAACTATTCCAGGATCAGAGCCAAATATTAATTCATCATCCAAGGGTTGCACAATCTGGTTGAATAGCTTTGCAGTATAAAAATATATTTATATGAAAGACTTCCTTAATTTTTCATAGAAACTGAAAATCGATTCATTCTGACACACCAAGTTAGTATATTATAAAAGTTACATCTTGCCTCTAATAATAGTGAGATATGAAACTTTTAATATATTTTGCTTGGATTATTTCAAGAATAGAATTGTCTTAAATTATGTAATTCATTCTATTTGCTAATGTTGCTAATAAGCTATTGACAAAAATTATATTAGAATTGTAGTAACAGTAAACAAATGTAAGTAGAAACACCAATACTTTGAAAAGATAGTCTCTAGGAGAAGAAACATAGGATATTGTTGGATTAAAACTCACCTGTTTTCTTTGTTTCAGAATGATAATTCCCCAAATTCCTTAGTAGCCAGGAAACCAAGTCTTTACCTTATCATTAATTGTTCATTTGAATTTAAATGACTAAAATTTTAACATTAAGTCATACACTAATTATATAGGTACTTTGAATGCTTACCAAAATCAACAGAAAAGATTTCCAATTAATAATTTAAAGTAAATGTATTTGTTTAAGCATGTTTTCTAGTTGAAAAGCAGTCAAAAAATGGTGAAAGCTAGTCAAAAACGGAATGGGTTTCCTTGAAAGATAGTGAACTTCCACCACTCGAAGTGAGTGGAAATGTTGTAAGACTTAGAGGAGATGCAGATTGAATCCATGGTTTGCTTGTTAAGAGTTAGCCTAAATGTCTTCTATGTTCCACTCCAACTCTTCAATTCTATATAAAATGAGTTGAATAATTACTCTGGCTCATCTGATCTGAATAAGAATCAAAGGAAAGATCTTTAATTTTAAAAACAAGGTAAGTTTTTCAGAGCATCACATTTCCTAATTCCATTATCTAAAAATGAAATATTATAGAAATCATAGAAAATCCCAAAGAAGTAAAAAATGAGGGTTTTCAGCATTCATCTTGAAATCACAGACATAATGCATGCTAACAGTAGAAGATCAGAGGATTAAGGAATTTGACAATTTAAAGATGACAGCCTGAGACAAATTATGTGTTTAATTTGTCATGCTGAGTAGATACATGCAGCCATAATCATAATGCAGTATTTTTTATTATATCTCACTTTCACCTTCTAAAATTCACTTTCAAAATTTGGCTTTCACTACAGAGAATTTTTTTTCTGGTGATTCCTTCTCCTTGTCTCTCTTTCCCTCATAACAACTTCCTTCCCTTCCTTTTCCCTCCTATCTCTTCCACTTGCCTTCAGTGGCTGAACACCTTCAGGAGGAATGTCAGGAACAAGAAGAGAGGTCAGTAAGCAATGGTCATCGATCTGACCAAGGCCTTTGATACTGTCAGTCATGACAGCTTATGGAAAATTATGTCAAAATTTGGTTGCCTGGAGAAGTTCATCAGTATTGTACATCAATTTCACAACAGCATGCTTGCATGGATTATGGATAATGGATGATGCGTTCCCAGTCATCAACGAAGTGATGCAAGGCTGTGAGCTTGCTCCCATGTTTTTTTAGCATGACGTTTTCAGCAATGTTGTCAGATGCCTTCAATGAGAATGAACACAGCATCAAGGTCAGCTATTGCACTGACAGCAAATTATTTTAACTTGAAAAGCCTACCAAGTCAAGATTATATTAGTAGAGGGAGAGTTGGTGTATGATTTTTTTGCTCACAGATGATTGTGCACTTAATGCAGCCTCTAAAGATGAGATGCAACAAAGTATGGGTCATTTCTCTGCTGCTTATCCTAATTTTGTCCTAATAATCAACAGTAAGAAAACACAAGTGCTCTACCAGTCAGCATCACACCATCCATACATGGAACTACTGGTTACAGCAAATGGAGAAGTTTTGAATACTACAGATAAGGTCACTTACTTTGGTAGTGTATTTTCCAGGGATGTACACATTGATGATGAGGTTAAAACATGCACTGCCAGAGATGGTTCAGTGTTTGGGAGGTTCCGAAGGAAAGTGTGGGAAAGAAGAGATATGAGACTGACTACCAAACTGAAGATCCGAGCAGGTACGCTAACCTCATTTTTGTATGCCTGTGAAACCTGGACAGTCTACCAGCACCATGCCAAAAAACTAAATCACTTCCATTTGAGTTGTGTTAGGAAGACTCTAAAGATCATCTGGCAAGATAAGGTACTGATCGCTGAGGTCGTTTTTCAAGCTATCCTGCCAAGCATTCAAACCCTACTGCAGAAAGCACAACTATGATAGGCTGGCTATGTTATTCGAATGACAAAAGACATTTGGAGACATTATGAAGAATTCATTTGCAAGGAAGGTGCTCACATGGTGGTCAGAAGAAGCAATACAAGGACACTCAAGTTTTCTCTGAAAAACTTTGGAATCAATTGTGCAACACAGAAGACACTGGCAAAGAACCGTTCAACACAGTGTGTCTGCATCAAAGAAAGCACTGCACTCTAGAGCAGAGCAGAATTTCAGGAGCTCAAAAGGAATGCAAGATGCACAAATTTAGAGACATCTCCACCCCAAATGTTCAGATGTACTATTTGTACCCAACCTGTGGTAGAACCTTCCAAGTTCATACTGGTTGATCAACCACAGTCAGACACATTGTAGATTGACTCCAACATAGTGATGCTTTTTGGTCTCTTCAAGAACAAAAGACAATAACTAACCAAAACTTCTTTTTTCTAATATCGCTGAGGACATTTGTATCTTGGCTGTACCTATACCAGCTGCCCCAGATGAGGTAGTCATGAGACTGATAATTTGAATACTTTCACTCTGTTGCCCCTACTAGCAGTAATTTGAGAAATCACTGAAATAAATACCTTGTTGGTTTTGAACTAAGAGGACTTTACCTAGGGGAAGATAAACTACCCACATTTGTGAGCTGTGTGATTCTGGGCAAGTCACTTAACCCTGTTTGCCTCAGTTCCTCAATTGTAAAATGAGCTGGAGAAAGAAATGGCAAAGCACTCCAGTATCTCTGCCAAGAAAACCTCAAAAGGGGTCAACAAAGAGGCAGACACGACTGAAAAACAACTAACAACATCCACAGTATGTCTCTTGCTGTCCTCAGTGTTATTTTTTTCCTTTTTCAAGGAGACTAGTACCTGCCTCACAGCCTTCCTGTCCAGAGAATGTGTCTTTATACTTAGTAACTTAAAAATTCATGTTGATGCCTTCTTGAAAACTCTAACCTCCTAGTTTTTATGAACTACTCCAACCTACCTCTATCCACCAAAGTCACACATTTACCACCCAAAACTGTGACACTTCTCTGATCTTGAACTTTGAAATTCTCCACTCTGGTCATCATCTCCTGACATGCCGTCTCTTCTTCTGCTCACTCATAATCCTATTCTTCTTCCTCATTATGACTTCTGGCCCCTTTACTCCTCCACATTCTCCCAAGTTCATCAATTTTGGCCTTACTTCACTTTCTTCATGATCCTGATCCTATGGTCAACCAGTTCAATGTTCTATTCAACCTTGTCAGCAGTAAAACCTGGGTAAACTTCCAACATCCACTTTCTCTGTACACCATTCCTAATGCTGGAGTGTTAAATGTTCATGGAGGGAATCACACAATCTTAACAACCAGCACAACAACTCATTCTGTATTATTCAAACTAAACTAGATCTTTATTGCAGCTCAGAAATACTTTCACCCTTCTCTGATTTAATAGCATACTCCTCACAGCAGCTGTTTCAAATCTCTGATAATCACAAAAGACAAGATAATCTTGATTCCGTGAAATTCTTGTTGCATGAACAAAATCCTTATCTAAGGTAAGAAAGAATTTTCATTAGGAAAATATTTGCATCAAATATAAAGGATAAAGAATTCCCATAAAAACATATAGGGAATTAAATCATACTTTCATACATGACTAAGAGCCATTCCCTAATGGACATGAGGTCAAGGAATATGAATAAACTGTTCTCAAAAGAAATTCTTAAAGAAAATTCTAAATAGTCAAAATACTAATAATAAAAGAAATACAAATTAAAACAATTTTGAGGCTTAGCCTCACCACTACCAAATTGGCAAAGATGATGAAAAATCATTCTTGAAGGGCTATGGAAAAACAGGCAATTCTAGATGAAAGTGATTTAAACCTATATGTATCTCTCAGGAGAGGGCTACTTATTGGTGAGTATCTTCATTTTCCATAAGCTATATTAGGAAAGCTCTATTTTCTTTTTGTTGGCCCATAAACAAAACTTTTCTTCCTAGAGTTTCATGATAGGCAGTTTGATGGCACAACAGATAGAGTGCTGAATTGGAGTCAGGAAAACGTGGGTTCAAATGCTGCCTCAGACACTTACTAGCTGGGTGATCCTCAGCACAGTACTCAATTTTGTTTACTTAAATCTGCCTGAGTTTTAGAAGTATAGTTGAGTCAGCTCAAGCTGAATCCTGAGATCTGATTGTTAAACTTTTAATGTGAACATTGACATCTTGGAAATCAACGAAATGAAAAATCAGGGCTTGATTTATTGTACTGTCATTTATTTAGAATTAAGAAAATGTTGGAGAAAATATTATTAATGTGGATTAAAATTTAAAAGTGTATCATGCCTACATTACCCCCTTCCCCTAAAAGATCTGGTTGTTAATTTCCATCACACCCCTTGGTCAGTTTCCTCTTTGGCATATAGTTTTCTTTGTATATATTCATTTGCATGTAGTCCCCCCAATTCAATTGTAAACTCCTTGAGGGTAAGGATTGTCTTTGGCCTTTTTCTGTATCCACAACACTTAGCACAATGCATGGAACAAGGGAGGTGCCTAAAAAATGGAATTTAATGAACCTATGAAAATGACAATAGCACCTAACTCCCAAGGTTAAAGTAAGGATAAAATGAGATGTTGTGAAGTGCTCTGTAAACCTTAAAGCACTATACAGTGCTTTTATTTTTGTTGTTTCTATTATTAATTGTGTGTTTGAAAGGGGACTTGGGGTCAAACAACTGGTTACTGCCATGTAATGAGATTCTCAGATTATCTGGGTTGAGGCTATGAGCTATAAAGGTAAGAAATTCCCTAAAGTGCAACCTGGACCTTTATATCAGATGAGAGCCTCTGACATCAAGGTTAATACAAGATGATTACATGCTGATAAAATCAAAAATGGATTAATGAAAATCTTAATTGCCAAAGAGAAATATATAGATGCTTAGTACCACTAAACACTACATGAAGGCTTAATTAGGCACCATGATGAGATGAGAATGTTTATTAGATGTATACTCTATTTTTAAATGGACAGTTTAAATGTGGAATCAGTTGAAACTAACTTTCTACAAATGTGGCATCCATTTTTCTTGTATTCTCATATCTCTGTCCTAAGCTAGATCCATTCATTTCTAAATATACCCTTGAACTACAAGAAAGTTCTCTGGGGAAAGCTAGCAGCATCACATCAAAAATCATGGTTTTTGGCAACTACAGAGTTATAGTATAAAATTTCCCCCGAAAAGATCAATATAGCCGGGATAAAACTAGCTCAGGAGGGAAAGAACTGAAAAGCACTGATTTCCCAAGTCCAGAATTACTCCCTCTTTATAATTAAGAAATCCATAAACTTCAGTCCTTTACCTTTAACATACATAACTATCAATCATTAGTCATGCTGGCATTCTAAGTGAGGAAAATATGAAAGAACAGAGCCCAGAACTGGAAATTAGGCCACCTGGGTACAAATCTCTTCACTTCCATTAACTGGCCCATACAATTGGTTAGCCTTTCTGGAACTCAGTTACCTTACCTGGAGCATGAAGAGGTTATATGACCTCTAAGGTCCTTTCTATCTCTAAAATTCTTTGATTCCATAATTCTAAGTCATAGCTAGGGAAGATAACTAAACTAAACTAAAGATAACTAAAAGATAAGTAAACCCTTTGGAAACAACTCTAGAAAATAACCTTGTTATAAAGAGTATGATGGAAGACTGTACAATACAGGATCTTGGCACTGACCAGACCATAAGAAAAGATGATTTCCTTCCTAAATGTTATATATCCCCAATGCCTAATAGTAATCTGCTGAGGGCAGCTCGGTGGCACAGTGAATAGAGTACTAGGCCTAGAGTCAAGAAGACTCATCTTCCTGAATTCAATCCTGGTCTCAGACACTAACTAGCTGGTGACTGTATAGCCCTCCTTCACTTAAATCCAATTCACTTGCAACACATGGCATCCCCTTCCCTATGTCATGGCCCTCTTCAAGAACAAAGGACAAACAGTAACAACTGTGTGAAGAACAATGAGTAGCCTAGTTTCTCTAGGATTGGATTGTTAGAGTTGCCCATGTGGAAAGATAAGGGAAACCTCAGCTAGGGTGGTGACTGTGTGAATGGAAAGGCAGGAGAGGTACTGAGAGAAAGAAGCAACAAGACCAGACAACTGACTGGATATGGCAGATGAGGAATCCAGGTTGAATCTGAGGTTGTAAACTTGAATGAGTAGAAAAAAGGGTCCCCTCAAGAAAAAGAGGAAAACCAGGAAGTAGAATTATTGGGAATGGAGAATGTTTTAGGAGTTATTTATTCTGCCAATGCATTGGGCTCTCAGGGGCTAATTAGGATGGATGATATTAGTGATTTAAAGCAGAGGCATAGCCCTCAGACATGGATACCTGGAACATAGATTGGCTGAATGCATTAAGGCCTGCTTTTGGGGGAAATCTTATGTAAACAGATATTAATAAGGAAAAAGATTTCCCTAGCTGCATGCCTATGGGTGGTAACTTGGAGAAATGCTGACTATGTATCTTTGTTAAATATTTTAAAATCAGTAAAAGAGCATTGTTTTTGTGGTGGTGGTGATGGTTGTGTTTGCCTCATTGGTTCAATCTCTCTATACCCAGATTTTGTATTTTGGGTAGCACATATTTAACTAAGACAGGCAGAAATAAATCAGTTCTATTTTGATCAGATTATGTATGAGATGCTTATAGAAGGCTCAATGGAAATTTCTAATAAGTAGCTGATGATATGGGACTGAAGTTCAGGAGAGAGCCTAGGGATGGATGTACAGATATGGGAGTCTTCTACATTGAGATGATACCCATGAGAACTGATAAGATCACCAAGAGAGACAAAAGAGAGAACAGGGCCCAAGAAAGAGCCTCTGGACATATTCACACTTTGGCCATGAGGGATGGGGGTGTGGTGTAATGGGAATGGGAATTTGAAGATTTTCCCTGCCCCTTAATAGATCTAGGAGGGAGTTTGAAGATCTCCCCTGCTTTGAAAGTAAACTCTGCCCCCTAATAGATTAAATGCAATCACATGGAGCCTGTGATGGAAGGAATTTGCTGAAGTGAAGCAGAGCCCACAGGAAGTGAGGAGAGAGGAGCTTAGGCAAGGAGATAGAGAGGTTTGTGAGTAAATACTGATCTTGTATTGGTTTGTGGGAAGGTTGAAGGATGCTGTGGCTCTCAGTGTTATTTTGGCTTCTGAATATCTTTGGTACTATGATGGAATCAGGCTACTGGTTTTGGGATTTGGTTTTCTGATGTCTAAATAAATGCTTCAGTTCTATCCTCTATGTGGAGAGTGTGGTATATTTTGCGATCAAACGTCATGCAATACTTATAGTCACAGTCTTTATCATAATCATGAGTGCTATAAATATTGCTTTGGTGCTACAGGTGTGTGGGGGGGAGTGTTAGGAGAGGGAATGGGGTGGAATGATGATGACCAAGCAAAGGTGCAGCTAGAAAGGTTGGAGAAGAACCAAAAGAGAGCTGTGCCATGAAAAACCTGAGAGGAAAGTGATGAAAAGGGTCAACTGTTACTGCAGGAAGTCAAAGAAGAAGAAAATTAAGAAAGGTAAGCAGGTTTGGCATTTAGGAGATCACTCATGTGATAGGACCCTGACATAGCTTCTTTCTTCCCATCCATAATATGGGAAGGCTTTACTGAAAAGATAAAGCTGCTCCTGGGGCCTGATTGGCTAGAGCTCCTCTGAATCAGCTTTTTGGTTATCTAAAGTCATAAAACATACCAGCCACAAGGAGTCTACTCCTCTCAGACTTGGTGGATTTCTGAAGCCCACTCAAGTTATCATGTCCTTCACTATATTCTGTTCTGATGACCAGAAACATTTTCCATATGGAGACAAGAGGAGACCTTGCCCACAGAAGCTAAGTGCCACTATACTCTTACCACATATCTTTGCTGTAAAGCTCCCTTTGTTAACTGTTCAATGACTCACGAATGCCTTATTTCATCCCAACATCAAACTGAACCAAGAGAATACTGGCATTAGAGCTGTCTCTAACATCTGGATTAGTTTTGGCAGATTGAAATAAGATGAAATGGCCTTGTGGTTTACATCATGATTGAAATAGGTGAAGAAACCTGTAAATACAGAAGCTGGCATGATTGGGTGGCAGGAGGTGTACTCCTGGTCAAAATGGCTCCTGGTCAAAAGAGCCATCTTGATTGTTTATGTGAGTCCTCTTATGGGAAAAGGAACAGGCTCCCACTTGGGCAGCCTGATTAAATGCTCAGCAGGTGCTCAAGGAGGCTGTCCAGGAACCAAGTCCAGAATTCCCTGGTTGCTGCTGGATGTTTTGTATAAATTGAACTGCTGGCATAATGAGACTGAAAGCAAACTGGGTCTAGGAGTTCAGTGTCTAGAGACTGAATTCTAGGTTTTCAGTGACTCTACCATGAAAGTCACAGGGAAATTAATGGAGGTAGTGACTACACAAGTGAAGGGATTTCCCTTGATGGGGTGGAAGCTGACAGGCCTCAGCCAAGAATCTACCATATGGTCTCTAACCTAGTGTCTCTAGTTCCTACTGATATTAGAGCCATGAGAGAGGAGAGAGAAAGTAGACATGGAAAGAAATTTGGGAACTCCCACTACCCATAGAAAAACTCCAGATTTATCCCATCACTGCTCTCAAGAGGGAAAAAGGTGATTCCCTGCCCAGAAGAAGCAGGTGGTGGACAGAAGCAGGTGGAGCTGGTACAGTAGCAATAGAATTTCAAACAGAAACCTACTGAGTCATTGGAACAATGGGTCTAATGGAACCAAGGTTTAGCTGATTTCCAAAGCTGACTTCCATACACTGACTTCCATGGAGCTCTCCAAGGACACACTTTTAACAGTGTCAACTAAATTTTTTAGAGCATCCATAAGGTACACATTATTTGTCTCTTTTTAGGTTACTGAGATGTGAAAATGAGTTGTATCAGATCTCATAAAGATGAATTCCCTTTATGGCCAACTTCCTGATGGGTATTTGTAAAAAAAGGGAGGAAGCTCCTTAATGGAAATGGATTTGAGAGATTGAATAGAAAGGATTTATCTCCCCACTCCCACTCTACCACCTAGCCTGCCATATTCTATCCTGTCTTCTGGGTGCTGCATTACCTAGATGGCTTCAGAAATCTACAAGTTTGAGAGGTCTAGATTTTACTTGCTGCAGCCTTTTATGCCCTTTATGTTACCTTTCTGCATCAGGAAAGCAGGGGTCAAGCAGGGAAGCTTTGTCTTCTTTTAAGTACAGGCTATACATTTTGTGGATGAAAGGGAAAAAAAAAACTATTTCAGGGAAATCCTGGTCCAACCACATAATGGGTTTTTTTCCTTCTTTTTCCCTTAGTACTGTCCATGCTAACAAGATTGTCCAATAAAAGCTCCTTGAGCTTTTGAATGGTGAAAGGTCTTTTAGAATAGTGGAATTAAACTCAAATAGAAATAGACTCCTACAAGTTATAAATTGACTCAGAGAACCAAAAATTTCTCCATACTAAGACAGTGGGCCTTCAGGTTGACCCTGCTTGCTTACTTAATTCCATTTTCATCAAGCATAGAAAAAAAATCGCTTCCCCAAGTGAACTAGACTAGAAAGCCCAAAAATCCTTTGTCTCTCCCTCAATTCACCCCAACAAAGAACATAGTTGATATACTGCATTATAGGTAAGATGAGTTATACCTGTCCAACCATATTCCTACTGGTAACACAATTACTTTGGAATCTTGAAATCTTAACCTTCAAAAAAGAAAACTGAAGTACTCTTACCCTTGACTTGAGTTCTGTCCAGAAATGTCTCAGGATAGAGAAGAAAATACAAACTCTACTTGTGAGAGATTTAGATAAAAAAAAATTAATTCCCCCTTGCCCAAGATTTTAGACCCTTCAAGTCATACAACTGGGGTGGGCTATTCCAGTAGAGTTTTACAAACATCAAATACTAAGCTTCTGAGCTGCTCAGTGTCTATAACAATTTGATAGCTTTCTGAAATGTGTATTATAAATGTATCCATTAGATGGCATAATTTTAAGAGATTTGAATGCCAAGACTGACAATAATTTTAGCAAAGCTTCATTTTTGGTAAATCAAGATGGGGAAAATTGCTTTCCTATGGGCTATTTCTCTGGAGATAGCTGCCTGAGTCAAAAAGGAAAATGCCTGGTCAAAGTCATTTATGGTCATAATCTAAGCATGCTAAATGGTAACCCATGGGTATGGTCCAGAGGGGGCTTCATTTATACCTTTAACCAAAGGGTTTGTATGCTTGATTATACAATAATAAGCCCTTCATTGCTCATCTCACTCTTTTTTGTTTGGAAGGCAATTGACTTGCTCAGGGTCACACGGCTAGTTTTTGTGTTACGTGTCTGAGGCTGGATCTGAACCCAGGTCCTCCTGACTCCAGGGCTGGTGCTCTATTCACTGTGCCACCTAGCCACCCCACATCCCACTCTTGTGATGGATATTTTAGGCAAAATTGAAAGGACTAATCCTCATTCTTCTCAACACCCCCTCCATCTGCCCCTGCCAACCTCCTAAAAGCTCATTTTCATTCATATTACCATATACATAAATGAAGTGGCAAGATGATAAGGGTTAGGAAGGTTACCATGGGGTAAAGGTTTCTACAATTCCTTGAGTAACCATCTAAGGGCAAAGAGAATTATAGCATGAAATTATGAGACATGCTGCCTCTCTAGATATATACCAACAATTTAAAATAAACTAAGACCAGCCACATGATTTGGTAATTCAAAGATTAGCTACCCATTGTCTTGGTTTGTCAATCATAGGAGAGCTGAGAAAAGTGGGCAAGATAGTATCTCAAACGGAGCTAAGGTGAAACCATAAGAAAACCTATTATGTTCAAATCATTTTCAAAAGCAACAAAGCTATGTTACACCATATTAATATGTAGCCTCAAATGAAGAATATTGGCAGCTAGTTGAAGAAAATGTGAATTCTTTTGTGTATTGTCTTAAGGATCATAAATTCATAGATTTAGATCTGGAAGGGGCATTAGAGGTCACTGAGTACAACTTCCTTATTTTTCAGATCAAGAAAAAAATCAGGAGAAGTTACTTGTTCAGAGTAATACAGTTATAAGTATATTTGAAGGCACAATTAAATCCACTAGGTCTAATAAAGATTGCAGATTTGGGGACATGAATGTCCTTGATCATGAATTCTATGAGAGCAATTACAGATACACAAATTCCTATTACTCAATGGAAAAGTTATTTTACTCATATTTGTAGTCATATGACAATTCCCCCACACTGTTCTCCCTATCTGGGATATGATAACTACATTAACTCTGAGTAATTTGATAATCATTTGAAAATGATCCCAGGAAATTATTTTACCACAAAAATTATTTCACTCTAACATGGAATGACAGGACTCAATATTTGCCATCCTCATTGTTCAAATTAGCACAGGTATCGTAAACTCAAGATGGACTCAGAGTCTGCCCCACTGTCAAAATAAAGAACTGTTTCCAGCTCATCAAAAAAGAGAAATTTGAATAATATTAATAAGGATAGCTGAAGCATAGTTCTTCAAGTTCTGCAAAGTGTTTTACTTAAACTATTTCATACTGAGACACTAATGCACTGCTGGTAGAGTTGTGAACTGATCCAACCATTCTGGAGAACAATTTGGAATTATGCCCAAAGGGCTATAAAACTGTGTATACCCTTTGATCCAGCAATACCACTGCTTGGTCTATATCCCAAAGACATTTAAAAAAAGGATATAGGGAGGAGAAGAACCTATTTGTCTAAAAATATGAATTGGACCTCTTTGTGGTGGCTAAGAATTGAAAACCAAAGGGATGCCCATCAATTGGGGAATGGCTAAACAAGCTATGGTATATGATTATGATAGAATATCATGGTGCTATAAGTAATAACAAGCAGGATGATTTAAAAAAGACCTGGACTTCCATGAAATGATGTAAAGTGAAGTGAGCAGAGCCAGGAAAACACTATACACAGTAATAGTAATATTGTACAATGAACTATGAATGACTTAGCTATTCTCAGCAATACAATGATCTAAGACAATCCCAAATGACTAATGATGAAGTATACTATCTGCCTCCAGAGAAAGAAATGCTATTGTTTTAATATAGATTAAAGCACACTATTTTTCACTTTCTTTTACTCTTTTTCTTTTACTTATAGAGTTTTTGTGTACAAAAATGACGAATATAGAAATATTTTACATGATTACACATGTATAACCTATCTCTGCTTCCTATCTTGGGGGGAGGGGGGCGGGAGGGATAAAATTTGGAACTGAAAACTTTAAAAAAAATTGTTTTTGCACATAATTGGGGAAAAATTAAAACATTATATTAAAAAATACTATTTTATTTGTTCCACAAACAGTCTGTGAGGTAAATGCTATTATTATCCCTATTTTATAGGTGAGGAGCCAGAGGAGCTGAAGTGTCAGCTCATATATTGTCCATGGTCACACAACCTGGAAATATAAGAGGAAGAATTTGAATCCAAGCCTTGCCTGACTCCAAGGCCAACCCTTTCCACTATTCCACAATGTTTCTCCTCACTAAAATTTCTCTGGCTAATTTCTGGAATTGGACCTTTTAGCATTATATCTTATGTCAAAAGCAAACATATTTATGGCACAAATATTCTACTACTTATCTTTCTCTTAGTTCAAGAAAATGGTTAAAAACAATGTAAGGCTTAGCAGCATTCAACAATCTCTTAGCAAACTTCTATTCCATAAACAGGAATCTTCTAGGACTAATATGTAAAACCTTGGTAGACTTCCCAGCTACTGATTCCTCTTCAAAGTCAATTCCATAATGACAACAATACCTTCTATAAAACATATTGTGCTAATTTGTGAATTGGGTGAACCACACTGACTCCATATTGCAATTTAATTCTGGATCTAGCTCCGTTTCTTTTCTGTTTAATTTATAGGCTTAGTTCAATTTCTGTCTTGTGAGAAAATTTTATTCAATTGTGGGAATTGTGACTTTATTGCATTGTTTGAACCTAGCCCTTCATGGCTGGGAAGGTAGAACACCTCTAGACCTGTTGACCCTTAACTAATGACCTAGGTTATACTGACCAGAGACCCAGTCAAATCACAAGGAGTATTCTCACAAATATACATCTCAAGCAACCCATATGTCTTATTTGAAAAGTGGCCTGATACTGATCAACCAGTTGTTGTTTCCATGTTCCTTTGATAGAATACAGACACTTGAGGGGGAATACAACTACTCTTTTTTTGATTTCAGGGATTTGCACCTGTTTGCTCTCCCTCTCTCAGCTAGGAAAATCACTAATCTTTCCTCTAATGAGAAATCAAATTACCTAATTTTGTAAGCTGGTTCTTTTAATTAATTGGTCTTATTTAATTAATAGTTTTTAATACATAAAAATCTGGCTTGCTCTGAATTCAGGATCTTTGAACTGAGGAGTCCATTGATCCATGTATGTTTTGCTAATAAATAGTTAGCTCAGATAGTTTCTTCAGTTATTCCACTATATAAGGTTAATAAAATACTTTAATCACATATGAGGTAGATATAAAATATTATCCCCATTTAATAAATGAATTTTGGGGATAGAAATAAAATTCCAATTATAACCTAAAGGTTTTTTTTTATTTCCTTTCAACTCATCTTTTTTTTTAAATAGATTTAAGTAACTTAATAAAGCTATTCAATAAATTGGTATCATATATAACTACAGTCCCCAAAAGACAAACATATGTTTAAGGAAGTTTAAAAACTCCTTTTTTTATTAAAAAAATGGAACTAACTATTGGATCATAGACTCATAGATTTAGATCTGGAAGAGGCTTTAGAGGTCACTGAGTCTAACCCCCTCATTTTTTAGATCATGAAAAAAGCCCAGAGAAGTGATATTCTCCAAGTCACACAGCTATTAAGTTGGAAGGTATACAAAGAGTCAGCAAACCATGCATACTACTTCTAGCACTATAGCTCAAAGAGACAAAAGAAAAAAGGAAATGAAGCATTTTTTAGGGAAAAATTATGGAAATTTTTTTATTATTATACCAAAGAATTAGAAACTAAAGATACGACGATCAGTTTGGAATAGTTAGACAAATTATGGCATATGAATATACCAAAAGAAATGACAAAAGGGACAATGAACAGAGAAACCTGGGAAGATCTTAATGAACTGATACAGAGTGAATTAAGCAAAATCAGGCAGACAACGTTCACAATAACAATAACACTGTAAAGAAAAAGAACTCTGAAAAGCCTAAGAACTAATCAGTGTGATGACCAACCACAACTCCAACAGACTAGAGGAGAAGCATGAATGCTTACCCAGATCTAAACAGAGTCGATACACCCGTCATTAAGAATGAGACATACATTTTCAGACATGGCTAATGTGGAATTTTATTTTGTCTCAATATGCACATGGACTGCAAGGGTTTGTTTTCTCTTTTTTCCTAAAGGAGAGCTGAGGGGAAGAGGAGGTAGTGATAGCATTTCTCCTAATTAAAAAAAAAACAACCACCACCAAATATCAAGAAAAGAGCATTATTGAAGAATTTTTTTGAATGCATAGAAGAGAACAAAAGGAAGGCACATAGAGGCAAGAAAGCATTAAAAGTTAAATGTTAAATTTATTATAAAAGTTATAAATAATAGAGATTTGCAATTTCATGCATAATCTTTTTCTGTTATAACTTTTATTTGGAAATACTCAATTTATTTAGTATTTGTTAAGTTTAGAACTTTTAAAGAATTTTTTTCTCATCGACTAAGCTGTAAAATTTAATTTCCTGATTTCCTGAAGAACCTTAAGCCGTCAAGCAAGCTTTTAACAAGCACGTCACCAGACTAGCCAAAGATTTATGGAGAAAGTTTAAATTTAAAATGCTGTAGGTTTGGTAAAGGGAGGATTTTAGCACTGGGAATATTCCTACCTTTTTGGTCATTGCTAGTTTGCTGTTTCTCTCAGCAATTAGTAAGAACTATACTTTCTGGACAAGACAAAAAACGGTGTTTCTCTAGGCTTAAATACTGAATTCACAACATTGCTGCTGCCAAAATTCAGCTTTGAGAGATGCCTCAGTTTGCAGTCTAACAGCCTTCAAGAGCTAAGAGATATCCAGTATGTTAAGCCTTGGCAGAGGAGTGCTTGACTTTTGCTTTCCTATCCCCACCACCAGCAGAAATACTACAATATCTTGTTCAGTGAGATTTAAAGTCCCAAAGTAAGAACTGCCTTGTTTCACTGGAAGGAGTCAGAGCCAGAATATTTACAATAGTGCAAGTAGCCTTGGAGTCAGGATTCCTTAGACCAGAGGTGGGGAACCTGCAGCCTCAAAGACACATGTTGCCCTCTAGGTCCTCAAGTACGGTCATTTGAATTCAAACTTCACAGAACAAATCCCCTTAATAAAAGAATTTTTTTGGTAAAACTTGGACTCAGTCAAAAGGCCCAACCCAAAGACCTAAAAAGCCACATGTGGCCTTGAGGCTGTATGGGTCCCCACCCCTGCTTGGACCTTCTCCTCATGTATTATATAGGTGGTAAGCTTCAGACTGAGAATGGTGTCTACACCATTCCAAAAGGGCTGAATCACCTGGAGGTCAATACAACAGTGGCTACTCTCCCCTGATCTGTCTTCTATCCATGTGCATAACTGTCTTCTCAGATTCATCTGTTTATCAAACTCCACGTATATAAAACCAATGAGCTGCAAAAATTCTGTGATGTGATCCTTGGTAACATTCTCAGTAATTAAATTAATATGCACATTGATGTGTTTAGGTGAAAGGTTTTTTATTGTGTGCTTTCTCATGTCTTTCAGGTAGCTTAGATTTGAAGTCAGAATGCTGCTTATTATAATATGTTATAGGGGCTCTGACACAGTCTGTTCTGCTAAAACTGGTTTTGAAAAAATGAATTTTCGGGGTGGCCAGGTAGCACAGCAAGTAAGAGCACCAGCTCCAGTGTAGAGAAGACCTGGAGATCGAATCCCGGGCTCAGACACTTAGCACCCACCCAGAAACACCTGGCTGTGTAACCTTGAGCAAGTTACTTAACCCCGATTGCTTTAAAAAAAAAAAAAAAATATATATATATATATATATATGAATTTGATATATTAGGGAACAATTTGAAACAGAACATAGAAAAACTAAACCATTTCACAACATCTAACAAACTGCAACCTTTCTGATGCCCACTGGACCTGTAATCAGGAAGATGAGTTCAAAAACTTACTAGCTGCAATATGCCTAGCATGTAGTAAGTGCTATATAAATGTAAAAAAAAGCTGCAAACTTCAGGTCTTTTTCAAGGTAAAGTGCTATATCTGTTTAATATATCCCAGTGCAGCAGAAACTGGAGGCAGAAGAGAATGATCTCCAGCCCACATATTCTACCTTCTGCCATGGCTGCCTTCACACTTTAGGTCACAGAGCTGTGGCCTGCTGAGGCCTGTAGCTTTTGATTTTGCCAACCTGGGATACATGGGAGCAAGCCAATAAGAAGCAGGCTGAGGTCACAGTCACCATTATTTATGGTAGTATTCATATATTTCTTAACCTTCTAACATGTATAAAACTGTGCTATAGTTTTTATTAGGTTCCAATCTTTTTCTATGTGTCACTGAGAAAATTTTTGAGTGTTATTCTCATAACCCCATTTTTCCCCATAAATTTTGTGACTTTTATTGTATGATTCTGCAAAGCTCAGTGATTTTTAGGAACACATATGTTAAGATATAGCAGAACTGACTATACATGGGAACTGCTAGACACAGAAATTCTGGGTGGTACCAGAACTTTCTGAATATCCCACTAGGCCCACTGCTATCATGAGAGCTGGAGAGTGCTATCTACCTCTGAAAGACTAGACCTCTTAGGCCAAAGCTTGGCCAAAGTCCTTTTACATTTGGTTCTTTAGTGGCCTCTTTACATTAAAGCAGGTCCTTTATTTATACCTAGTGGAAGAGGAGGCTCTAAAAACAATCTTTGATTTTCTATCAAGCTCTTTCTTATCAATCTATTCTCTCTGTTCAAAGGAGAACTGTGGCCTCCCTTCTTAGAGTTTTCACCTCTAATGTCTTGCATAAGAGAAATGACCTCCGGACTACAGTAATTTACCCAAGAGAGCAGCAGCATACCCAGGTGCCTATTTCTTCCTCCCCTTTGTAACAATGTTAAGAAATTTTCCTTTTTATTTGGGGCTCAAATTTGCCTCTCCATATTTTCTATCTATTACCCTTAGTTCTGTCTTCGGATCTAAACATATTCAAATATTTTTTTCTAAACAACAGCTCTTCAAAGACATAAAGAAAGCTAAAAAGATCCAATAACATCCTCTTCTCTAGTATAAACATCCTAAATCCATTCTGCCAATCTTCAAAAAACATGATTTTTAAGCCTTTCCTCCAAATGCAAACCAATTTTCAATGTTTTTCTTAACATCTGAAGCTCAGAACTGGACATCATATTCAAGATGTTTTCTCACCAAGGCAGAATACACTACAAGATTACCCCTTCTTTTGTTCTGGACCACATACCTCTATTAATATAACATAAGGTCTTTTGGCTACCATGGAACACTACTGTCTCATAGTGAATTCACAACCCATCTAAATTTACAGGTCTTTATGACATGAATCATGCCTCCATATCTTGTACTTTTGCTAATTATTTTTTTAAACCCAAAGAGAACTTTATATCTATACTTACTAAATTTCATTTTATAAGATGAAACAAACCATAAAGGAGTAAATATCATATAATGGAAACTGCAATGAATTTGGGATCATTAAGAACTGGGTTTAGATCCCAACTATGACACTTAATGATAAGCCCATTTTATCTCTCTGAGCTTCAGTTTGGACTACATCATCTCAAAGCATTTCCAACTCTGAATCTAAAGAACCTATTCTACACTGTTGAAATCTCTTCAAATACTAATCCTCTAATTCAATGTGCTAACTATTTCAACTTCCTCTGATTTATAACTTGATAAGTATACCATCTGTATTTTCATCCAAGTAAATGATAAAGATTGTTGGATAAACAGTCATAAACAGATCCTAAGACATTTCATTAGTAATTTCTTTTCAGGATGAAATGATTACATTCCATACATACATTACATTACATTACATTTGTAATTTCATAAATTACAAATCTATTTGACCCAATTCGGTCAACATTTCTCCATACGGTCCATAAGAATATCACGAGAGTTTACGAAATGTGCAGCTAAAATGTGCAGCACATTCTATGTTTGTGCTCTCTGAGTAGAGCACTCTCAACGTGTACTAATTTAGTAAGCTGTGAAAAAAAGGAAATAGAATTACTCTGGTATGACCTCTCATTAATAAATCTATGCTAGCTCTTAGTGATTAATGCTTCCCTTCCTACAAAACATTCTTCTTATAATACTTCAGTGAGTCTGAGATCTTACTGGTGGGTATTCTCTTTAATAATGCAATGCAATAGCCATCCATCTCTGTCTATCCAGTACCACTTACTTCCACATATTCACGGGAATTCACCACAGGGTCCACCCAATTAACCAAGGGTTTGAACATTACATCGATAACAATGGAACTTGTGATCCATCCATAGGTTGAATGCTTTACTCTCTTTGCTTCATTTTTTTTTAGTTATACATTTTACTGCCAAGGTTCTTTACTGGACTTTTTTTTGGCACAACGTCACCTCAGTAACGTGTTGTGTCTTGATCATATCTATTATGTATATCTCTCCGGTCTTTTGAGATGATTCTCAACTTCATTTTTTGAGACTGTAATTCCAAAACTCATAGCCATACATCATTAATGAAAGAATACTAATTTTTAAAAGATGGTCTTCTGTCTTAGGGAAAGGCTTGGCATTGCTAAAAGAAATACACAATTTCCCAAAACCAATTCAGCCTACCATGACCCTCATGGACCTCATTCTGGGTCCAGTTCAGTGGTGTTTACCACTCTTATGGAGGAGATCCAGCAGAACATTTCTGATAGAGAATTTGATCCACCAAACACTCTTGTTTGCAGATGACATCGTGTGAATTAAATTAAGACCTGAAACACTAAAAAATCTCACAAATTTGACTTATAATCACTCAAATAAGTTTAATTGACCACACACTAAAAAAAGAAATGAAGAATACCTATTGTGACTATGATATGAAGTTAATGAATAATCTACAGACAATTCATGAGTTCATATATCTTAGACAAATACTGCATACAGGCAAAGAGGTAGGCACAGAATCGACTAGAAGAATACACGAGATCACCCTTCCATAATATATTCTAGAAGGCACAGGGAAATAAAGGAAAGCAAAGATTCTATGTATATTGATTATAATGACATTTAACTAATAATAAACAATGATGCATTGAATAAAACATACACTCACAAGAAAACAAAAAAAATTGGTTTACATGATTAGGCAAAAGAGAAAATCATACAAAAATAGTAATTACAATAATGATAATGCATATCAAAATCTAAGCAAAAACATTCCTCAAGAGCAGATTCATAGCCCTGAACATCAATACTGCCAAGAGAGAAAAGGAACAAATTGAATATATACCTAAAGAACATAGAAATGGAGTAAACTACTAGAGGCCTGGCCATGAGCACTGGCCTTCCAATAGAAAAATTAAGAAATAAAGGAAAAATAAACAAGATAACAGACATCAACAATATCAAAAATAAGAAAACAATGAAATGATTTGTTGTTTCAAAACAATCAACAAAATAGATAAACCATTTTGGAAGTCTAATTTTCTTTAAAGAAGAGAGAACATTCAAGGTACCAAAAATAACAAGGAAACAATATAAGCTTATCAGAAACACATAATTATGCTAATAAATTTGAGAATCTTAGAGAAATTGATGCTTATTACTAGTTGGTAGAATAGTGAATAGAGTGCAGAAATTGAAGTCAGAAGGACCTGAGTTCCAATCCTACCTCATAGACTTCCTATTTGTATGGCCCTGGGCAAGTCATTTAACTACTCCTAGCCTGAGTTTCCTCATCTATAAAACAGGGATAAAAATAGTGCTTACCTCATAGGGTTGTTCCTAGGATCAAATTAGACAACATATATAAACTTTGAAAACTTTAAAGCACTATATATATGCTAGTTATTACTATTGTTGCTGTTAATAATAATAAAGTATATAATATATAATAACAAAATGATAGACAACCTACATAAACAATCTCAGAAATCATGAAAGACATCAGCCCACCTATACAGAATAAAGTAAACAGAACCAGAATAATTTATATAATAAAAGGAAACTTTGAAAGACTTAAGAGCTCTGATCAATGAAATGACCAATTACAACTCCAAAGCACCAGCGAAAAAGCATTCTACCTACTGCTTGACAGAGAGGCAATAGACTGATAATTCAAAACGAGACATATATTTTTGGACATGATCAACATGAAAATTTGTTTTGCTTGACAATGTTTATTCACAGCAAGTTTCTTCCTTTTTCTACTTTGTTTTTCGCCAATGGGTATAGAAAATGGGAGGGGAAAGGGATTGTTACAGGTTTTCTCCCCCAGATTCCTCCCTGCAAAAGGGAGGAGAATAGAAGGAAAGTCAGAAGGAATGACAGACAAGAAGGACAACATGGCAAATTACATCTTGACCTTAAAAGCAATGGATAGTCACAGTTTCAAACACAATCTTCCCCTGCTGTACAATATATGTGGAAATGACCATTCTGTCAGGTGTTTATTAAGGTCAGGATAAAAATTAAATTAAAAAGGCACAAAAAACCCAACAGCTCAAAATAAATTTCATAAGATTCTACCAAAGTTTTGAGGAACAAATAATTCCTATATTAAACTGACCTTATAAAAGATAAAGATATTAAGAATTCATCTCCTTCTATAAGCCATATATCATGTTGATCTCTAAAACAAAGACAAAGCCGAAAGAAAACTACAGATCAATATTATTAATGAATGTGGTCATAAAAATGCTAAATTAAATAGAAAAAATGATAAAGTATAATTTATCTATAGCATTTAAGGATGGTTTAATATAAATTATATAACAAGGAAAAATAAAGACTACATTATTAAATCCAGAGCAATCTATAAAAAAGCACCCATCTACTTAAAATATTTTTAAAATAGGAATAAGAAGCTATTTACATAATAGGACAAAATCATTTATTTGAATCCTCAAACTAATATTTTATACAGTGAAAGAACATTAAAAGCATTCCCATTAAAACATTTCTAAATAGGGATGCTCAATCTAGTCATTCCTATTTAATATAATTTTAGTCATTTTAGCAATAGCAATAAAGCATGAAAAAGAAATTAAAGGAATAAGTACTAGCTTTGAAGTGAAAATATGTCCATTTTCAGATTTCATTATTCTATGCCTAGAAAATCTACAATAGACAATGACAACAAAAAATGGAGGCAATAAATGAAAGATAAAGTCACAAAAATCACATGCATTGCTCTATGCCACTAAAAATAATCAAGTGAAAATGACATAAAAAACTCTGCACAAAAACAAGAAAACATATCCTATTTGCCCACTAAAGGTATATACAAGATTGCAAAATAAAGACAATTTCAAAATTATTTTGACAGAAACTAAGACCTAAAAATATGGAGGGACATTCATGCTCATGGTTAGGTTTAGCAAATATAATAACAATGCTAATCCTTCCCAAAGTAAATTCAATGCAATGCCAATCAAAATATCAGTAAGTTATTTTACAGAATTAAATAAAGCCATAACAAAATTCAAAGGGAAATAGACTAGAATATAATGAACTAGGAAGAAGAAAACCAGCAAAGGAAGATAGGATCACCAAAACTCAAAATGTACTCTAAAGTAATAATTACAAAACCTGTCTGGTTTGGAAAAAGAACAGAGAAATAGATCAATGGAACTGGGAAAAAGAGAATTCAGAAACAGAAGCCAATGTATTGTGGATTAAAAACCATGAACGTTAGAACTTGATAAAAATAAGGTTTAAAAAATGCAGGGGGATAGGATTACAATTCAATAAATCTAGGAAATCTTAATATGGCAAAAATGACACTGTATAGCCCCCTTCTCTCTGTGTACACACACACACATATACACACATACATACACCCATATACATACAAATACATATGTATGTATGTATGTATGTATGTATGTATAGATAGATACAGATAAACAGACATTTCTTTATTTAGGGATTGTCCTCCACCCTCCACATCAGTTGATATATAACCATGATTACTGGGCCTTGAATCAGAAGGGCCTAAGTTCAGATCCAGCTTCAGAAACTCAGTTTTGTGACTCTGGGCAAGTCACTTAACCTCTGTGTTCTTCAGTTTTCTCAACTATAAAATGGGGATAGTAATATCACCTTCCTCAAAGAAATGCTGTGATGATGAGATAATATTTGCAAAGTATTTAGCACAGTGCCTAGCAGAGAGGAGGTGCTTAGTAAATGCTGTCCTTCCTTTCCCATTGGATTCGATTGCAGGTGTTAATGTGGTAACAAGATGTCAATACCCACTGATCCTCTTCTGAAATGGAACACCTTTTGTTGATCAAATCAGAACAAAGCTGGAAACTTGATGAGCAAAATGAACTGACCATGACCCTATGAGGACTTTAAATAGCTAAGCCCTAGAAATAGTAGAAGAGTCAAGGGAATCTGAAACATTGAAATAAGAGCCAAAAATGAGGGAAGAGATTAGTTCTTCATCTCTTGGAAAGAGGTAAAAGTAACTTTTCTTTCCTTCTCCCACCACTGATCACTGTGTTCCTCCCCAATCAACAGTGAGAAAGTCTGCTTGAGACAGTTTAAGCATATATGGATAAAGTTAGTGACTAAAAACTGGAAGCATTGTCAAGGAGTGTGATGCATCGGTGGCAGAGCAGAGCCAGATTGTCAGCTATGAACTTGACAATTGGCTCTCTCAATTGACAGTTGAGCTATGGAGAGGAGAACAACTCACTTTGCCAGAGGTCATGGAGGTGGGAAAGAGTTTGTAAGGACTGCACAGGAGGGATGTGACTTTGAGGATCAGCAATACTAGAAATAAAGTAGCCTTGGTGACATGTGTTCTGCCCATGTGTGCCTCACCACCATAAGATTCTATGTATGTAACTAGTATTCCCACTGATGCCATGTGCATTGTGGAAGAGGATTTATTAGAGGTGGGAAGGGATGTTTTGCAGGTACTGTTTTCACTTCGCCATCTTAGTAAATGTCTTTTCTAGAACAAATCATGCCTACAGACTGATTGTCAAATGCACACACTGGTGGGGACTCAAGCACAGCACCACAGAGTAATTAGAATTTGAGTTAGAACCTATTCTCTGAGGACTGACACATCACTGTAAATGGAAGTTGAAGAGAGTATCCCAGAATGAGTGCTACATATATATGACCCTCTATAATCTAGCTTCAACCCAGACTTCCACCCTTATTTCAATAATGGTATGTTCTGGCCCAAATTAACTGACATCCCTACTTCAGTGTCCTGGGTGGTGGTATGTAAAGAACATGGGAAATGGAGTGGAAGGACCAGAGTTCGAATTCTGACTGCTACTTACTATCTTTCCATGACCATAGGCAAGCCTCTAGGCCACTATTTTTCCATCTATAAACATATGGGAGTGAAAGGGTGACTTTCAACATCCATTCCAGATATAAATCTGATCCTTTATCATTCCTGATCCTTCATTTTTCTAACCTTCAATTCTCTCCCAAATTTTCACCCCTGAATTATCTTCCCTTTCCTCAATTCTTTTGGTGAACAATTTCAATTCTACATTATTCTATATTTGCAAGATCCTTGACCCACATCCTACCCCACATCATATGGTGCCAACTCAAACTTGGATCATTCCCACCACTTTTTTCCTTCGCTCCTATTCATGTGCTGCTCAAGAGAACTGGGGAAGATCATGAAGATCATTTTGATCAGGTTCCACTACAAACTGATGATGCATAATTTAAATTAGGCCATCACTGCAACAAAGTAATCCTTTTTCATCTTCCTAACTGATTCTTATAATGGTAAAGGGAATTTGAAGACCTTCCCTGCTTTGAAAATAATCTCTGCCCCATAACAGACTGAATGTAATCACTTGGAGCCTGTGGTGAGAAGTTTGCTGAAGAGTGAAGCAGAGCCCACAGGAAGCTGGGAGTCAGAGCTAGACTAGATGGTTGGGAGGAGAGCATGCATCCCAGGGAGTCAGTCAGGCTTTTGAGTAAACACTGGTTTGTAGGAAGGCTAAAGGATGGTGTGGCTCTCTGTGCTGTTGTGGCTTATTAACTTCTTTGCTACTATGATGGAATCGACTTAATAGTTTTGGGATTTGGTTTTCTGGTGTCTGAATAAATGTTTTGCTTCTGTCTTCTATATGGAGAGTCTGTTCTATTTTGCACTTGAGCACCACACAGGTATATTTATAGTGATCTTGGGCACTGTGAATATTGCATTGGCCCTACAATTCCTTATGCTCATCACCACAACAAATGTTTTGTCCCTTCTCAAGTCTCCCACAGGAGACTTCCCCACCCATTCAGCTAAGAAACTAGTCTCATACTTCATTGAAAACAATTAAGCCATTCACTGAGAGCTACCTCTTCTCTGCTCCTCATTTTACATCACCTCAACATTTCTTCCACTATCTCCTCCTTCATTCTTACTTCGAATGAAGAGTTTGTCCTTCCACTCACCAAAGTAAAACCTGTATCTTTAACCCCAGCCCCTCCCATCCTCAAGTAGATTGCCCCTCACTATCATCCTCAATCTGTCTCTAATTTTTAATGTCTCCCTATCCACTGTTACAATATTTTAGTATTTTTAGTCTTTTTAAAAAACTGCCCCCAGGGGAGGCTAGGTGGCACAGTGAATAGAGCACTGGCCCTGGAGTCAGGAAGACCTGAATTCAAATCTGGCCTCAGACACTTAACACAAAAAAACTAGCCATGTGACCTTGGACAAGTCACTTAACCCCAATTACTCTACCTTCCCCCCTCCAAAAAAAGCTTGGCCCCCAAGCCAAGCTGCTTTGGTTTCTTACATGTATGATGATTACAAACATAATTATAATCATTATAAATTATGTGCACTTTGATTTCATTGGTTGAGCAGTGAGTTCACTAATAGGAAATCACAACCCTTCTATGACTTGTAGATGGTGTTTGATTGTTTGAAGGGCCATGCTAAGACTTTTATCACTGTGAGAATACCCTACTAATGGGCCTTTCTAATTGAACTAGGCTAGTCCTTGGAAAACAGATGAACAGTTCATTTATATACTGGACCATTACCCTAGGTTTCTCTAGCTTCTAGGACCTGTTAGAACTGGCATATCCTTTAAGAACCCAGAATATCCTCTATAAGATGATGAGGTATCAGAGGGCTTCAATGGAAAAGGACTTACTAATAAAAAAAATAAAATTATAAATAAAACGAGTAGAACAGTATCTAAATATTTTTTCTCTCTAATTTTCAACAATTCTTGATATTTGTTCATTTTGATTTGGACTTTTCTCTTGCCAAAGAAGGACAAAATGGCCGGGTACAAAGAGCTCCAGATTGTCCTTGAGGATTCTGATCAGCACACAGGGAACAAGAAAGGTATATTTGAGTGCCTCACTTCCTTCTACCCTCAAGCCCAAGGTACTAGAATGGCCTCAGTCAAGACTGGCCTATTAGACATGATTTGGTGTGGTTCCTTCTTCCCACTCCCCCCCATCAGTGGCTCCTGCATGCTCCCATGTCTCTGTCTTTCATAAGCCTTTTTCTGAGGTGACACATATTTACGGATTAATTTGCAATAGCTGCAAAGCAATCATCACTCAGGTAATTTTAAATACTTCTGATGTATTTTATAGTGATTCAATCAATGGATTTTGGAGCTAGAAGTATACAGTATATCTCAAAACTTTCCAAAATATTTAACAGTCATTATGTGGAAATAGGACTGTCCTAGGTATATGTACAGAACTTTCATTTAAGAGTTTACACAATTCAGAGTTAGATTTCATGGTTAAGTAACTATTGAGACATAAGGAGAAATTCAAATTATAAAGCAGAAGAATCCTCAAATACTGACAAAACTTAGTTTGAAGAAGTAAATTCATTCGTGTTCAAGTCAATTTTTCAATCTTCCTTCTCCATAAAGGTAACTACAGATTGCTTTTAATCAACTTGGATACAAAATAAGTCCTTGACATAAATTTAAAATATGTGGACTGGAACCTCACTCCCCTGACCCTCAAAATCTTTGAGAAACTAGATTTCTTTCTCTTTCCTGCTACTATGAAGTTCACTCCCTTCAAACCCTCGAACTATTCAGAAACTAAATATTGAAAGCCATAAGTTCTCTCTGGAGTATATTAAATTTGGTCATACTGTACCTGAACGTAAAAGGAAATTTGAAAATTAGCATTTTAAAAACAAAATCAAAAGAAAAGCAAATTCAAATGTAACTTTTTGTGACCAAGAAAAAGACCAGAATTAATATTTATAGTATTACTAAATTCCCCTCATCTGGCCATCGCCTAACATCCAGATCCCCATTTCTTTTTACTGGACCTGGGTCTCACCAAAGTGTACTATACAGACCTTTCCTGTTTTGAGCTGTCCTGGTCTCACCCTAATGTGGTATAAATAGAACTGAACCAGATATACTGAATAGATTATCCAGCCAAAGTTGACTAGCTGGAAACCAATTCATTTACTAAGAATATGTAGAACTTTTTTTTTAATGGTGGAATCATTTTTTTTTTTTGGTCAAACTTGGGAAATCTATTTCTGCACGATATTTTTCTTGACTATTAAAAAGAGAAATTGAAATTCTTCCAGAGAAATGATACAAAGAGATCTCCTCTCAGAGTGTGTAATTTATACATTAATAATGGAGAACAAACCTTTAAAAAGTTTTATGGGTGGAAGCAAGGGAGGGGGAAAGATGCCTGAAACTCTGTTCATCAAGGCAGCAAGGGTCATTTCTGAGAAAGAACGAGGGCCTTTTGTAACCCAGAAGAGTAACAGGTGACACGTCCTAATGGTATGCAGGCCAATAAAATGTACCTATAAAAACCCTTTTGAAGACAATGTCTCTTGAGTAGACCAAGTTAAAATGGAAGTTACATTGAACATCCTGTCCCCTTATTTTGTTTATATTCCAAGTTTTTAATAGCTATCACCCAGGCACAGTACTTTAAATGGATAATTTAGATCTTGAAAGAAGAAGGAAAGAAATTAAAATTTAATTTGTTTTTAATTCACCTACTACAAGTTCTAAAATGTAATTTGTCATTTTTGGTCTGACACTGCTTATAGGCACGGCTACTAGGAAAGAATTATGCTAAGGGATATAGAAAATGATAGAGTCAGGAAATTGAGTTTGACTCTTTTAAAGTTTTGAATCAACATTTTTTTTGTTTACGTGCTTTATTGCTCTACTCATATTTATGCTTGTCAGCAAATTTCCTCTTGGCTACATCAGAAAGACATCTGTTCATCTATACTCCCCAAAGAATCAAGAATATATCAAAGCAAATCCTCAGCCCAATATCAAGATCTGACTTTGAGAAGAGCTGCCAGCTTCCTCTGTTTAAGAGATTCAGTGTGTCATTTCTTGGACACAGACAGTTTACCTATTTATTTATTCTTAAATTAACCACCACTACGTTCCAAAAGCAACAACAATCCAAAAGAAGGGTGATTGCTCATGAGACCTAATGGTTGAGAGCAGATAGTCATGGAAATAACACTTCTGTATCCTCCCTGATATGCAATGTGATATTTATATAAAAACACACATACATATATGTCAAAGAAGTGCTGCTGGCCAAGAAATCAGATTAAGAGCAGTTAACATAGTATGGTGGTAAAATGAAACACGAGGGATTAATGGACAATCTGAAGGTATCAAAGGAAATGGGCAAAGGCTAATTGCTAAATAAAAGCCTTGTACTAGCACAAGAGACACCATGGAAGAAATATATTAGCATATATAAATATATGTATATATTATATGAATATATAATGTATACTCTCACTCAACTTGTTTTGTTCTTGGTATATAGTGATAATATTGCTTAAACAAATGCTTTGAGTTATTGGGTTTTTCTTTCTTCTCTTCAGAATGAGAGCAGCTTGTATGCCTGTGGAGTAAAATTATGCATTCATGAGACTTAAAGATTCAGCCTGTGGTGGTGAAATGATTTTTCTCTATCAGAAATTTACAGTGCTAAATGCAGATCAAATTTAAATTTGACCTCAATAGTATACTGATCTGAAATACCTGGCCCAGGTGAGCAAGGAGTATATGGCATTGTTTGAAATTATTAACATAAAGCATACAGAAACATTTGAGCATAGAGAATGTGGAAAAATACTGAAAATTTATTTGACAGGATGAAGACGTAAAAATGCCATTAAGAAGATGGCAGAGCTAGTAAACATAAGAGAAGATAATTTCTGACAGTTAAATTATGAGAGTCAAACTTTAAAGAGATTACCGACAACTGTCTAGCTGGAGACATGTTCCTGAGAAAACTGTGGTAAAATTTAGCAACAATTTTGCTAATGAAGGAGAAATAGAGGCATAGGGATGATTAACAATTAGACTTTGTGTAAAGAAAACTGAGAAAATAGTGTGATGGGCCCAAAAAGTGAAGGGAAAGGAAAGATTATAACAAGAATCATTAATCAATCACTATATATTAAGTCATGTTAGGCACTGATAATACAAATGCAAAAGTAAGATAGTTCCTGCCCTCAAGGAACACATATCTCATTGATTTTCTTTAAAACTGTACTTGATATAGCAAGAGATACCTGAAAAGTTAAATAAAACCACCAAATTAAAAGTTAGAAAAAAACTAGGTGGATATAATCACTGCTTATACATTCTCACTTTAGGAACTGAGTACAGATTCCAACAAAATGTCAAACTGCCTATTCATTTGAATTAGGAAAAGATAATGAATGCAATATGCACAAATTAAAAACTTTTTAATATAAGTTCTTTGGGAAGGGTGGGAGATAATTGAATAAGAAGCAGAGATATCACCCTGTTCCTAAGAGACAAAGAGTCTGGGACACAGGGATATTATTACCCAAGCATCACTAGGGGTAACATGGTGGAGTTGGGCCCACAAAGAGTTTACCTAGTATGCAGATTATGAGGGTCCTGGCAGCTTACAATGTAAGTGCTATCCGTGTTTCCTACAGTTCTAAATGAGGGGGAATATCTTGAACTGTTGCTGCCGTAGGGCAAAGCTCCAGTCATTCTGCCATAGTTACAGATTTGGGTTGTTAGATGGAAAATCATAGATAGCATTGCTGTTATCATGCTAACCTATTTTAAGGTATAAAATTTTAAAATCCCAGATACTACTTAGCAATTCATTTTAAACAGTAAAAAGCATGTTCCCTATGACAATTCTGAGGTGCCTAGTCAAGTATTATGCTTGTTTTAGAAAGGAGAGAAACTGAGGCTCTGGAGACTGACACTGTTAAATATGAATGAAGAGTGGGAACTGGGATTTGAACCCAAAACTTAATAAATATTTGTTTTTAAATCTTTCTCATTACTCATATAAATATTCTATTTTAAGATACAACATAGATAGATAGATAGTACATAATGAAAAGCACTTGATTTCAGTAATGAGGCACACTGGTCTTTAAAAAGTTGAAACATTTTTAAACAAGCATTATACTGAAAACTACACTATATATACCTTTGCATATATGTGTTACATTTGTGTGGGGGGGGGTGAGAGAGAGAGGGGGGGAGGGAGGGAGGGAGGGAGAATGATCTTAGGAAAGGATGTTAAATGATGACGTCAATTTTCAAATTCTGGTATGAGATTAAGTGCCTAATGTGCACTTGTCTGTTCTCAGAAAAAAATAATGACCTTGTGACATGAAAAAATTTTGGGGAAGAAAACCAGAATAACATCACCTATTGCCTTAATGCAGTTTCTAGGTTAGTAAGAATAATCTTATTAGAGATACTGCTCGCAGCCCCTATGTCATAAGCTACAAATTAAGCTAATTCTGCACAAATGCTACAATTCTAACACGACAGCACCACCAACCTGTTACTCTTGTGTTGCAGGTTTGTGCTATTTCGTATAAATGAGAAACAATTTTAGATTATCCCTAATAATTCTCATTTCTAAAATAAAAGCCAAACTCTGTTAGACTGATACCCAAAAAGACTGTGGTGTCTCCTCTGTGTAAGAAAAAGAAGAAACTGTTCTAATTTATTAAATACCACATGGAAAAATGAGCATACAGACAATGGCATGGCTTGCAGAGACTCTAAGATTCATATTTCCACACAGAGTTGCTTAGATAAAAAGTAGCATAAATCTACCTACACCATGACCAAAAACAAATATATAGATTAATATACATTAAGATAATTTAGTGGCATCATCAAAAATTGACTCAAGAATTAGATTCCCCAGCTCATACCCACACATCTCTGTCATAAAAATGGCTTTGCTATTAAAGTTATCAATGAAAATCCATCATTGAAAGGAGGTTCTAAAAAAAATCACATATTCTTCAATTTTTTTAACGTTCTTAATCCACTGTGTCATATGTACTTTCTTTTGAGAAACTGCTCAAGACACATTTCTTGTAAGCCCCACAGGAGGCCTTAAATAATCCACAAGCACATGTTAAGTGTCAGGCATTGAGCTAAGTACCAAGGATTCAGCTACAAAATGACACAGTCTCTCACCTGAAGGGAAACACTGACCTTCTAGGGGATATAAGATGTTCAGAGATACTGGCTATATACAAATTAAATATGTAGCAATTTGTGGTCAGGAAGCACTAACAACTGTGGGGATGAGAAGAAGCCTCTTGAAGGATGATGCCCTGATACTATGCCTTAAAGGAAGCCAGGTATGAAGGCAGGGCATGAGACCCTGGGTAAGGTAGACAAGGAAGGTATGAATTAGGGGACAATGACAGCAAGGGGAGGAAGCTTTGAATTTCAAATGGAGTCATCGATTAGAAGTTTGTCATGCCCTTTCGAGAAGAAATGATAACACTCTGATTTAGTTATTGTTGCCTGAGTAACAGTGATGGGCAAGGGGAGGATGGGAGAAGAGAGTGTCACGTGAGCAGTAGCAGGGCAAAAATAAGGTGCCTATTTTTAGGCCCTGGCATTATGGTGGGATGGCTGGTTTAGATGAAACTCAGACTACGACTATCTAGAGAGAAGGGGTTGAGGTGAGGTATCAAGCACTCTCCAATTAACAGCTAGGGGAGCTCTATTCCAGGTTGTATCCAAAAGCAGAGTAGATTAATTGGGAATGGGGAGGGGCTAGGAAGAGGGGAAAGGGCCTCTAGAGATTTTGGAAGGGCCCTGCTCCTGATTTTAAGTTATAGGTCTCAGTGAAAAGTGATTCCCACAAACATTTGCTCTTAAAAAATCCAAGATGTTTGGATCTAAAATATTAGTGACATTAACACTTCTAAAAAAGTTAACTATTTAAATTTTCACTAATATTTTTCACAAATTTGAATTACTGTGATTTAAATTCCCACACTAAAATACCAAATATGTTAAAAATTATTTCATGGCATATGTGACTAGAATTATTCAAGGATTCACCAAGTATTACAAACCATCAAAAAGGCATGACAGGTATCCAGGGACACACCTTATATTTTCCCCAGAATTACATGAACATCCTATAAATAGTCCAATCAAAATCAGTATTCCTCCTTAGTAAAATGCTCCAACTGTTCCCATTTGCAAATAGAAATGCACTAAAATGTACTAAATGCATCAAACACAGGAATGTTACTAACCATATTCATACTTAAGCAAATGAGTTAAGTTTTCCAGTTACAATCTTTTTTTAAAAAGTAAATGAAAGATGTGTATTTCCTAGATTATGATGTGAAGATGGATTCAATCCATTAAATTAATCTATATATGTTTACAAATATATGCATATGCATGTACATGCTCAGACTACGACTATCCAGATAGAGAGGGTTGAGGTGAGGTGTCACTTATGCACCCTCCAATTAACAGCTAGGGGGGAGCTCAATTTCAGGGCATATCCAAAAGCAGAGTAGATTAACTGGGAATGGGGAGGGGCCAGCAAGAGGGGAAAAGGGCCTCCAGAGATTTTGGAAGGTTCCTGCTCCCGATATTAAGTTATAGGAGGTCTCAGTGAAAAGTGATTCCACCAAACATTTGCTCTAAAAAGTCCAAGAAATCTGGATCTACATATATGCAAATATATATAGATATACACACATACTTATGTACATGCAGAGAGAAAAGCAGCAAGGATTAGTGAAGAGAAAATCAGCTTCAAAGTCAGGAAGACCTGTGTTCAAGTCTTACTTCTGACATGTACCAATGATATAACTCTGGGTACCTCTCACTGTCCCCAAAAGTTCTCTAACAGTATAAATTACAGAGTACAAGCAGATAGGCATTGGTGGAGGAAGTTTCCTCACTGGGAGTTTCCTACACCAATGAAATCTCAGATCTGGTCAAAAAGTAGCATTTACATGTACATGTGCACGAACAAGTAGGTTGTGAATGTGTGCATGTGTGTATACAAAGCAGAGAACAGTGGTTAGAAAGCCGATCTCCACTAAAGCTACAAAGACAGGGCTCAAGTTAAGTCTCTTGGTAGTGTAATCTTATTTCACTCTTTGTGCTCTATACAACTCTCTAAGACTCTTAAGTTGCAGAGGTTATATCCTCATTTGTCAAGTGTGTTTCCTCATCTGGAAGTTCTTGCCATACCAATGAAATTATAGGCACAAATCCTTTCCACATATATATTAGGATAATGTGCATATATATATATATATATATATATATGGATATAAATGTACAGTTAGAGCACTGATTTATCAGGGGAAACAATCAGAATGAATAAAAAGAGCAAGAAAAAATAAGCCATAAAATTCAAATAAATAAGTCCCAACCTATTCAAATATGCAATCAGCAATGAGTAATCAGAAATAGATGTAAGAAATGACACTGAGACTGATTATAACGGCTTCATACTGAAGTTTAACCACTATAAAGCTACTATAAGAATACAAAGAAAGAGCCAAGAAAATGCCTTGATCTGCAAACATGTGCTGTACTTGACAATCAAAGAGAAATGGCAGCCAATAACAATACTGATTTAAAAGATAAATATTATTCTGTTGTTGTTTAGTCATTTTTCAGTTGTGTCCAATGCTGTGACTAGATTTGGGTCTTCCTAACTCCAGGCTTAGCACTCTATTCACTATGCCATCTAGCTGCCCATAAACATAATAAAATCTTATAGTTTAAAGATGATGGAAGATTATGAGTAGTATCACTTCATAAAGCAGAGAATTAGTAGAAAATAAAATCAGTTTTAAAAAGTTTGAAGAGGGGCAGCTAGGTGGCACAGTGAATAGAGCACCGGCCTTGGAGTCAGGAGGACCTGGGTTCGGGTCTGACCTCAGACACTTAACACAAAAAATAGCCATATAACCTTGGGCAAGTCACTTAGCCCCAATTGCCCTCCAAAAAGCAAAAAAAAAAAAAGTTTAGAGAGAGTCAAGTAAGCAAAGTCCTCTCATGGGTACTGAAGAAAAAAAATGGAAGAAGGACAAAAAAGAAAATAAAAGAGATATGTAAAAAATACTATGACAAACTGTTTTTTACCATTAAGGACAGTAGAATCACCATACTTGAACTCTAACATCACAGTCCCAAAAGTGCTCAGAGGAAGAAGAAATGGGACTATAAAGGACAAATACCAGAAAAGTAGATAGATTTACTAAATGTATCTAGAGGCTATTCATGCTATAGACACATAGTTGTTAAACTACAATGAAATCAATAAGCAAAGTAAATGAAGGAGGGAAAAATGACAAAGATGTGTGGAGAAAAACCAATGTAGAACTTAAACTCTCCCCCAAAGTTGCTTCTACACACACACACACACACACACACACACACACACACACATCAATATACCAAAATTTGTAAAATGGAGCCAAAATAGCCTTATGGGTATATATGTATATCTCTAAACCTTTTCTCTACAGAAAAAAAGACCAATTAAGTGAACATGCAACTAAAAAAATCCCTAGAAAAATAAGAACTTCATAATCCCCAAAGAAGCACAATTATGGAAAATTCTAAAAAAATAAAAAGATAAAAAACAAGCTAATAAACAAAACTAAGAACTAGTTATATGAAAATACTAAGAAAATAGATAAGCTATTATCTTATTTTATTAAATAAATACATACACATATATGATCCAGAGTGTCAAAATCAAAAATGAGAAGGGGAGATTAAAAAAGAATGGAGAGAAAATAAATATTTACAAAAATGTTAACTGCCCAGATTAACAGAACAGGATATAAACAATCTAAAGAAATTGACTGTAGAAAAAGAAATTCAGCAAGTTATAAATAAACTGCCAAAGCAGGGGTGAAGGGGTGAGGAGCAGGGGTAGGGGACTCAAACCTCGGTCAGAATGAATCTACAAATCAGTCAGTTAGTAAGTATTTATTAAATGATTCCCATATGACAGACTGCATACAGTCCCTGTGCTCAAGTAGCTCACATTCTAATTGTGGAAACAACTTATACATACAAAATAGATAGAAGGTGATCTTAGTGGGAGGCAGCAGCATAGGCAGAGGGTAGAGAAGGTAGAAGGGAGAACTTTGGATCAGCCTCCCATAGAAGGTGGGATTAAAAGTCAGAATTGAAGGAAGTCAGGGAAGCCAAGGTACAAGAGTGAGGAGGAAGAGCATTCTAGGCACAGGGCATGTGAAAAGGAAGAGGGTCAGGAAATATAATGTGATGTATGAGGAACACCAAGATAGCTGATGTGGTCAGATCACAGAGGACAGGGAGGGGAGTAAAGTAAAAATAAAGTAAAGTAAAAATACCAGAACAGCAGGGAACTGACAATGCTGTAAAAGTATTTAAATGCCAAACAGAGGATTTAATATTTTATCTTTGGTCTAATAGGAAGTCATTAGAATTTACTGAGGTGAAATTACTTTGGGAGCTGAGTGCAGGATGGATTGAAGTGGGCAGAGATTTAATTGAAGTAGGAAGAACCAACCAGTTCAAGGTGGTGCTTATGTGACTGGAGAGTAAAGGAAATGTGAGAGATGTTTTGAGGGTATAAGTGAATCCTGTCAAGCATTTAAAGAACAAATAACTTGAAAATGTTCAGAAATAGAGAAACGGGCAGTGTATCAAACTCTTTCCATGAGGCAAATATGATACTGATAGTCAAACCAAGGAAAGTAAAACAGAGAAAGAAATCAATGAATATTGACATAAAAAGTTGAAGAAAATATCAGAAAAGAAGCTACATAAAATGTTGAAGAAAACATCAGAAAAGAAGCTACCACAATATATTCAAAAAACACCCAGCAGGACCAGTTTGGATTCATATATTTATTTATACTGTTGTAGCCATTGTATATATTAGTCTTTTGATTCGCTCTCTGTATCATTTCATCCAGGTCTTTCTATATTTTTCTGAATTCGGCATATTCTTCATTCCTTATGGGGAAGGGGAAAAAGAGCAAGTATTTATTAAATGTTTACTAACTACACACTAGGCATTGTGCTAAGTGCTTTACAAACATTATCTCATTTAATCCTCACAACAACTCTGGGAGGTAGGTGCTAATATTATTCCAATTTTATATTTTAGGAGACTAAGGAAACTAGAAGTTAAATGACTTGCCAAGGGTCACATAGCTAGTGCCTGAGGCCATATTTGAACTCAGGTCTTTTTGGCTCTAAGGTGAGCACTCTATTCTTTGTAGCATCTAGTGATATTCTGTTACATTCATACACCATAATTTGCTCATCCACGTCCTGAAGAATTTAAGGATGCTTCAACCTTAGAAAAACCATGATTAATCACAGGGTTAACAAAATAGATTTTAAAATAACAAGATTATACGAACAGAAACAAAAAAAAAGAACCTTCAAGGAAATAAGATGCTCGCTCTTCCTTTGATCCATCCTAGGTAATCATTCAAAATGGTGAGGTACTCTCTTGATCCTGAAAACCCCACAAAATCATGTAAGTCAAGGGGTTCAAATCTCCGGGTCCACTTCAAGAATACCCGTGAAACAGCCCAAGCTATCAAGGGCATGCATATCCAAAAAGCTACCAAGTATTTGAAAGATGTCACATTGAAGAAACAATGTGTTCCTTTCCCTCGATATAATGATGGAGTTGGCAGGTGGGCTCAGGCTAAGCAATGGGTTTGGACACAGGGTCGGTGGCCCAAAAAGAGTGCTGAATTCTTGCTGCATATGCTTAAAAATGCAGAGAGTAATGAGAACTGAAGGGTTTGGATGTGGATTCTCTTGTCATTGAGCATATCCAGGTTAACAAGGCTCCCAAAATGTGACGGCGTACTTACAGAGCTTATGGTTGAATCAACCCATACATGAGTTCTCCTTGCCATATTGAGATGATACTTACTGAAAAGGAACAAATTGTAACTAAACCAGAAGAGGAGGTTGCTCAAAAGAAAAAGATATCCCAGAAGAAACAGAAGAAACAAAAGCTTATGGCATGGGAGTAAATATGACATTAGAGTGCAAATAAAAGTGAAATGAAAAAAAAAAAGAAAATAAGATACTCATGTTTAAAATGCTAAAAAACCATAGAAATAAAATGATCTTCTTTTAGTATGATCAAAAGCCTCTACCTAATATGAAGGACTAGAATTATTTGTGACTGACTGTAGGCTTTCCAAATAAGACCAAGAAAAAGCAGCAGATGCCCGCTCTCTCTAATTCTATTGAACATAAAGCTATAAATAGTAACTATTGCAATAAGATAAGAAAAAGGAATCAAGGGAATAACATAGGCAAAAGAGAGGCAAACTTACTTCTATCTTCAGAGGATATGATGATATATTATTGGAATTTCAGAGAATCAACAAACATTAATTGAGTCAATTAATAACTGCAGGAAAGTAGTAGGGTACAAAATAAATTTACCAAGCTCAACGGTCTTTTTGCATAATACTAGTAAAACTCAGAAGGAAAGAAAAGAAATTCCATGTAATATAACAACAAAAGTCATTATATGGTAATTAACATATATTGGAATTAACTGGGAAAAGTATATCAGGAAATTAACTTACCAAGAAACATAAAAGGAAAATATAATTACAAACAATTTTTATCAAAATAAAACACCCAAATATTTAGAGATATCTTCCATAATCATATATCACAATGTGTCCAATGTTCATGGCTAATAATATAGCAAAAATTAGAAGAGTATCCAAATTAATCTATAGATTTAGGGCTATGTCAATCACATTGGCAAGGGAAACTTTATTAGACAAAAAAATAGCAAAAAATATTTGAAACAATGTAAGGTCAAGATCATTAAAGGATAATAGGAATAAATGAAAGAAAGGAGATTAAGACTTGGAGCTACTAGATTTTAAGATATATTAAAAAGCAATATTCACCAAAATTGAGCAAAAATGGATAAGAAATTGAAAATGGGTCAGTAGAACAAAGCAAATAAAGCAGATAATGAAACAAATATTCACAAATGTCTGGTGTTTGAAAAAACACAAAATACTCAGGGAAAGGTTCTTTATTCAACAAAAACTTCTGGAAGAATTGAAAGGAAGCCAAGAAAAATAATATATAACACTTCATACCTCAATTGATAAAAGATCTAGATTTAAAAAAACATGCCATAAATTACTTAGCCAAAATTGGAAGGCTATATCTTTCATAACTGTGGATGGAAAACTTTTTATAGCCAGGCAATATGAATTCAGAAAAATTCTTTGCATTAAATATCTCTGACAAACATTTGAAACTCAAAATACACAAAGGATAAAAATCTATAGGATTATTTTTTAAAAATATACTTCAATAGAAAAGTGGTTATCAAACATGAAAAAATTAAAAGAAAAATATGAACTATTATAAAAACTACTTGAAAAATGTTCAAATTAACCAATAATCTATAAAAATTAAAATTAAAACACTGACATGTCACCTGATCCCCATCAAAAATCTATAAGATAGGAAATCAAAATCAAAAATTCTATAAGATAGGAAAACTTATTTTAGAGGTGACAGAGGATAACATGTGCAAATTCACTATTGACAGAGCTGTGAATTGGTTTATTGTTATAGAAGTCAATCTGAAATTATATGAGAAAAGTTACTAAATTAAACGTACTCTTTGAGCTAGGGATCCCACTACTGGGTCTATTCTACAGAGGCTAAAAACAACAAGAAAAGATTCATGTATATAAAAATGTTTATGACAGCATTATTTATGATGAAAAAAATCTGGAAATAAATATGTACCAAAAATTGAGGTATGATTGAACCAATAATGGTATAGGAATGGAAAAGAATATGAACAATTCAGAGAAAGTTTGAAAGACTTAGATGAAATGATGAAGGGCGAGGAGGCCAGTTTAGAAAAGTTTAGAGAAGAAACTTACTTTAATTGAGATGTTTAAGGTTTGTTGATCCAAGTTATTTGCACACTTGTGGAATGCCCATGGTGACAAACTACTGGGGTAGTTCAAGGCTCTCCTTTGGTGAGAAATCTTCCATGAGAAGAGGGACACAGTTTCAAATCTGCTAGAAGCTCAAAAGCCTTATGAGAAACAGTCCTTGCCCTACCTAAAAGTTGTGGCCTTTTCAATTAATTACTTGGTATGAGGGAGTCAAGGCAACTTTGAACAGACTAATACCTTGTGAAGAGCCCTCTCTAAGAGAGGCTGCCAGATTCCTTTTTACTCAGCTGATTCACCAGCTCTTCTTTCTTATACTTCTAGAAACCTTTAGAAAACATATTTCAGCCACTACCCATGCCTGTCTTCAGCAAGGACATCCTTAGATCACCATTCCTGTTAATATTACTGAAAGAATTAGCTTCCCTGTGCATTTGTATCATCTTTCACTAGTTATACAATCTGGATTTTGAAGTCTAGTTTCAAATACAGACAGAATCCTAAGCAGCATGAGGAGTAAATTAAGTAGTAGAAGCTCATGGTTGTTAACTTCTGGAGATGATGATGAAGGTCTTGCGTATCTCAGACATCAGCAACCAAAGCACTTATTTCAGTGGCTGCAAAAGCAGAACTTTGGAAGGCCTTGTGCGATGGTAAGGGAATTTGAAGATCTTCCCTGACCCTTCATAGGCCTAGGGAAACCAAGAGTAAGGGGCTTGATTCGGGGGAGACTTGTTTTTCAGGAAGGTCCATATTGTTGTTACTTTGTAATTAGGCAGTGGGTCAGAAAGCTCGTGATGTCCTCTCACCCTGAAGTAGGCTATATATACTCTGAGGCGAGGTTTTGCTTTGGGGCTCACTTATGGGAAGAGTTGTGTCATTTGGCCAGATGAGACTGGGTGCCATTGAGCCCCCAGCTTTGAAAACAGATGTTGGTGCTTCTCTCTCTGGTAAATAACTATGTATGTATGTAATGGTCAGATATCTAGAAGCCCTGCCTGTTGCTCTGTTGAATTGTGTTATTTTCTCTGTCTGTGATTTTTGTCTGCTTGTCATGTACATTTGTATTTTCTGAAGTTCAGGGTGCCGACTTTTCCCCCTGAATTAAGTGAATGATATGTGCTTGATTAAAGTAAGAATTATTAACCCCTTTTGAGTAAGGCAACTCAAAGAAAAGCATCTTTAAAGAAAGGCATCTTTAAAGAAAGGCATCTTTAGAAAAGCAGATCAAAGAACCTGTGCTAGCAGTCATCCTGGGTATGCTAGGGTACTTGCTGTTACAACTTGGGAAGTGGTGAAACCTAGGATCCAAAAGAGTATGGAGGGGTGGCTAGGTGGGGCAGTGAATAGCGCACTGGCCCTGGAGTCAGGAGCACCTGAGTTCAAATCCTACTTCAGACACTCAACACTTACGAGCCGTGTAACCTTGGGCAAGTCACTTAACCCCAATTGCCCTGCCTTCCCCCTCTAAAAAAAAAAAAAGAGTATGGAGCGTTCTGAGGTAGCTAAGTGAGTCAACTAAGGAGATAACATGCAATCTGAGAAAAGAGGTATCTAGTTGTCACAGACTAAGAAATGTTTCCTACAAGGTAGAAAAGGTCTTGCTTTATGAAGGAGAAGATGATGGAAAGAGGGAAAGTTTTAGGTAAACCATAATAACCATCTGGGCAATAAAAATCTCCAAAACTCTAGGGCTACCTAATTGCTTGGCTATTTTGAGCCTATACACCTTAGAGTTGAAAAATTGTATCTCTTATTGTTTGATCAATATCAAAAATCAATATTCTTATTGATGCTACTCACCTTTTATATGGAAAATAGCTGATTATAATCTGTTTGAAGCTGACTTATAATCTCCTTATTGTCATCAGTTATTTGAACAAGCCTTAAGGTATGTTTACTTGTATAAATTAGAAACCAACATACTAAGCCCTATATCAGCCAAAAAGATTTCAAACTATATGACACAGATGAAAAACTCCTAAAATAGATTTACTTTAATAGCACAATAAAAAAAAATCATTATACTTTCACAAGTACTTTGAATAATGAAAATTTTTGAAAAATTAAGTCCTATATAAAAATGTGGAAAATTTGAATTCTTGAACTTGAATACTCATTCCAAGAATTATTCGTATTCCTAGTTTATCAGTAAGCATATAACATTCCACCCCCACCTTTTAAATAGCACACACTTCATCTTAATACTGTAGAGATCAATTACAGAAAAACCTGTTTTATCTTATTTTATACAATATAGCAATGCCTCACCTACCTAGAGATTAGACTTCCAATAATCTCATACATTCACAATAGCATTCTCTTAAAGTGTGCCTGAGAGGTTGCAAGTAAAGGACCAGCCTCAGAGTCAGGAAAATCTCTAATACACACACACACACACATACATAAACATATACACACATCTCTAATATATATACTCACCGTATGACCCTAGACAAGTCACTTTACCTCTTAGGTCCCCAAATAACTCTTTAAAATAAGGATTTGTTACTTTTTTTTGTATAGTGGACCCTTTCAGAAATCTGGGGAAGCCTACAGTTCCCATCCTAGAATATTGTTTTAAATGTATAAAATATTTTAGATTACAAAGGTAACCAATTATATTGAAACACAATTATGAAAAAATATATATTTTTTTAAAGTTCACAAACCTCAGTTTAAGAAATTATGGCTATAAGTCTTTAAATTACAAAGAAGGTACTGACCTGCATTGACAGAAGTCCTTCAGTAGGGAGTACCTATACCAATGCACTAACAGACCCAATCCCCATGGAAAAGGAAAGAAAAGGAATGGCAAAGAATAACCAAAAATAAATAAATAAATGGACGAAGCTGAAAATCCAAATATTATATACTACATAACATCACTGGCTAATTCATAGGATCCCCCCTGACCAGAAAAAAAAATTATCTTTTTGTAAAGACCATCTAATGATGAGATTAGTGCATTTTTTAGAAGAATGCTCCACTTGTTTTCCTTGATTCTTCTCACAAACTTACTAATCTTCTCCTCATTGGATGGTCTTTATAAAAAGGGAAGAGGAGGAGGAAGAGAAGAAGAAAGGAGAAGGAAGAAAGAAAGAAAATTACTAGTGTGTACATCTATTATTTCCCCCAACAGAATTTAAGTTCTCTGAAGACAAGAACATTTTCATTTTCTCTTTGTATATCTAGCAGGTAGCAAAGCACCTGCCTAACATATAGTAGGCACTTAAGAAATGCTTGTTGGGGTGGCTAGGTAGAGCAGTGAATAGAGCACCGGCCTTGAAGTCAGGAGGACCCGAGTTCAAATCCGGAATCAGACACTTAACATACATACACACACACACACACAAAAACTAGCTGTGTGACCTTGGGCAAGTCACTTAACCCCAATTGCCCTAAAAAAAAGAAATGCCTGTCGTTGCTTGTTTTTTAATAGTAGGTGGTGACTAAATAAATTTCTATTCTTCTATTGATTCTATTTCACTATTGTGAAATGGGAAGAGTTACATGTAGAATTTTCTTGCATGATGACAAAAATGCTGGAAGTCCAAAGAGATGCCAGTCATGTCACACAGTATGTATGATAGACATAAGATAAAACAGTGAGAATTCCAGAATGAATTCCATGAAAATACAAATAGTTGATGAGAAAGAAAAAAATCAATTGAGGAAAGTAATGGAAATGGAACTAAAAATAAACACTTATAATATATCAAATGCCTTGCTAAGTCCTAGTTACAAACACATAAGAAAGTCTCTGCCCTGAAGAAGTTTACATTCTATTAGGGGAAATCAACATGGAGAGGAGTGATAGAGGGAAGTCCTTTGGTAGTGCTGATTTGATTACTCTCCTCAAAGCTAGAGTAGGAAAAGTGGAGGCAGAAGGGGTACATGATTAGCGCGACATGAAGATGGCAGAGAAGTAATATGGTACCCATACTGAATGCTCACCAATCAGTAACCAAAGCTTCAGAAATGGAAATACCCAGTGCTAGATCAGAAGTTCTGCTATCTGGTAGATCTGTTTTCTCTCTATAATAATAATGACAATAAGTGATATTTATAGTTCATTACTACTTGCAAAGTCTTTTACGTACACAATCTCATTGTTGTTGTCCATCCTTCATTCTAGAAGAGAATCAATGACATCACAAGGATGATATCTTGACTTGTCCATGAACTGGATTTAAGTGAGACAGGGCTGCGCACAGTCGTCAATCTCACTCTCTGCTCCACAATTATCAAAGCCCAGGGGCAAAACAAAAGTCAAGGTGACTGGTGATGGCCCAGGCAGGATGCAGTGAGAGCTTGGCTTGCGCCTTTCTAAATTATATCTTTTCTAGGTCTCAGTTTGTCTGAGGCAATGCTCATTGGGTGACTAGGAGCTACATGAGATTTAAGACAAAAGATGCCCCAATTTATCATCACAAAACATCAATATAGGAGAGGAAGACTTAAGAGTTTCTGACCAGAATAGAAAAAAAATTTGTATTTACACTCATTCTAAGTCATCAAAATCCAATGAGTCACAGAGGTTTGGTTAGGGACTGTTACTGACTATCCAATGAGAACCAGAAAGACTTGAGTTTAAAGGTCTAGTCAAAAATTACATTTGAAACATGATGGGCTTTGTTTGTGTGTGTGTGAGTGTGTGTGTATTGTGTGTGTGATTCTCCTTTTTTTAAATTAAATTTTATGTTTATTTTTAGTTTACATCATTCATTTCCACAAGATTTTAAGTTACAAATTTTCTCCCCACCTTTCCCCTACCCACGACCCCAAAACAGCAATTTCACTGCATGTCTACTCCCCCAATCTGCTCTCTCCTACATCCTCTCTCATCCACCCTCCAACTCTCCAGTAGGGCAAGATGGATCTCTATACTCCAGTGCCTGTATATCTTATTTCCCAGTTGCATGTAAAAAAAAATAATAATATATATATTTTTAAGCATTTTATTTTAAAACTTTGAATTCTAGACTCTATCCCTTCCTCCCTCCTCACTCACCCTTACTGGGAAGATAAGCAATTCCATATAGGTTGTACATGTGTAGCTACACTAAACATTTCCACAGTGGATATATTATGAAAGACTGATTATATTTCCCTCCATCTTATCCCGCCCCCTACTTGTTCTATTCTCTACTTTGACCCTGTCCCTTTTCAAAAGTGTGTGCTTCTGGGGTAGCTAGGTGGCACAGTGAATAGAACACTGGAGTTAGGAGGACCTGAGTTCAAATCCAGACTCAGACACAACACAAAAACTAGCCACGTGACAGGTCACAACCCCAATTGCCCTCTAAAAAGCAAAAAAAAAGAAAAAAGAAAAAAAAAGTGTGTGCTTCTAACTTCCCTCCCCTCCAAAATGCCCTCCACTCTATCATCCTCTCATCCCCTTCCCCTCTACTCATCTGCAGGGCAAGATACCCTATTTAGTGTGTATGTCATTCCCTCCCTAAGCCAATCAATGAGAGTAAGGTTGACCCATTCCCTTTGGCCTTCCTATTCTCCTCCATTGAAACAGTTTTCCCTTGCCTCTTCTATATGAGATAATTTACCCCATTCTGTCTTTCCCCATCTCTTCTCATTATATTCCCCTCACCTCTCAATTTCACCTTTTAAGTATCATCCCTTCCTATTCAATTGATCCCATGCCGTCTGTCTATATATACCTGTACACACATATATATACACTCACATATGTTTTCATATACCCTCCTATATAGATGATACTTACATATATGTATATACACACTTTTATGTTCCCTTCAAATATTCTCATACCGAGAAAAGTTTCATAAGTTACAATTGTCGTTTTTCCATGTAGGAATGTTAATATTTCAATTTTGATAAGTTCCTTACAATTCCTTTTCCCTGTTTACCTTCTCATGCTTCTCCTGCTTCTTGTATCTGAACATCAAATTTTCTATTCAACTCTGGTTTTTTCATCAAGAATGCTTGAAAGTCCTCTATTCCATTGAATGACCATATTTTCCCCTGAAACATGATACTCAGTTTTGCTGGGTAGGTGATTCTTGGTTTTAATCCCAGCTCCTTTGACCTCCTGAATATCATATTCCAAGCCCTTCGATCCCTCATGTGGAAGCTGACAGATCCTGTGTTATCCTGATTGTGTTTCCACAATAGTAAAATTGTTTCTTCCTGCCTGCTTGTAATATTTTCTCCTTGATTTGGGAATTCCAGAACCTGGCTATAATATTCCTAGGAGTTTTCTTTGTTGGGATCTTTTTCAGGAGGTAATCAGTGGATTCTTTCAAACTCTATTTTGTCCTCTGGTTCTAAAACATCAGGGCAATTTTCCTTGAGAATTCCTTGAAGGATGATTTCTAGGTCTTTTTTATGATCATGGCTTTAAGGTAGTCCAATAATTTTCAAATTATCTCTCCTGTATCTATTTTCCAGGTCAGTGGTTTTCCCAATGAGATATTTCACATTGCCGTCTATATTTTTATTTGTTTGGATCTATTTAATAGTATCTTGATTTCTCATAAAGTCACTAGCTTCCATTTGCTCCAATCTAATTCTGAAGGAATGATTCTCTTCAGTGTGCTTTTGAGATTCTTTTTCATCTGGCAAATTTAGCTTTTTAAGGCTTTCTTCTCCTCACTGGCTTTTTGAGCCTCTTTTGCCATTTGAGTTAGTCTATTTTTTAAGGTGTTATTTTCTTCAGTCAGGTTGTTGACTCTCTTTTCATGATTTTCTTGCATCATTCTCATTTCTCTTCCCAATTTTTCTTCCACTACTCTTATTTGGTTTTCAAAATCCTTCTTAAGCTCCTCTATGGCCTATAACCAGTTCATATTTTTCTTGGAAGCTTTTGGTGCAGGAGTTCTGACTTTGCTGTCTTCCTCCTATTCTATGCTTTGATCCTTTTTATCCCCAAAATAGGAATCTAAACTTGGATTGCTGTACTTGCTTTGCATCCTTTGCTTGCTCATGTTGCCACTCAATTATTTGACTTTTGAGCTTTTTGCCACAGTAGAACTCTGCTTCCAGAGAGGAGAGCTTTGTTCCAAATTGCTAGGGTTTTTGTAACTGCCAGAGCTATTAGTTGAGTGCCCTCTCTGAAGCCTCCACAGACTCTAACACCTGGTCACACATGCCAGGACCTCCACCCTAGACTGTGATCCTGATCCAAGCAGGTTAAAGCAAGAGTGATTACCCCTTGGAATGATCACTTGGTCCCTCTACGATCTGCAGGCCAGGAGCTCTGAAGCAGCCATGTGGCTGCCCCTTCTCCCTCCTGGGGTAGAAGCCAGACCACACTCCTGTACCCCTGTTCCCAAAGTCTACACTGACCTCTCACTTTGTCTTTGGCATTTATAGGTTGATAATTCTGGAAACCACCACACCTGCTGATGATCCACTCTCCTGAAGTCCCTTCAGCCACAGCTGGTCATGGCTGCCCTGGGGCTAAAATCACAGGCTCACATGGGGCTGGGTTCTGCTCCCAGCATGCTGCAACGTACCCTTCCTGATGGCCTTCCAGCCTGCCTTCAATGGGAGATTTGTTTCTCTCTGTCACATTGTGGGTTCTGTACCCCTAAGGTTTGTTTAGAGTATTTTAGGTATTTGAGGTGGTTATGGGGGGAGCACACAGAGTTTTCCTGCTTCTATGCTGCCATCTTGGTGGGGTTTTTTTTAATGTCTGTTTTTTCAGAGCTATGTTTCAAGAAATCATAAATGAAAACTGCACAGGGAAAAAAAAGGAAATTGTCTCAGCTTTTTGAAAAAGAGAAAAAATTGATTTTTCTAAGGAAATAGGGTATAAGTAGCAGAGTTGAAATCCAACACACTTCCCTCTCTGTCTGACCTCAAATCCAACACTCTTTCTAACATACTACATTGTCATTGCTAAATCCAAGAAAGACTGTCATTAAAAATGGTCAGTATTAAAATGTGGTTCTTTAAAGGTTTAACCCAGTTATATAGAGAAATCATTAAATTAGGAAAAGTTTTTGTGCACCTTAGGATATCAGACGATTATATTTTAATTCCTGCTAAACTCCAATGTGTCTATAATTTAAACTTTATCTTTCTTTTGGGAACAGTATCAAGTAAACAATCAAGAAGTATTTATTTACTTCCTAGTATGTTTCAGGCTTTGAGGATACAAGTACAAAAAATGAAAAGATTCCTAATCACAACAAACTTTTCTAATGGGAAAAGACAACAAACATATGTATGTATATCATAAATATAAACTTAATAAATGCATATGGAGTCAGTAGATAAATAGTAATCTGCAAGGAAGACTATTAGCTTTTATTTAGGTGAGGGGAAGAATAAGGAAAGGTTGGTCTGTATTTTAAGGAAGAGAGGGACTCTATTTTAAACCCACTTAGCATTTAACAAATGTTCACTGATTGAATTTAAGTTATAATATGGCCTCCTAGGTAAACAGTAAATTAATGAAGCATTCTAGATGTTTATCTGTGTAAATGAAAACTATTTCCCCATTGTTTTAGATTTGCATTTCAAAGATGTTTTATCTCCATTTTGAATAGATCTTCAATTGACAGGCCTCAACAGATGTAAATTTTATTTGCTATATGCTTCTCTCCCTTTCAAATAGCTAGAGATACATACACTTCAGTGTATGAGGAGGCTCTTCCTATACCCTTATGAAAACCTTAAGAAACTTGTAAAAGGAATTATTTTAATTAAAATAATTAATATCTGTGAGTTTTGCTCATTAAATATCTGTGCATAACACCAGCAGTAAGATATGCACATCTTTTCCCCCAATGTTCCAAAACCTTCCATACACCCCAAAATAAATCCCAAATCCTTTCACTGAGGCCTTCCAACCACAGGATTTTGTGAACCTATAATCTGTATGACAAAGTTTCCATTAAAAAAAAATTATCTTGACTACCTTCCACTAGACTCGCTTCCTAGTTTCTATTTCTTTCATGATCTTGACCACTTCCACTAGAGACCAAGAAATTAACACAATCCTTCACTTAGCTTTTAACCAAAGATGAGTAGAGTTTTATAACCTGAGGCCCATGACCTTTTTTTCTGATAACTATATTTCAATATAATTAATTTCCTTCATAGTATAATATATAGTATTTATATATTTAAAAACATTATTCTATGAAGTCCACAGCGCTTACTAGACTATCAAAGTAGATCATGATATTAAAAAAGGTTAAGAATTCCTAGTACAGAGTAAATATTACTTTCCTTGGTCTATTAAGGTCACTGATGCAGGATTCTATTAAAATTTCAATAAAGGTATCTTAAGATTATATACCAACTTCTTTGAGCTACTTTGTCACTCTCTTTACTCACATTGAGGATGCCATTCAACAAAACCTTAATTTTTTTCCACTAAAGCTGTCTTCTAGCTATTCTTACAATGCTCTGTTTTTGTGTCGATTTCTTAAAACAAATTCTAGGGCACCATTTTCCTCATTAAAGTTAAATTTCCTAATTAAATTAATATTTAGTAAAAAAAATAATGAAATATCAATAGATCTATGTAGAAAGGCCTTCATTAAATTAAAAGATTTAAAGAAGAGAATGGTTAAGTCAGAAAAGATAAGAAGGCATGAAGAAATTACACTCTGTCAACTTCCAGTGCTCACTGGCTGCTTTTTTAAATGCTCAAAAACCATTTCTTTCATAACTTTCATAATCTTTTCAGAAAGTAAATCAAGACCTAGAACCTCTAGTTAAAAGATTCATTATTTTACCTTCCCTGCCTTTTTTTTTTCTGAAAATCAGTTTCATTTGTTTATTTCCATTTCTTTTCTATCTCTACACCAATTTTTCAAAGATTAGTGACAACTCAACATTTACAATCACCAATTATTGCAGGTCCTTGAGATATATGCTTAGGTAAATATGACACAATGTAAACTGTTCCTTTTTTTCAACAATACATTAAAATTAAGACATCTTGAGGACCTAATATCTTAAGAGGGGAAAATAGCATCAGTCAAGCTTGTAGCCAGGGACTGACTTTCAGTTCCTATCTCTATTTGTTTAACTCTGAGTCCATATTCTAAGGAAAATGTAAGTTTGTTTGGCTTTTTATATTTTTCCACAGTCAAAGAATAAGCAAAATTCCAGCCAATTTCAACTAGAACATAAGGATTATAAGGAAACCAGTGATTCCACTCTTAACACAACTTGGCGTCATGAGGAAGACCTATAATGCTAATAGAGTCATTGAATAAAAATGAAGAGAAAATAATAAATGTAATTTTTATACAGATAACATAAGTATAGGGCAACAAATTTGAATTAAGGGAGTTGGTTATGATAGACAACCAGTGTATGTCAATTTTAACTAGGTCTTCCTCCTTGATCTACATTCTACTTGTTATTCATAGAAAGAATCCAATAAGCAGAAAATTAGAGAAATTGGGATATCATATGGAATTTTCCTTTGATATCCTCAATGATGTGATTTCTTTAGGAATACCAATCCTTTACCAATTTAATAACTTTCAAAGTTTACATTCTAGTCAGCACATGCAAAAACCACCATCCCCCTCCCTGAAAGAAAACACAAAATTATTTTCTGTTCTTCAAGGACAGTTATTATTCACATTTATTTTTATTAAAAAAAAACTTCAACTCTAAAAACAAATACAAAAAATAAACAAAACAAAGCTAGCAATCTCACAATAACAAACCAAAAATAATCTAAATATATAAAAAAGCTCTATCTAAAATTCAGTACTCTTTTTGCAAGCAGGGAAAATTGGATATTTTAATTTAATGAGCCATGAAGAAACTTGATTGATTATACAGGATGTCACTTGGTGGTTTACTGTTCACAAACCACTGATCTCCTTATTGTATTATCCATATAGTAATATTTTTCCCCTCTGACTTTTAGGGAAAGAGCAGGAGGGGTACAGAATAAGGAGAATTTTAAATCCTCAAAATTATCCTCACATATCAAAGTTGACAGGTACTTGAGGTTTGAAAGCACCTTTCATAATTCTCATTTGGTAAAGTCAAAAAGAAGAGATTTACTCCAAAGTGATGACACATAAATTCTGACCTTGAAATATTGTGATTGTGAATGATAAAGTATGGCTTTATACTACTTAGTCACCTGAGAATGTTAATTGGGGGCATATTCTGCTTACTATGTATTAACTTAGCAAATCTTTAGCATTTATTATAAATTGAACAACCTAAACTAGAGGAACAGTTGCCTGAAAATTATCTTTAAAGAAATCCATAAGTTTTTTCTTGTTCTTGCCTGATAATTAGTCTACAATCTTTACTCCTATACATGAAACATCTGTTATTTTGTTAGCAATAAAGGAGAACTCCTGTAGAAATTCCATAGATCACAGCAATTTGAAACACAGAGTGTTTAAATGATTCTCTCAGGGTCACTAAACTGATAAGTATCTGAGAGGGAATCTCAGTCCACATCTTCCCATTTCCAAATCTAACAGTTTATTCACTGTGCAAGGCTGCACCTTCAAGGTTATGTTTAATGAAAAAACTGTGTTATACATACATACATATCTGATTATATTAATGAATTAATGTTTACAAAATGTTTTGTACACATTGTTTTATTTGAGCAATCCAAAAACAATGCATTACATGACATTTGAAAATGAAGGAAACAGGGTCAGAGAAGAAGCTCCAGTCTATCCACTGGGGCACAGAGAAGAGACATTTCTAAATCAGACAATATGTAAATGAAGGTTTAGTACTTTTTTTTTTAAGCAATTGGGGTTAAGTAACTTGCTCAAGGTTACATGGCCAGTTATTTCTGGGTGTGGTGGTAAGTATCTGAGCCTGGATTCGATCCCAGGTCTCCTGACTCTGGGGCCGGCGCTCTTACTCATTAAGCCACCTGGCCACCCCAGATTTAGTACTTTTAATCAGATCATGAAAGCATATAGAGTCAAGCAAAACAACTGTTGAAATCTATTTTTAACAAAAGGGAATCATTTTCATGGATATGGCTGAAAGCCTTAATAAGCAAGAAAATGAATACTTTTGGGGTAAATGCTCAGGTACAAAAGAGAACTACTGAGGCAAGACATTCAACCAAATACGCCTTAAAGTTAACACCCTCCAGAGACTTTCAGCTTCAGTAATGGATTCTATACTAAATGCATTTTCATCCACTTTAAACACATCAATTATAGAATTTACTGTCCCATTTTTTTCTACAATTTTTTGACCTCTACCTGTAGAGGGAAGACTACTGAGCCAAGAGATTAGGTTCACCAACCATGAACAGCTTATGTTTTCTCAAAATGGCATATTTATTTTCTAATTCTAAAGTACTATACCATCTAGGAATAAATATTATTCTTTTTGAAAACTAATCAAAATCAAAAGCTAGCTCTTTTATAATGAATCATATTTCACTGAAATTTAATTAGACTACTTCTTGGTATAGTTTATATTTATATACATATAAGTAAAATTTTATACATCTGTGCATATGTAAGCAAATACATGTGTACATGTATACACACACACACACACACTTTCATCCTGCTACCAAAAAGAATGTGACTTTGCATCTCAAGGTTTAGAACTTTTTGTCCCTTCAAAGTTTTTCTATTTGGGAAAATAATGTTGAGGCAAAAAAACAAAACAACTATTTTCAAAAGAGACAAGTAATAAAGACTTACATAAAGACTAATGTGCTTTTCCCATTTTAAAATCCTATGATCCTATGGCTAGTCACCAGTTTTTTCCTACATTCAGCAGGGAAAAAAAAATGTCCAAAGGAATTAATTGCTCTGAATTATGTTTCAAGATATTTGAAATTGGAAACTAAGAAAAATCATAAGAAAATTAGAAATCATCACTAAAACATTTCTTAATACTAACACAACAGAACCATAATTGATTAATAACTTCATTCATAAATAATAGGGTACCTTATACACCACTCATTTAATAAAAAATGAATATATTTCTCCTTATTGTACAACTGTGATTTTAAGGGTACATTAATAAATTTTATTTAAATTAAAAATCTCATTAAAACAAGGCAATAAGAGACTAGATAAATGGTAGAGATGAAGGAAATAATATAGCTGAGCTCTTCTCTACAACTGTCAAACCACAAATATCTCCAAAATGCACTAAACCAAGTTTTAATCAGGAATTCTGAGGGAAAAAAAAAATCATGGTAGTCTTTTTTTTTCAGCCCAGTCCTACATATGTGAGTGTACAGACATAGAAATCTGGAGACAATGAGGACAAGGTTTAGCCAGGAGCTGCTGCTCAGAGCCCTCTAGCACAAGGACTAAACTAGAGCCTACCCTTGTTTTTTAACTGAGACAATAAGAAGTACCAGATCCAGCACCAAGGACCCTGAGACTGCAGAAATAGGGGCCAAGAAGCAGCTTTGTCAGTCATTACCTAGCACTACACGTCATAGATCCAGTTCAGACTGGAGGGAGTAGGGTAGTCTTCATAAGACATGAAGGGTAATGGGCCTAGGCTCTGTAGTAAGTAAGAAATAAATATAGAAGTAGGCAGCAACTCTGTGGCTCTGATGCTTGGAACAAATCAAGCTCTCGGATTCAGTGCTCAGCATAACCTGAAGCCTACAGTAGTACTGTTACTCTGAAAATACAGAATTTTTCAGCTACCTGCCTGTGGTTCAGTCCAGCTTCAGTCTACTGAATCTCCAATTAGAGGCAAGTCCATAAGCATGTTACTTAGACCCAAAGCCAGCTCAGGCATTTCCAGAGCTCAGGAGAGTTGTGATAAGGTGCAGCACTAGATTAGACCATTTTATGTACACTGAAAGTTTGGTTTCTCTGAGACCCAGTAAAAGCACAGCACTTGATACCCCAAGAAAGCAGAAATAGGACCCTTCAAGAGGACACAAAACTAGTACTACCCATTTTCTCTGGTAGCACAAAAAGGTTGGCCCTAAAACAATGTCTGAACTTGGAAGATGTAAAGGATGAGCAAATAAAAAAGAGAATCTCACCATAAAGAGCTCTTGCGGTGATACGGACACTCAAAACACAAATCCAGAAGAAAAGAACAAGCAAAAACTGAAACAAGTGAAAATGTTCAAAAACAAGCAAAACTTTACATATAAAAAAAACACACAGCTTTTGAGTACAAGTTCAATGAAAATTACTGGAAGAAATAAGGCAAGAGTTTTAGTTTGTTTTTAAAGAAGCCAACAATGATTTTATAAGTAAAATAATAATGCTAGAGGAAACAGCTGAAAAAGAAATGAGGAGAGGACAGGACAGGAGAGTTAGAATTCAGTGAAAAGCTACATTTCAACCAACAGGAAGACTAAAGAAAGGAGAAAGAAGAAAGAAGAAGAAGAAGAAGGGAAGAATGAGTCTTAACAAAACAAAAACTAGCCAGGAGGTTGGATCACAAAAAGGGAAAAGATGAGACAATAAAAAGGAAAGAAAGAAAAGATAAGAATCTGTGATTCTTATCTGGTCAAGGCAAAGGGAAGAGGGATAAAAGAGGAGAAGCAGCTGGCATCATACCTAGGTAACTGGGACTGAACACACTCCTCTTACCACCTTCTTCTTTGTAGGGAGTAGGGTAGGAGACTGATCTATGGATTAGTCAGCCAGAATTCCAGAGAAGTAGTGATGAAACAGGCTAACCATCTCCTGATGGGGAGGTAATAGACTCAGGGTACAGATTATCTACACACACACACACATACACATACTATATTTATTTTTACTTTGTTTAATCATGCATGTTTGTTACATATATGTTTTGGCTTTCTTGCTTTTTCAGTATAGCGATGAAAGGAGAGTGGGTTTTTGTTAACTGGACAAAAATAAGTTTAAAAAAGAGGATGCAGGCTGAATGTAACTAAGGTTAGAAGTAAGACAGGTAACTGGGGGAAAATTTTTTTCAACAAGTTCTTCTGAAAAAGATATTTTTTCCAAGATATATGAACTGATTTATATTTATAATGAATATAAGCTATTCTTAAAATAACAAATACTCGAAGGATACGAAGAGGACATTTTCAAAGCAAGAAATCCAAATTTGGCACAGTGGATAGAGTCAGGAACGCTCATCTTCCTGAGTTCAAATATGGCCCTGGACACTTACTATCTGTGTGACTCTGGGCAAGTCACTTAACCCTGTTCATCTCAGTTTCATCATCTGTAAAATGAGCTGGAGGAAGAAATGGCAAAACACTCCAGTATCTTGGCTAAAAAAATCTCAAATGGGATCACGAAGATTCAGACACAACTAAAAACAACTGAATAAGATGAAAAAAATACTCTAAATGAATAATCCAATCTCATACTTCTTAGTCTACCAAACTGCCACACATAAAAAAAGGCAAATGACAAATACTGAAGGAATAATGAAAAAACAGAATATTAATGCATTGTTGGTAGAGCTGTAACTGGTCTAACCATTATGGAAAAGAATTTAGAACTATGCCCAAAATGTCAATAAACTGTTTATGTCTTTTGACACAGAAAAACAATTGCTAGGTCTATATACCAACGAGTTTTTTTTTTAAAAAGAGGAAAACAACCTGTATATTTGGGGAAAAAAATATTTCAGCTCTTTTTTTGGTAGCAAAGAACTTCAACTGATCTGGTACATTTCAATTGGATATATATATTTGTTCAGAATGACACAAAGAAAAATGACACAAGAATATCACTGTGCCATAAAAAATGAAGAAAGACATGGCTTCAGAAACATCTGAGAAACCTTATATAAACCGATACAGCATTAAATAAGCAGAAACAGAACATTGTTTTTTTTGCAATAACAACACCATTGATAAGACAGACAACTTTGAAAGACTTAAGAACTCTGAACAATGCAATATGCAACCCAGTTTCACAAGACGGATGATGGAGAATGTTACACATCTCCATATAATATGGAGATAAACATATAATATGCTGAATGGGACATACATGTTTACTTGCTTTGTTTGACTATATATTTTTTTTTGTACATTTTTTCTCTAATAAGAGTTGAGGAGGGAAAATGCATGCTTGTTATTTTTAAAAATTAAAATAGTATGGAAAATATCCCAGCAATCTCTTATTCAGTTTGGAGAGAGTACTTCTTTTTGGGACAAGAAAGCAAAAGATCATCAAAAAAAAAAAAAACCAGTTGCTTCAAATTCCTGTGAAGGGATTCAAATTCAAAAATATTCTAGAAAGAGAAGATTAAAAAAAAAGACTCTATTCTCTTAAAGCAATAGGTATTAATTAGCTCTGAAAGAACATAGCAGATATTCTTTTAAGAAAATAATCAAATAAAGATAAACAGGCTTCTAAAAAGGCAGTTCCATTTACTTTTTGACTGGTTATCAAAAGAGTTTGCTTGTTAATGAGATTAACTCTTTTTATATTGTTTAAAAAAAACTCAGATCTTTATCACTACTACAGCAACCCCCCCAAAAGTTTCCTACTTCAATAACTTAGAACTTTACCACCCCCTGTATCTCCATGAAAAACCCTGAATTGCTCATGGAAAGGATTATAGGACTAATAAAAAAAATTACATAAACACTTTGCATGAGATTTATTTTTTAGAAATGTATTACCAAGAAGTACAAAACTTTTTTAAATGCATGAAAGACACATATGCTGTGTACATATATGTGTACTGCACATGTTTGTATCTGTTTCCTCCACTACAAATGACCAAATTTATACAAATACAGATGTAGCCTTACGAAGTGAAATCACCCGTGAATCCTTGAAGACTATCTTGATGTGCAAACATTGGCAGATCCAACTAAATAGGTAAAGTTACACTTGGGGCCAAGTGATAAACTATATGTCTTACATCTATTTTAGATCAGCACTCCTTAAACTGTGGGTTGTGACCCTATGTGGGGTTGAAAAAAAAAATTGGCAACAGTAAAAGGTTTCTGAACACGCAACAACCAAAAATTAATTAAAAACCAAATGCATAATGAATCCAAAGTGTTTCTGGAAGTGCTTCCCCATGTTGCATCCCACAACACCTTGCAGCCTTGGTCCTCAACACAAAGCATGTACACTTTGTACTGCACATGCCCTCAGGACACTCAATGCCAACTAAAAAGGACCATGAGTGGAAAAAGTTTAAGAAGTTTTGGTTTAGATAACTAAGCAGGGATTGCCACCAAGTGATGATTTTTTATAAGACCGCCACACCAGGTTACTCAACTGAGGCAGTTGGGAGTGACATCATTGAAAAATATAAAAATCACAAATCAATTCTTGAAACACACAAATACACACGCACACGCACACACCAAGAATGAGCTATACATTTTTTCTAGAGTGTGGCTATATTTCTTTTTCCATAAATTTTTGACTATTTCATTTCAATTAATGATGCAATACTTCTGATCTACCTGAATTAAGTCATAGATAACATACCAAGAAAAAACAACCACAAGTGGTTTAACTGCTAAATTTCATGTCTTCCTATCAGTTTCTAAGAGCAATCACTGTCATCTTTTAAACATGGTCTATAATCATAGATTTCCAAAGTGTGTAATACTGCCCCCTGGTGAGTACTGGAATGATGCAGGGGTGTGGTTGTAGGCTTGGGTGCAATTTCAATAAAAATAAGGGGGCAATGGAAACATAAAGAAAGAAGAGAAGAAAATTTTGAAAAATCATTTGTACATGTTTCATCTGTTGTGTGACAGAGTTAAAGTCATAGTGATTACATTATTTTCCAAATAAACACACAAAATGACAGTTATAACCCATCAGCAGTCAAGTCCAGCTGACAGTTCTTAACAAGGAAGTGTTGACAGGTAAGCATGTCAAGCATGGGCATTCCACAGGAACATGTGAGAGTGATGATTTGTTTACAATGTAATACAAAATTGCATCATCAAAATTTCAATGCAGAAAAAAGCTCACAAATTTATAATGAATTGTTATATTTAATATTGGTCATTTTAAAAAATTTTATTTTTTTTTGAAATTGCACAGATTTCAAAAAAAAACATTTAAAAAGTTTTTTTTTTTTAAAGAGCAGATATGGGGTGGCTAGGTGGCGCAATGAATAGAGCATTGGCCCCGGAGTCAGGAGGACCTGAGTTCAAATCCAGCCTCAGACACGTAACACAAAAACTAGCCATGTGACCCTGGGCAAGTCACTTAACCCCAATTACGCTCCAAAAAGGAAAAAAAAAAAGATGATTTAGTCCAACATCAGGGGCGGCCAAGTGGCTCAGCGAGTAAGAGCACTGCCTCCAGTGTCGGGATGACCTGGGGATCAAATCCGGGCTCTGATACTCAGCACCACACCCAGAAATAACTGGCCGTGTAACCTTGAGCAAGTTACTTAACCCCGATTGCTTTAAAAAAAATAAAAATTTAAAAAATTTAAAAAATAGCAGATTTCCAGGAGGTGCTGAGTACATTTTTTTTTTTTAAAAGGGGGCAGTAGGCCAAATAAGGTTTCAAACCTCTGGTCTAGAGGCTTGATTCATGCTTCTTCCTCTAATCTAATGTATGACAGAGCTATTATTAAAAACCAAATTTGCTTCGCATTTTCCCTATCAAATAAAGTTAGTATTTAGTAACTTGAGAAGCAATCCAGCATAGTAGATAGCAAGTAGCTTTTGAATTCTGAGTTCAAGTCCTATCTTTGATACATATTAGCTGTGTGACTTTAACTTCTCATGATCCCTGGCAACTCTCTAAAATTGAGTTGCAAAACTAAAATTGGTGCAGGAAATTTCTTACCAAGAGTTCCCTACACTGATGAAATCAGAGGTTTGACTAAAAAATTAAGTTGGTTCTTCATTAAGGGAACTCTCATCTACCTTTTAGAAGCAAAATCCTAAATCTTTGTAATCAGGAATGTAGGAAGCCTGCATGAATTCAATTAACATTTACTGATAAAGTAGTTATATGGGTATTTACTGCTGTTCTCTTAACAGTCTTTTTATAGTAGTATTATCTGATTTTTTTTTCTTTTATCATATCCTTTTCCTGTGATAGCTTATAAAAGGACCCTAAATCATACCCTAAGGACCATGCTGCCTCCAGCACAGGCTTTCTCTTGGTCTTCTCCAGTCTCTTTCCTCAACAATTTTTAGTAAACAATCTTTAGTATATTTAGTGTTGTTAGGGTGAAGAGTTACACATTCCAAAGGTCAAAGGAAATTTCTTTTTTTCAAAGATTGTGACATAATTCCAGTGATGACCCACCCATGTTCAAGAAGCAGCATAAGGGATATAATTAGGGAAATGTATGGTCAGAAAAGGAGATTGACTATGTAAGCAAGAGTAAGAGATAAGAGACAGCCCTGTACTGGCTTATACCTTCATCACCCCCCCCCCAACTTCTTTTGATGTATGAAATAAGAAATATGAATGTGATAAGAAAAAGTCCCTCCCGTTAGAAATGTACATTGTTTGAAGGTAGGCTCTGTCGTTTCTTTTGTTTGTAGTTGGATTCCAACACATTCCAGATGCCTGGGACAAAGTAAGAGTATAAAAAAATTACTGTAGGGGGCGACTGGGTGGTACAGTGAATACAGCACTGGCCCTGGAGTCATAAGGACCTGAGTTCAAATCTGACCTCAGACATTTAACACTTACTAGCCATGTGACCTTGGGCAAGTCACTTAACCCCAACTGTCCCTCCAAAAAGCAAAAAAAAAAATTTTTCTTAATTACTGTTGACTTTAACGTGTTGATCTCATTCATTTTGAGTCACTGATATTCCATCTAAAAAAATACTAAGAGGATTTGAGTATGAGGGTGAGATGGCAAGGTGTACTTTTAGTCATCATTTATACATTCATCTTTTAAAACTAATTTAATATCCTTTATACTTGTTTGCCTTGTCTTTTGTTAGAGTATACTTTTCTTTAATGCAACTACTTCTAATTAACTTTCTTTTTTTTTTTTTTAAGCAATCAGGGTTAAGTAACTTGTTCAAGGTTACATGGCCAGTTATTTCTGGGTGTGGTGCTGAGTATCTGAGCCCAGATTTGATCCAGGTCATCCCGACACTGGAGCCGGTGCTCTTACTCGCTGAGCCACCTGGCCTCCCCTAAGCAATTGGGGTTAAGTAACTTGCTCAAGGTTATACGGCCAGGTGTTCCTGGGTGGGTGCTAAGTGTCTGAGCCCAGGATTCGATCTCCAGGTCTTCTCAACACTGGAGCCGGTGATCTTACTCGCTGTGCTACCTGACCTCCCCTTTCTAATTAACTTTCAAACTTCTTTGAAAAACTAGATTTTTCCCCCAAAAATATTTTAATTATTTATTCCACTATTATCCATCTACCAAAATGTGTATTTTGATAAATGCTATTATTTGGAACCAGGATAGAAATCTATATTTGAATTACATGACTATTTTTACTCTGCGATGTTTATAAAAGATTTTTTTGCATCAAATTGACTACAAAACAAACTCTTCATTCACCTGGAAAATGCTATCTCCTATTACTACTGATAATATCTTCTACAATGTCCTTTCACCTCCTTCTTTGCATAGAAAAGAAATGGTCCACTGGAATCAGAGGACCTGGGTTTAAGTAGCAGGTCTGATAGTTACCCACAAAAACAGAAAAATTAACAAATCTCTTTGACGTCATTTCACTAAGACCTGTAAAACAGTCCTTTATTATAAAAAATAATAAAAATATTATTATTATAGTAATAATAACTATACTGCCATAGGAATCTGTGAGGAAATAGCTTTGCAAACCTTAACATGTTATATAAATAAGATATAACAATAACTCACAATAGATTTCTCTTTTAACTCACATTTATGTGAACTATTATGGTTACAATCTCTTTCCCTCACATTTGATCTTAGTGCCTGGGAGGTATATGCTTTTTTTCGGGGTGGGGGGAGTTGATGGGGAGAGGGCAGGGCTATTGGGATTAAGTGACTTGCCCAAGGTCACATAGCTAGTTTTGTGTTAAGTATCTGAGGCTGGATTTGAACTCAGGTCCTCCTGATTCCAGGGCTGGGTGCTCTATTTACTGTGCCACCTAGCTGCCCTGGTATATGCTTTTTGATTGACTGATTAACCCTCTCCACCATTCTACGATGGAAGTATAGAACAAGTATTATTATCATTATTTGGAGATGAGGAAACTAAGGCTCGAAGAGGGTAACTGCCTTGCCCATTGTCACAAAGCTATTAAGGAGACCCAGAATTAGAACCCAGAGTCTTCTAACTCTAAGTCTGCTATTCTTTTCCTCAAGCTCCATCAGTTCTTCTTATCTTGCCATTACTGCCCCGACCCAGCTCTTTACTCCTTTTTTTGTCATATTAAAAAGTCTTACTCCTCCTCCCCCAACTACAAAAATATGTGTAAGCTCACAGTTTTTGTTTTCAACAATATTCTCAGAGAGGTTACATAATGAAGTGAACTGAGTATTGGACATGGAGTGAGGCAGACTTATATCTTCATCCTGCCTTAGATATTTACTAGCTATACAATCCAGGTGAGAAACTTAGTCTCTCAAAGCCTTAGTTTCCATATTTGTTAAAAGGTGGTAATACTGGTAGCAGTTTCCTTACAATTGGGGTAAAATGCTCACTACTGTAAGGAAACTGTTACCAGCATTAGCAGTACAGGTAAAACCATAAAATATTATATAAATGTCACATATATGAGGTAGCAGATTAAATTTAACTGAAATCAGCATTCTTTAATCTCTCTTAGTGATAATTATTTGTCTTATAAAAGCAGTTAGGTGCTGCAGCGGATAGAGTGCTGGGTGCGAAGCAAGGAAGACACACTTACTAGCTGTGAGACTCTGGGAAGTCATTAACACTTTGCCTCAGTTTCCTCATCCGTAAAATGAGCTGGAGAAGGAAATGGCAAACCACTCCAAGAAAAACCCCAAACTGGGGTCACCAAAGAGTTAGAGCCAACTGAAACGAGGAACAGCATTTGTAAGATTGCAGTCAAACCTAATGAATGGGACTTGCAATACTGAAACCTTCACAAGTAAACTCTCTTTCTGCTGTAAAGAAATGAGGAAACATTGGGATTCCTCTTCAACATCTATTTATAAAAATGGCAAACCTAAAAACAAATATTTTAAGCATTGAAATTGTACCCTACTGGTAATTAAGACATAATGGAACTCCCATTTATCCTTCATATTCCTCTATCTGGAACACACATTAAGGACTGTATTTTGTCTGTGTGGATACTCCCTGCACCAAAGCAGATTATAATGATATATAACATAAAGAGTGGTCTTTGAGAGTGACTCTAGTCCAAAGACTCAGTACATGGTACCCAGCCAAGAAGAAAAGACACATACAGTGCACCATCAGTAGCACACTGGAAGCCTTTCCGTCTCAAAGGCTACTTCACCATAGCAAAAGCTCTAGAAAGTTCTGCCAAGAATCCAGCGCCAGCTTTATGCCACAATGAGCCAAGAGAAGTAGGAGGTTAGTAGACATCTGGAAAAGAGGGTGGATTTACTCCTGTTGACTTTATGAGACTTTAAAAAAAACAGCAGGTTGTATCAGTAAAGTGCTTAGAGATAATCGCTACTCTGATGAAACCTCACCTACCCTGATCTCTGAGTTACTCATACTACTCTTTGGGTTAGAATGCAGAGAGATAAGGTTCAGGGCACCACAGTATTCAAGGGGAAGATTGATGACAGCTGGCAAGGGCTGCTACTGAAATTTCTATATCTAGAAGGAGGCTGAATTAGATGTCTTCTAAGGTGCCTTCTACTACCAGGAATCAAGATTTCATGGTTCTCAAAAGGTATCATAAGGAATAGATCTTTAGGAATAGAATTTTCAGATAACAAGAGGCAGCCTGAAGCTGGAGAAGTGTAGGGTGAAGGAGGATAAGTAAGGTAACATAGTGATGAGGGTGAAGAGTAACGAGAAGGTAGAGATGAAAAGTCTAGGAAACATCTTTTAATAATAAATACAAAATTTCAAAAGATAAATCATGAACATATTTAGAACCATAGTTAGGGTGGGGCTTGCCCTTAAGTACTAAGGTCACTGGTAACACTGCAGGATCATAGAAACACGAGAGCTTAACAAGAACAGGTAATTAAGTCACAAAGCGACCAGATGGTTGGTTGAGATAAGTTTCCCCTCTTTTACTGTATGGGAACCTTCAGAGCAGTCAGTGGCTTCATTCCTATGCACAGTGCATAGGGATCACTGTTTCTTCCATTCTTCTACTAAAAGTATGTTTAACGAAGCCTGCTGTCATACAGTTTTGTGGCCTATTCAGGGGCCAACATTATTCCTTTTAGCTCTCCACATCTTAAAATTACTTATTCTTATTATCTCTCCTTCGCTATTAAAATTTTTTCTAACTCTTCACAAAAGAGTTAACAAGAGAGGGTAGTTATTACTAAACCTATTCAAGAAGAAATAAAATTAAAAATATTTTGAGTCATTTCGTTAAGACAAAACAATTTTGACATTAAAATTTTATATGTAAGATAAAATTATTTAAATTAAACTCACTTAATGTATTCATATGCTTAGCTGATAATTATCAATTCAGATCCAATAATGAAAAGCAAAAACATATGGCAAATGGCTTCAACTTTCTGAGAGAAAAGTCACTGTTAATGGCTGTCCCATACACAGACAAATCACTACAAAAATATTTCACTACTTTTTTTTTTCCTTTTTGCTTTTTGGAGGGGGAGGGCAGGGCAATTGGGGTTAAGTGATTTGCTCAAAGTCACATGGCTACAAAGTGTTAAGTGTCTAAGGTCGGATTTGAACAGTCCTCCTGACTCCAGGGCTGGTGCTCCATTCACTGTGCCACCTAGCCACCCCTTTTATTACTCTTTAAAGTCAAGTATAAACAATTGAAAATCAACATTAAACCATAATATTTCTGATAGTTAAAAGAAACTAAAATCCAGCTGAATATAAGCTGGCTCTCAAGATTTCTGTTCATGACCCTCAGATATTAAATCAATGCTAAACAACTAAACCTCAAGATAATGGTTTATGCACAAACTTAGCTAACAATCATTTTTATTTTCCTTCAATCTCATTGAGATAGCGCCTGGTTTGTGGCATTCCAGTTCTGAACAGTCTCTTTTGATATAGTATCACTTTTTATTGTAATAGTACCCTAAAGCATGTCACTGTGTGAAACTGAAGATACCAGATTGGAGGAGCCAGTAGGTCAGAGGAACTGGTAGTCAACAACTACACAAATTTACATATTGTTTAGTTGTTTCAGAGGTATCTGACTCTTCATGAAACCATTTGGGATTTTCTTGGCAAAGGTCCTAGAGTGGTTTGCCTTTTCCTTCTCCAGCTCATTTTACCAATAAGGAAACTGAGGCAAACAAGGTTAAGTGATTTGGCCAGAATCGCCCAACTAGTGAGTATCTGAGGCCAGAATGAACTCATGAAGATAAGTCTTCCAGATTCCAAGACCAATATTCTATCTACTGTGCCACCTAGTTTCCCAAATGTATATATACACATAGAAATTTAATTACAGAATTATAGAAGACGACTTTTAAGTGATATTAGATATTAACAAGTCTAACCCTCTGCCCTGATGAATCAATTTGATGCTGATCTACAGTTGAAATATTTCCCACAAGAAAGCAAAAGCACCAATATTGGGGTGTATATATATATATTAATATGTAATGTAATGTTCATCTTTCATTCTTATTAGAAAAAATAATGCTATGAAAAATTCACAGACTATAATGAGCAGTGCGCTAGAGCCATTTTTAGTGCAAGTATTTGTATGTCAGAAATGGGTGAAACCTACAAATTGGGACTTGCTTGGTTTATTGTTTTGTTGATTGCCTAGACTTAAAGTAATGGAGAAAATATTAATAATGCAGATTAAGCTCATAAGTATGTTGTATATACATTGTTCGTTTTTTGTTGTTTTTTTTTTTAAAGATAGCTGGTTGTTAAACATTTACCAGTACACTCTTGACTATAACATCACAGATGGAGACCTAGAAGCAAATTTCTTAAAGTTCCCTGGCCCAATCTCATCTCACATAGAGGAAACTGAGGCCCACAGAAACCAAATGACTTGCCCAAGGTCAAAGGGTTATCAAGTGCCAGAGATAGGGTGTGATCTTGAGTCATATATTAAAACATATTATAGTTTAAATTAAAAACTGTTGTTTTATTATGAGAGGGATCACCTTCCATTACCTAAAACTGCTTAGTAATATTATCTCAATATCAAATTACCATTAAACAGAGAAATGTTACAAAACTCAAAGTGTACATATCAGTATTAACAAGTTAAAAGAAACAACAGTTTTAATAAATTCTGATGTTTCTGGGCTTTGCAAAGTTAAAAAGTATAAATCACCTATATGCACATGAGGTATCTTTTAAAAATATACTAGAAATATAATGAAGAAAAAAGATGAAAAAAATGACACTAGGATAAAGTTACTTATAGAAGAATTGAAATCATCTTAAAGGATAAGAACACAAAAAAATTGTATTAAGACTTTGGAAAAAAATCTGACTTTTTAGGGAATTTCATCAAAAGGGAGGAAAAAATCCACTTGTCATCACAACTTGCTTTTTCATAGAATCATAGAGCCATAGCCATTTCCCTAAACATAATATAATTTCAGATACTTAAAAATTGGAACCGCAGTAAAAGAGTTTTTATTGTGCTTGAATTTAGAGCCCTGGGGTGTTGATATTAAGTATGTTATTAAAATTGAAATACTTAATAACTTTGAGGGAGCTACAAAGGAAATAGTAATTCAAAGCTGTTTAGTTATTGTGATTTGAATAAAAAATAATTTAAAATACATAAAGAAAAGTAAACAAATATAGTAGCCCAACTAGTATGTTATTATCTTAGAGAGCTAACGCTGACAACAGAGAAAAGAAAAATAATTTCAAAGACAACTATACAAATAAAATCTTTATATTAAATGAAAATAATGGGCCAAAGTAGAAAATTTAATTTTATAGAAGTAATATAGGGACAATAGGGTAGTATAGTCTAAGGGATAATGACCTTGCTTAAGCATTGAGAAGGTGCCAAGTCCGTACTGGTATAGTAGTTCCTAACAGGAAGTTTTCTATACTGATAAAATCTGAGGTCCAGTTAAAGAGAAAAAAGGTAAGATATTGTAAGTTCAGGCAAAATAGGGAGTAGAGACTAAAGGGTTGGTGGGATGGTAGGATATGGGAGAAATTGTGCCAAGATGACAAGGCTAGAAGTTTTTAGTCATAGATAACAACCTAGAGAAGATGTCAGAGATAGGAGTAGGCTCAAAAGACAAAGGGACAAGATGGGAATGAGGGAAGAAATAAAGGAAAAGCAATGTGCCCTCATGAAAGAAATGGAGGATGAGTACTCATTTTTGAATCACAGGAACCCACTCGGAGTTTAAGATTGGATAGAGAAAATGCTAAAGTAAAAACAAGCAGAGAAAGTAGCAAGAGTAGAAAATAAAACATTCTTCTTATCTTTGTCGACCTTTAACCCTTCATAAAATGTTCAATAAGTACATATGAGTTACAAGGTGAAAGGCACAGATGCAGTCAAAAGGGAATCAAAGTTGGCATTAGCAACACATAAGTTCAAATACCAACTCAGCATTTAGTTAGTTGTGTGACCTTGAACAAGTTACTTAATATTTCTGTGTCTCAGGCTCTTTCATGTACTTAGATGTACCACCACTACATGCATTATGTGCAGATATTATTTCATTATCTATGATGCCTTTAGTATGATATTGTTTCCCTGATTTTTTTTAGCATGCCTGTTTTTATTACTGTCTTTTCAAACATTCAACTGAAGCATAATAAATTGTGCTCTAGCTCTTCCATTAAACTCTATGTGAATCTCTCTTTTAAATGTGTTTCCTTTACATAACCTACTGTTAGACTGTGCTTTCTAACACATTCTGCTAGTTTCCTCTCTTTTATGATTGCATTAATAACATTCACACTAACTTCATCAAAACCTCATATACTTTTTCTTTCTTTTTCTCCTATTCGCTTTTTTCAAACAAGGTGGCTGAGATACAATAGGAATGCAAATCAACATTTGAAATCAATAACCAAAGGGTGAGGGTCACAAAATTCCAATCTATAACAAAAGTCACTTAAGTAGAGATCCAAGCATGTTCAATTTATTAGGGATACTGGTGACCTCTTAACCAATTGGGTGGAAGACTTTCTTCATGCTTAGGGACCATTCTACTTGAGGAAAAGTTGCTTTTATAGCCATTGATGGAGTACCAAAAATAGAATAAGCAGTGTAATTCCATGATTGGTCAATTCCAGAAGCATGGAAATCTTATGATTGGCTAAGGGAAATGTCCATTAATCACTACAACTTTGTCAGCAAGACTTCACAGGTTATTAGCTATATGTCATCAACTAAAGATCATAAACTGCAGGGCTTCTCAGAAGGGGCTTTCCAAAGGTCATAAGACCCTGTCAACAACATCTCAGGGTCTTCCAAAGATCATAAGACCACAATGTTTGATCAAAAATATTTTAGGGTCCAAGGAAGTTGTGGTTTTGAAGCAAAGCTCCCTAGGTAGTGGGGAGTAATGGGGAGTGATGCTTCATAAGGACGGAGAGTCAAATAATCCTCATTACAAGCACTATGCTTGGAGCATGTTGGAGGAGGGAAGGCGTTAGTAGTGTAGCAATTACATTCTTATTACCTTTTGATGACAGACCTAGCTAACAGTATGAATCTCTCTGATAATTCAAACACAATTAATATAATCATCAATACATGGTTGATTAATCATCCATAACTCTTATCGTAACAGTGCTAATGTAATTATCATATTCTTAATTCTATTCTGTTTAATTCACCAATACAATCACTGATCCCCATCAAATCACAATGAGCTAAATAAATACAGATTAAATTAAGGGTATCAGAATGATCACTACAAGAAGTCTGCTCTCACTGGCTTGCCCGTCTTTATCAATGCCAGAACCTGAACTCTGAATCTTATTTCTTTCTCTCATTTAAATTCCACTCTGCCCATTATGATCACGTCTCCAACACTAGTTTGTTTTGTTTTGTTTATGGCTATTACCTCCCCAATTCTGTTGTTGTTTAGTCGTTAACTTGTGTCCAACTTTTGGTGACTCCATAGACTATAACACAAAAGGCTATTCTATCCACCACTATCTCTTGAAATCTACTTAAGCTTATGTTCATTGCTGGCATGGCACTACCAATCTCGATCTCTGTCGTTCCTTTTTCCTTTCACCTTCAAGCTTATCCCAACATCAGGGTCTGTCTTCTCATTACGTGGCCAAAGCGTTGGCTTCAGTATATGACCTTCCAGTGAATAGTGTGATTTAACTGCTTTTCGTATCGACTGATCTGAGCTCCTTGCTGTCCAAGGGATTTTCCAAAGTCTTCTTCAGCAGCACAGTCCAAAAGCGTTGATTCTGTGTGAATCAGCTTTCCTCGTACTCCAATTCTCACAGCCATACATTGCTACTGGAAAAACCACAGCTTTGGCTACACTGACCTTTGTTGGCAAGGCTATGTCTCTGCTTTTCAGTGTGCTGTCCCCATTTGTCATAGCTTTCCTTCCAAGGAGGAAGCGTCTTCTAATTTTATGACTGCAGTCGCCATCTGCAATGGTCTTTGAGCCCAAGAATGTAAAATCTGACACTGCTTCCATTTCTTCTCCCTCTATTTGCCAGGAAATCATGGCACCAGGTGCCAAGATTGGGGGTATATTTTTCCTTTTCTCCTTTTCCTTTCCTTTTTTTTCTTTCCTCAACTATTTGTGAGGCCTCATCAAACAGCCATTTTGCTCTTTTATGCTTCTTTTTCTTTGGAATGTTTTTCGTTGCTGCCTCCTATATAATATTGTGAACCTCCATCCATAATTCTTCAGTGCCTCCATCTACCAGATCAAATCCCTTGTACCTATTCATTACCTCCACTTCATATTCATAAGGAGGTTATTTAGGTCATATCTATATGGTCTGATTTTCCCTACTTTCCCCAATTTAAGTCTGAATTTTACAATAAGTAGCTTGTGACCTGAATCACAATCAGCTCCAGGTCTGGTTTTAACTGACTATATAGAGTTTCTCCACCTTTGGCTGAAAAGCATACAATCAATCTGGCTCCAATATTGACCATCTGGTGATGTCCATGAGTAGAATTCCTTTTTTCATTTTATACTCCAAGGCCAAATTTGTCTATTATTTCAATTATCTCTTAATTTCCTACTTTAGCATTCTAATCCCCTATGATGAATATTACATCATTTTTTGGTGTTATTTCTATAAGATGTTGTAGATCTTCATAGGACTATTGAACTTTGACCTCTGACATCAGTGGGTGGAACACAGATTTGTATTACCATGATAGTAAATGGTTTGTCTTAAGATTCAAACAGGTAGAATGATTCCATCTTCTTTGAGATTATACCCTAATACTGTTTTTCTCATTCTTTTATCCCTATGAGGGCTACTTCATTTTCCTCATTCTAATACTTCCCCTTTACCCTTTTCCTCTCCCTTTCTGTTATTCTTCTGAGTTTATTTCTACACAAAATTTTATGTATGTGCACACATATGTATATAAGTTAAACCCTCCTTTCAGTTCAAATAAGAATGAGATCAGGGGGCGGCCAGGTAGCACAGTGAGTAAGAGCACAGGCTCCAGTGTTGAGAAGACCTGGAGATCGAATCCCGGGCTCAGACACTTAGCACCCACCCAGAAACACCTGGCCGTGTAACCTTCAGCAAGTTACTTAACCCCAATTGCTTATTTAAAAAAAAAAAGAATGAGATCAGTAGATGTCTATCCCTCTATTTTTGTTTACTCCTCTGTGGAGAAATCCCATTTAAGTGAAATAATAATTTCATCCTAATTATTTCTCATTTAATACCCAAAGTATTATTCCTTTTCCATTCCCTTTTCTTTCTTCTCTTAAAAATAAGAGAGAACAAAACTATATCAAAGAGACAGACTTCATGAGACTTCAGTTTAAGATGGCAACATGAGAAGTCTTAAAGAATGATGAATCTCCACATAAATCCCAGGAAAATTAACACAAAATGATCCCAGAGACCTCTGATAAGAAAACTGAAAAGAAATAAAATTAAATCTTCTCATTTCTGCTGAGAGATGCACAGTAAGACAACATAAGATGCAGAAAAGAGCCCTGCCATAGAAATGAGCAAGCATTCATGTAAACACGTAAGCTAGCCAGGATAAGGACAGGAGTTCTGACAACTGAGCTAACATGAGCTCCTAGAAATACACTTAAAACCAACCAATATTCTAAACCAAGATAGTCACAAGCCAGTATAAGCTCTAGTAACTGGGGATTTAAAGCCAGATTTCAGATCTAATGTGTCAAAACAGAAAATAGGGAGAGAATCAATATCCACAAGTGTCCTTGTATCTAAATAGCACAGGATTACAAAGATCTACATGTGCTCTCCTTGGGATATCAAGAGTCAAAGAAGGAAACAAAGTCAGTTCAGAACCTAGGTCCCAGTGCCAGTGTGCTCAGTAGCAGAATGATCTCCAACATCCCACTGGAAGGTCAGAACCACAAAGGGGGATTGAACCACTTCCAAATTGGGGATCATAAATGGAGAAGATGACAGAGAACATTTGCGGCTAGAACCCACAGTGGACTACCATGAAACTAAGATATAAACTTGGAAATAAGACAAGATATTGGACCTAATATTATCCACCCAGTTCAACAGCAGTAGTAGCACCCAGACTACTGAAGGGGCAAGACCAAACAAAGTCTGCCCATGTTTCAAGAGTGGGAGAGGGGAATAATCCCAAAACAAAACCTCAATTCAACAACTAATGCTGAAAACAAGTATCAAACACAGAAGATAAACTATGGGTTAAAAGGAGCCCAAAAGATAAGTCAAGAAGATGAGAGCAACCCCACAACAACAAGCAACTCCTCAGAGGGGGAAAAAAAATATCTGGTCACAAGAATAACAGGAGTAGGTATAAGAAATAAAGCAATTAATTAAAAAATGAAAATATTAATGAGAGTTTAAGAGGAAAAAACTTAAAGGAAAATAAATAGCTTAGGAAAGATGTTGGAAAACATAATCACAGCAGACTCCCTGAAAAACAGAATGGAGCAAACTCTATACTCAATTATTCCACAAAATAACAGGAAATATTAAAAGAGAATTGCAAAACTGAAAAAAAAAATAAGAAAAGCAAATGACCTAGAAAACACATTGATGAGAAATAAACCAAACCATAACCTGAAAATCAACCAAACAAGAAATTTGGACATCAATTTTTCAAGAAATCATAAAAGCAAAGATTTCAGGTTAGAACTAGAGGGCAATGTGGAAAAAAAAAAGAATTGACTGACCACCTTCTAAAAGAAACCTGAAACGAAAAAATATTCAGGAATGTAAGAATAAAAATTCAAAACTTTCGGTTCAAATACCAAGAATCATAGTCAAAATCACAAAAAAATTTAGCAACAACTAAAATAAACAAAAAAATATTGGAATGTGATATTCTACAAGGCAGAAAATAATGACTTAAAATGACAATTTTACCTGCAAAACTGAGTATCACACTGGTGGGGGTGGCAGGTTGGGTGGGGAGATGGACCTTTACTACAATAGAGAATGACTTCAAGAACTGATTAAAAGATCAAAACTGAGCACAAATATTGCTATACAATAAAAATCTAGAAAGGTAAATACATTTAAGTAATTGAAAAGTAAAAAATGACAATGTATTGCATTCTAATAGAGGTAGAAAAGACCAGTGTCTTCTCAAAATACTGATGCTTTCAAGGATCCAAAGGGGAATTAGACAAAGCAAAAGACTTTTAAAGTTCATACTATATAAAGAGTTGGTTGGCTGTTGTACTTCATTCTCAAAGAGAACAAAAATGATATCACTATGCTAAAGTCAAGTTTCAATGTGTCTGACTGTGGCTGATCAGACCATTAGGAGCTCAGGATGCTCTACCACAGGTCCAGCACAAATAGTCTCTGTGAACATTTGGGATGGATTCTCTATGGATTCATCCTGCATTTCTTTTGAGCTGTCTCGGTTCTGCTTTACTCATAGAGCACAGCACCTTCTTTGATGTGGGCATGCCATGCTGAGAAGTCCTGTGCCAGTGTCTCCCATATCACACAACCAATTCCAAAACTCTTGAAACCTTAAGAGTGTCCTTGTATCGTTTCTTCTGACCTTCATGTGAACGTTTGCCCTGTGTGAGTTCTCCATAAAATAGTTTTTTGGCAAGCCTATGTTTTGCATTCAAACAACAATGTGCCCAGTCCATCAGACTTGGGTCCTCTGAAACAGAGTTTGAATGCTTGGCAGTTTAGTTCAAGTAAGGACCCAAGTGTCTGGCACCTTATCCTACCAAGTGATCTTCAGAATCTTCCTAAGACAATTCAAATGCAAGTGATTCAATTTCCTGGTATGGAGCTGATAGACTGTCCAAGTTTCACAGGCAATGAGGTCAGAACAATGGCTCTGTAGACCTCCAGTTTGGTGGTCAATCTAATACCTCTTCTCTACCAAACTTATCCAAAACACTGAGTTAGTTCTGACAATGCACATGTAAACCTCCTTATCAAAGAATATTGTGCTAGGGAAGATGCAAAGTTGAATAAACTATATTCCTTGCTCTCATGAAGCATATAGTCTGGAAAATTATATGAAACACTATTTTACTGTTTCTTTATAATTTTTAGTTTGATTTTCCTTCCTAAAAAAAATACTACTTGGTGAATGCAAATTTCTTCATATGATAAAGTTTGGTTTCTAATGTGGTTTGGAAGAAAAACCTTTGGTTATACATTCTTTGGGTAAAATATAGGTGGTGGGTTTCTATACCTCTTCCATATTTCAAAATATGTTGTCATCAATGGGAAAGGTTACAGAGAAATATAAAGTAAGCCAACCACAGAGTAGCAAGGAAAGAGTTAGAAAATCAAGAAATCTGGGTTTTAGTCTGATAGGGGTTAGAAAACACCACAGGACAGATCCAGTCAGCTCCCTATTTTTGTTCAGCCTACAAGCTAAAAAATGGCTTTTATATTTTAAAATAACCTTTTATTGTATTTTAAAACGTGAAAAACATTCTTTGCTCATAGTTGCACAAAAAACAGACAACTTGCTAGATTTAGATTTTTAGTATTTGAGCACTAAGGATCTATGATTCTAAGAATAAGAATGTGGCCACATCAATTACACTCTTTCAGCAAGCTCATGCACAGTTTCTTAAGTATACAGCATAATCTGTACCACCCTTGATGGGGGAGGGGGAGGGGTTTATGGGCAGTGCCATGGTTGCTTAAATGAATATGTATAAGCTTGATGGGGTGATCTCCATATAAGGCCATGGGGGTGATCACCATATGAGGCCATAAATGTAAAACTGCGATGTGATTGGCTCGGATTCGCTATATATTTTCTTGTGTGAGAGGGCACTCTCTCTCTCTCTCCCCCCGCCATGTAACTGTTGAAGAATAAACCACCCCGCTTCACTCCTCCGCCTTCTGTCTGGTGTTTTTTCCACGTGAGGGGCCGGTGACGACCGAAGACCCGGGATGGGTAAGTGAGAGGGCCGTGGGGCTAGTCGTCTAGATCTGTTGTGAGGGTGAACGCCCGCAACAACCCTCTTATAGTGAAATTCCCCAAAATTCATATGGGATTTTCTGAAGCAAAGAGTTAGAAGTGAGCACCTGAAGTCACCTCAAACACAAGAACAAATTTTAGCAGAGAAGTAGAAACCTAAGCAATAGGGTAGAAATCCAGCAAGTCCCTAAGTCTCAAATTAGCTTTGATTTTGAACAAAATAATTTTTCTATGTATCAACTATGTTACTTTGCAAAACTTTTCCAATAGCAACTTACCTTTTGCAAAACTCTTATCAACCGTAGCTACTACAAAAACACAAATTCTTCGAAGATTTTCCAAATGCTGAAAAACTGTTAGAAGAACACACATATGGCCCATTTGTTATATAGGTTGTCCTTTCTTTTCTCAAAAGAACCTGCTTAATAATTTCCTCAACTTCATTTTCAAGTCCTCCTTCACTATCCAAAATGATCGATTTGCCTTTATGCCACTACTATTCTTCTTGTCATATAATAAAGTACATTTATAGTTATCATTTAGCAGCATCAGAGGGAACAAACTATACCTCTATATTACATCTGTGTGGCAGCATTTTCCTATAAAATGAATAGCAAATGGTCATGTTCTGTTCCAGAGGAACCATTATTGACATTAGAGCTTTATACATTTTTAAAAATGATATTATCACTTAATGAGACCTAAAGTCGTCTTGGGAAGCTGAATTGAAATCCAATTTTGTTATATGGAATTTCTTTTTGATGATTAAACATAAAACAAGTTTCATAATTTCTAACCTTTGGAAGAAAAACAAATTCATCAAATGTTTTAATGTGTTTACAAAGCAGGAATTAGAGATCTCCCATCCTTTACATACACACATATACACAAACACAAGAAAGGAATAATAATAGCATATAGACAATCCCTAACTTACAAGAAGGTTTTATTTTAAACACTTATTTCTCAGTCAGCTCTCTGAAATCTGGAACATACTTTCCGCAAAAACATAGATGGCAGACAGTTCTCAGGTTAGCTAATAAAAGTTAACTTAAGCCATAAAATCTTTAAACTTAATTTGACTAGCAAAGAACCTACCAAATGTAAAGCACTGTGCAAGTCTCTGATCAGACATAATAAAACAGTTCCTATCCACTAAGTGATTACAGTCTACTGGAGGAATGCTGGGGTGGGGGAGCACAGGATGTAAAGATACTGTATGTGTCCAGGCAAGTAAATGCAAGGTAATTTGAGAAAGCAGCAAGCACTGATAGTTAAGTGGAGGGATCAAGGTAGGTTTAGGAATTAGCTTAAACCTAAGCAGATGAAACCTTGATGAAAGATCAGAACTGTGAAATGCAAAAATGAGAATGTATTCCAAGTATGCAATCGCTTACAAAAAAGCTCAGAGTTTGCTATATTAGGATCTGTTCTAGCCTTACTAATAAATGACTGCTGAGCTATCTTGTAGGTGCAAGACACACACACGTGTGTATATATATATATACATATACATAAATAAAATGCCTTGAGTGATGGTTAATATGTCAACTATGCCCACAGCAAGCTTTAGAGTCTAGAGACTGATTTAGGAGAGTTGAGTTAAAATAGAAAATCAGGTTATGAATAAACTTTGACCCAGTTGTCCTTTGTATGAGCTCATAACCATATTTCTTAGGAAAAAATTTCTCAGAGTCTAATCCAGGCCACTGGAGTCAAGGGTCTCTCTCTATGAAAAGAGGCTCAAAAGTCAGGACTGGTGAGTGAGATACTCCTTTCTTTTCTATTTTTCTTTTCATCACCTTGTCAAATAATTATAACACTGAAAATTCTCAAAGCATAGATCTAGAAATGGAGGTAACATTACACTTTGACTCCGTTCAGGAAGGATGAATCAGAGAAGACACATACAGATTTCTTAGGGCTAATAGTATTAATATAACATGGCCAAAAGGTGATTAGATGTGACCTTGAAGAAGTCCCTTAAAATCCCTAGCCCTCAATTTCTTCTTAGTAAAAGGAGGAAGGGGAATAGATGATCTCTGAGGTATCTTTCAGCTCTAGATTTATGACCCTGTGCCTGAACTAGTATAATGTCTAAATGAGTAGAAAAAAGAAATGGATGTGAACAATTCTAAAAAGGTAAAACTGTGGTAACCACTGTCATAGAGGACCCAAGAAGTGAAAAAACTAAACAAAAAAGCCAACCTGATCAGCACATGTAATAAAAGAGCTCTTCCTGTACAATAGTAAATAGTTGGAAAGCCATCTTAATGAACCCCAGGCCCAAACTGTATACAAGCTTAAAAAATTCACAGCACCACTGTCTCTAATCTTCCTTATGGTCATAGTCAGCTATTAAGAATATCATTCAGCAAATCTCATTTGGTTGTGTAAGTTCTGCACATAAACTCTCTCTTTGAGTCTCCCACTGATTTACTAGAAAAAAAACCTCACTCATTTGGAGCAGCATTTGACAACAAATAGAGGAATTAAATTGGAGAGGAAAAATCAATTTTTTTTTCCATTTTAAGGAGAAATAGCATTAAGTAAGATGTGAAAAAAATAGAACAGCAACTCTGGGGAAGAACTAGCAGTTTATTCTTACTAGAATGCTTACTAGATGCACACAGGATATTCTACCAGCAACTATGTGACCTTGAGCCAGTCACAACCTCACTAGGCCCCAGTTTCCTCATTTATAAAAGAAAGAGACTGGCCTAGGACTCTAAGGTCCCTTTAGCTCTAGAACTATGATTGTAGGTTCTAATGTGAAACAAATGAGGAAAGATAGATTGGAACCAGTTTGTGGATGTCCTTAAATGCCAGGTGAGTCTCCTTTATCTCAGTGGCAATAGGGTAGCAAAACAGATTTATTAGTAAGGGATTAACAGGCACTAGCATGATTAAACAGGCAACTAGTGGGACAGTGTATAGAACATTCCCTGAGGAAGACCCGAGTTCAAATCTGGACTCAGACATTTACTAGCTATATGATCCTGGGCAAGTCACTTAACCCTGATTGCCTCAGTTTCCTCATCTGTAAAATGAGCTGGAGAATGAAATGGCAAAACACTCCAATATCTTTTCCAAGAAAACCTCAAATGGGATCACAGTGATTCAGACACAACTGAAATGAAGGAAAAACAACAAGAAGAAACATGACTGGAGTTGTGTGAAAGATGAATTTGAGAGGACACATAACAATAAGTTAGTAGAAGAACAGTATTAAAATAGTCTAGTCAAAAGATGATGAGATGTGACCTTGGAGAAATCATTTAAGCTCCTTGGGTCTCAATTTTTAATCCATAAAGGGAGGGAGTAGAAACAGATGACCTCTGAGATGTCTTCCAGCTCTAAATTTGTGACCCTATACCAGAAGTAGGACAATGAATAGAAAAAAAGGGAATGTGGGGTTGCTAGGTGGCTCAATGAGTAAAGCGCTGGCCTTGGAGTCAGGAGGACCCGAGTTCCATTCCGGCCTCAGACATTTCACACACACACACACACACACACACACACACACACACACACACACACACACACACACAAGTTACTTAACCCCAATTGCCCTCCAAAAGGCAAAAATAGGGAATGTATGTGAGAGATTCTATGAAGGTTAAAATAGGCAGGACTTTACAACATATGTGAAAGACAAGGGAGTGGAATAATCAAATATGACACCGATATTTTAAAAAATCTAGGCGACTGGGAAAATGATGGCACCCCAGAATAAATAAGAATGTTTTGAAAAGAGGAAGGTTTGTTCATTAAGTATAAGAGGTGCAAGGGAAATGGAGATAGAGTTCCACTTTAGAAATTTTGAGTTAGAGTACTGACAGGGTTTCTTAGTGGAAAAATCTAGTAGACAGTTATGATCAGGACTGATGTGTGAGAGATGAATTAGGCTGGATACATAGATGTTCAGAAATGTCAATGTAAAGACAATTAAACTCACGAGAATTCACCAAATTACCAAGAGAATGCAGACAAAGGAGGGGACTTAAAAGAGCCAAAGAAACCATCCATTAAGTGGTTAGGAGATATATGATTATCTGGTTAAGGAGATTATGCAAAGTATAGGAGATTCAAAGGTAAAAATAGCAACAATACCAGAAGGAAAGTAGATTTAATTAGGGGAAATGGAGAGATAAGTAATAGTTTTGCTTATCTGTGTATGTGTACACCATACAAATAGGATTTAAGTTCCTTGAGGGCAGGACTATGTATTTATTTTGTTGTACTTCAGTCCTTCAGTATTTTCTGAATCTTCCCAATACTAGAGTCCTTTTTTGCCTTTCCCTTCTCCAGGTCATTTTGCAGATGAGGAAATGAGGAAGACAGGGTTAAGTGATTTACTGTGTATTTCTATACACAGGGGAAAACTGCCAAAGGTAAAGTTTTCTAAGCTGTGAAAGTCAGAAAAATGGGGTAAAGGAACCTCTGTGACTCACTAAAGGTGAAGAGATATTGAATCAAATGGTCACCCATGATGGGCATCAGGTGGTAGTATTGGTTTGGGGCAGTTTGGTTACTGTTTGAGACAATGGAGGGAATATAATGGAGAAGACTTACTACTCTGGTGGAGGCATCTGAAGGAAGCAATAATAATAAAGACCAAGATTTAATAAGACTAAGATAGTCACTAACTATGTGCCAGGCACTGTGCTAAGCATTTTACAATTATGTCATTTGATCTCCACAATCACCCTGGGAGGTAGGTCCCCATTTTCATTTTCAGATGAATATACTGAGGCAAACAGGTTAAGTGATTTGTCCAAGGTCATGAAGTTAGTAAATGTCTGAGGCCAGTCTACCTAACTCCAAGCCCAGTGCTCTGTGACAGGAAAAATATCTCCTCTTTGCAGGTGGTAGATTACTGATGCCAAAATAATAAATCTACCACAACACAGACACTATAGAAGTAAAACTCTAGGTTTTATTATGCTTACATACAGTTCAGGAGGTAGAAAAAATAACCCTGAACAAAGATTAGGATTCTAAAGAGGCTTTTTAGAGACAAAATCATGTCAGAGTAACAGAGAAATAAATTATTTTACATATTGCAATCTCATACATTCTTTTAGGCTATAAAATTTTTTTTAACAGATTCATAATCCCACACTTCCTTCAGTGTCATAAACACTGAAAAAACTTAAACAGAATCATAATCTCATACATCCTAGAAGGAAATAAATCTAGTTAAACAGATCCTATAGGTAAATGAATTCAGGTTATGGATCAAACTACATTTAAAAGGTTCACAGTAGACTGATAGTAGAAGAGATTTTTATGTATACAGAGTAGGTAGAATCTTTCTCTTTCCCTCTCTTTCCATTGCTGTCTCTGCTTCTCATTCTCTCCAGCTAAAGTCTTTCTCAGTTTTTTCCTCTCTCTCCTCTTACAAAACTTGTATTTCTTTTCTAAATTTAATAGACTCAATTTTTTATTGTATTCTTAAACTCCCCAATTAGATCATCAATCCCGAGGTAACGTACTATTTTTGTATCATTTTCATCAATGAACACTTTTGAATTTAACCAATCTAGTCAGAAGTTTTCAAAACAAAATACATTTACAATTAGAGGAGAACCTATTTGAAAATTATGATATCAAGCCTAGCCTAAAGGAAATGTAAGAATTGTCTGTGTACTCTGTATCTATTCAATAAAGTTATTGTTGGAATCCTTTCTGGTAACATTTAATTTCAGATCCAAAGTATGCTTCATTATTCATTAGACTTTTAAGTCCTTAATCACTTAAACTCTCTGGGACTCCATTTCTTCATCTCTATAATGGGAATAGGAGTAATGATGTGTCATACCTGGGCCCATTCTTTCCCCTCTCCCAACCTGAGCTCTCCCTCATGGAAATGAACAGACTGCCAGATTTAGCTCCGCCCTTCTTCAGTCAGCCTTCCTTTACGGATGTGGGCAGGCTGCCAGGTTTAGGCACACCTAGGAGACTTGGTGCTGGCAGGAATTTCAATGTATGTACTGACTGATCACTGATTTTGGCCTCTGCAAGTTCCTGTTTACATAATACCTAACCATTGTCCATGTGGCTTTCCTTTAAAAGCTGAGGCTTTACCTGAGATCCCAGGCTGTATGATTTGGGTGGGACGGTGGTATAGGATCAGCCAACATGGTGAAAATAAAGGGTTCAATTCTAAATTGTTACTTGGGTCTTGCTTGTGTTTTCTGGTACAACAGATGATGTTGAAAACAACAGCAAAAAATAATAGTGATGATGATGTCCCCTAGAGTTAGAGTGCCAGGCATGAAGTCAGAAGACTTGAGCTCAAATTCTGTCTCAGACATTTAACCTACATTTAACTCAGTTTCCTCATCTGTAAAATAGGGATAATAATATGTCTGCCTCCATTTCCTCATCTATCAATTGGAACTAACAGTATCTCCCTCCTAGAGCTGCTGTAAGGATATTTTTGTTTTCGTTACATAATAAAATGGGTCATGGCATTAAACACTAGGTAATGAGTGTTCTAATTTAATATTTATCCAGCAGTTATTCTCAAACCAATGTCCTGAAATAAGTCTTCTGAATTATCTAAGACTAGTTTGTTGTTTGTTAATGACATGCTTTTTTCTTTCTGTGAACCTATTGCTCATAAAATTAGACTTAGAAAAATTTGTTAAATTGATTTTTCTACTTAAAGTACAATGGTCTCAAGTTTTAGACATGGTAGCTTTTTGTTTTCTTTAACAAACCAAGATACCTAGGAAAATATTTAATGGAAAACAGATTTATTTTAATAATATACTTGCATTTATATTGTGGCATCAATTCAATGCCCAAGATTCAAAACATGAAACTGAACAATGTTTTAATAAAAGGAAAACATATTTTACATGTTTTGTTGCTTTACCTAATCTTATTAAGGAGTTAAGAATGTCGATAGACTGAATGAGGAACAATATACCTATAAGAGACATGAATGCACATAGTACCCAACTTCCAAGAAATCAGAAAGAAATTTGACCCCTACATTTCAGGTTGTAGAATTTTAAGGATTTAAAATTTCTAATCTGGTTTAGAAGCATGAGGGAAATACGAATGCTGGCTTTTATTTTACCCTAGGATAATTTTACCAATATAATATTCCCCACACACATTGTTTAAGTGTTCATAGAATTATGTTCACTAGAGTAACTAATGCTTTTATGCCTTATAGGACCAAGATAGGCCTTAAGTTGCTCAAAACTTTTAGCCAAGTTTTAAAATATGGTTAGAAAACCAGTTATTCAAAGAATATAAAGTTTTATTTGTCATGTATCAGATTTTAGGAATTCATTCAATTCCCTTTCCCATTTAAATACTGAACTAACAGTATTAAGAATAATACCTAGAAATCAAGAATTAGGAAAAACCAAATTTACAGTTTTTTATTAGTTTGACCATCTTATTTTTCTATGTCAATATATACTAGTCCAAATAGCTCAAAATCAATATCTTCTACTATAATTTTAAAATCATATTTGAAAAATTTCTCTGAGGTAGGAGCAGAATAGCTTAAACTCTGCATAAGAGTTAATAAGTCTGATAAAATTACCAACCATTTTGGTGTTTTTTGCTTTGGTGCTTCTGTGAACTTCTCGAATGGGCATGCATTTTCCTTGGGAGGCATCTTTGACTCTGGAGGGGATTAATAAATCCTTGTTGATGGGGCAAATCAAAGACTGCTAGAGGTAAGACATGAGCCCCAAAGAAATTATCATCACAATTAGTTATCGGTATTATTGTTAGCATTTATATAACTCTTTACAGTTTATAAAGCATTTTATATAAGGAAATAACAGTATAGCTGCTTAGGATTTTCTCTAGAACATCAGTTTCTAACTTAATAGACCAAAGACCCAAGGAGCCATAAATGCCTGCTCTATGCTATGATATAAAGAGGAAAGTAACAACAGAAAATAAGACTTTCCTCTGGGCTGGTCAGGCAGGTTGATAAAAGGCAAGGGAGATAGATACAGATTAGATGTTCTTCCCAGGAATAATGATTGTGCAATTAATTCAAACTTCTTTTGTTTGGCATTGCTGGAAAACTGAGTGTGATACTCAAGCTATAGGAGAGGGAGAGACACATTGCATTTTCTTTTTTTTATTGTATTTTAAAATTTTTATTAATTTGTTTATTTACTTTTAGTTTACAAGATTCAATTCCACAATTCCTTGAGTTTCGAATTCTGTCCCCTTCCTTCCCCCCACCTCCCATGGTGGCATACAATCAAATATAGGATCTGCAAATACTTTCACATTGCACATTAGTCAGGTTATAAAGATGGGTTGTATCAGATGGAATGGAAAATGGTAGAGGAAATAAAACCAAACAAGAAAAAGAAAAAGATCAGGTAGCTTGCTTCAATCTGGATTCAAACTCAGTTCTTTCTAGTTCTTTCTCTGGATGTAGACATCTATCCATCATGAGTCTTTTGGGATTGACTTATATCACTGCATTGCTGAGAAGAATCCAGTCTATCAAAGTTGGTCATCACACATACGTGACACATTGCATTTTCAATCTATTCCTCTCTATCTACACAGATCTTAATCAACTTTTAATCCCAGCGCAAATTCCACCATTTCTAGGAAACTTCAAATCATTTCAGCCTACAAGACTAACCATCATCTCCGCTGAACTTCTTCATACTGAACTGACAAGGTTTGCTTATGTAAAATGCATTGGTATGGGGCACCTTTCCTTGTCATTGTTCTGAAAGAGACGCTTGTCTCTACTTAGCGCACTGATCATTTTGACTCCCTCATATTCCACAGGAAACAGTTAATACCAGAGTTTTAGGCAACAATGAATTGATACTGAGGATGTGTAGGTTCTGTCTAGACCCAGTCCTGCAAATAACTGGCAGTTTAGTAAATTGGGGCCTATCATTGAAACCTCTCTGGGCCTCAATTCTCTCATCTGTACAAGTTTATTGGTCAGAGAAGGACATCGGAATGAACTAAATTATCTCAGTTTCCTTCAATTATCTATAATTTGATAAACATGAAATACTCTGAAAGGAACTAAAAATATTTTAATATTATAAGTCATAGAAATTCAAGCCTCTCACTCCCAAAGTACTCAAGAAAAGACAGTTCAGCTGTTGATATTTTAAAAAATAGTTTATATTCATGATAAATTAATATAAATTTTTCATAATCATGACAATAAACAGCACAGATTTTATCTCTAACATACTGAGGAACTTTTAAAATTATGTTTTCAAAATCAGAATCTCAGCAATTTACAAGTCCACAAAGTTATTTTAGGACTAAAGACTCATAGGTCTAGATCTAGAAGGGTACCAAGGTCCAGAAAGCTTAAGTCATATGTCCGAGGTCTTGAAAGAGCCAATGGCAAGGGCAGCTGGGTGGCACAGTGAATAGAGCACCAGCCTTAGAGTCAGGAGGACCTGAGTTCAAATCAAGCCTCAGACACTTAACACTTACTAGCCCTGTGATCTTGGGCAAGTCACTTAACCCCAATTGCCCTGCCCTCCCCCCTCCAAAAAGAAAAAAAAAAGAAAAGAGTCAGTGGCAGAGCTGGGATTCAAACTCAATAGCTCTAAATACAAATCCACTGTACCACAAATAATATAACATTACAGGTCATCTTGGGGTATATTGCATGGAAAACCACTATTCACTTTAAGCTGTTGTTGTTAGTTCCACCCCCACCCCCCCAAGGAGACCAACTGATTCAGTCTTCTGGGTGCCTGGTAAGCAACATATATTCTATTGACTTTTTAATTGAATTTTATTCTTAAATAGAATTTAAAAATTTTACAAAATGATATGGAATAACTAGAACTGACAGCATGCAAAATTTCACAAACCTTCTATATGGGGCAATTTCTAGGTCAGAAGGTGATAATGACAATGGGGTATTTGAATATCTAACTACACAAATGATTCACTTTAAAGTGTTACTAAATTGCAGGCTAGAAACAAAACCTTACCCACTCTGGCACATTAAGTAAATCTCAATAACCTACCAAATATAATAAACATTCATTCTCTCTGGTGGAACAAAGTGAGTTAGCTGAGAAGAAAACAGTTCCTCTGACAAACAATAGAAACTACCTGGCTATTTTTTCCCCTTTTCTCTTTCAAGATTTTCTTTTCTATTGCTTTTGTGAATGACATTAAATGTAGCCCTAAGCCTATATAAAACCAATGAATCTGCTTAGAAGATTGTTCATATGGCTACACTGAATCGATGCTTTATTATCTACCCTTTTTCTTCCTAATCAAGAGAAAATAACAATTTTAAAATATGTACTAAAGCCTAATGTATGTGATAGGATAAGATACACATATGAATTTCAGTACTAAAATGTGATAACTGGAGAAACTCTGAGGGTCTTTTCCTACCTGACTGATTCTTTTATGAAGGCAAAGTAGGCCATCTTTTACCTCAATTCTTACCTAGCCTTTAACTACTGAATGGGTGTTGCCTCAGACAAAGTGATATCTGGGAAAGACCTCAGCTTAAAAAGGCCAAGGTCTCCCACTGCATCGTGGACCATCTCCAGTTGTCCTGACCTATGTCTTGCCACTGGACTCTGATGACTAGAGGAGTGGGGCTGATGACTTTGCAGAGCTCTACTTCACTTAAATCCAATTCACGAGAAAGTCAAAACATCACCCTCCTGATGTCATTGGTCTTCTTTGAAAATGAAGGATGAAAACCAAAAATAACAATGATAACTGGACAGAATCACAACACATATAGAAATTAGCTCTCTTTGAAACAGGTATAGGCTAAAAGACTATGTAAACAGAAAACTAAAAATGGAGTTATAGTAGTAGCTACAGTTCTCAAATATGATACACTTGAAAACAGAGTTAAAACAACACAGTAGTTCTAATCTCATTTACTTACCTATGGATATAATTCACTGTTGATCACCTAATTTGATCAGAAACATACTGTAAATATGCCACAGCTCATGGAATTAATTTTGTTCTACAGAGTCCTAACGCTCTAACATTTAGGTAGTAATCTTTGGGAATTACCATTTAACAACATCATAATTCAATAATTCTCAAGCATATTTTCTAGCAATAAACTTCACATCTTTATTGTCATAACTTAAAATTTTTTGAATTTAGGGGATAAGAAAATGAGGAAAGATAATTCTCACTTTAGGAGCTGCCACCAACTTAATGAGGGTGCTGTGAAGAATACCTTTGTACTTATAAATTATTTTAAGATACTATATGAATATAAATAATCCACGTAGAATTATAGTATAGTAGAATTATGATTTAAGTAACCTACCAAAAATACAGTGGGCACATTCCCTGCATAGTTTATTAATTGGCTACTAATTTTCTGCTGCAACATCTGGGTAATTTTCTACATTGAGGCTTTTTAACAACCATATTAAATGATAATCCTAATGAAAAGAGCTTCTCAGACTCTTATAAAAGTCTGTCAGCCAATCTAATTCAGCCAGAAACATCCTAGCTATTCTAATTTTAATCTCTCACATAGACAATGCTGTCCAAATACAACAAGACAAGACTGCCACGGTGTACTTTTTCCTCAGACTTGGGACACCCCCAAAACTTGCTATACCCATGATATACATGGCCAACAGAAAACCCCATACTCCTACATATCAGTTTTCTGGTTTCAATCTGTGTGATTAAAATGTTGAATTACCCAGAAATTTTGCCAACTCACATCTAGACCAACCTGGAAACAACCCAAAAGCCAAATCTCAACTCGACATAAAGCAATTGCATGTTAAAAAAAAAAAAAAACAACAAACTGGGCATTTTATTACACTCAAAAAGTAGTTCCAAGTTGTCAAAATTAATAAGACAATGTTAAAGAGAGTAGCAAAATCTAGGTGGGAATAAGATGAATGATGGAGAATTTTTCATACTATCTTGTGAATAGTAAAGATATAAAGAAAGAAAGAAAATTGGGCAGCTAGGTGGCATTGTAGATAAAGCATAGGACCTGCGATCAGGAAAATTTGAGTTCAAATCCAGCCTCAGACACTTAAGAGATGTGCAACCCTGGACAAGTCACTTAACCTTATTTGTCTCAATTTCCTCATCTGTAAAATGATTTGGAGAAGGAAATGACAAACCATTCCAGTATTTTTGCCAAAAAACAAAACAAAAGGGGCCACAAAGAGTGATATATTATTGAAAAATGACCGAACAACAATAAAAGGAAGAAAATGACTGTCAAATAGTCTTATTCATAAGTGTACTTCTATTCGGTATAAGTGTTAATGTTAAGTAAAGGACACTGGTAATGTTCACAAAAATTTTCAGTTAAGTGTTTTATTAGTTATCCTATATTTACCTTATATATGAAGAAAATTAAGACTTGACTACAAGGAAAATCTTGTTAAATCTTGCAAAAGCAAGTGGAGCTTAACCATTCATTGCTACATTTCTTTTCTTAAATTATTCTTCAGCAGCTAGTATTTATCTCTCTTGCTCTGTTGGGAAAGAAAAAGTCAGAGTTCGGTTCTGTGAATATTATTTGCGATCCAGTTTTGGGGAAGCATTACATGGGATCCAATTTTAGTATTACATAAAAAAAAAAAGCTACTTGTAGGCATACATAGGTTATATTATTTTAAAGGAAACAGGTTTAAAAAAAAGGAAAAAGTAACTCGCTAACACATTTGTACAATGTACCTATTCCTAAAATGAAGACCATTTAAATAAAACTTCTACATGAAATTTTTAAAACAACCTCATGACTTCAGGTTGGAAATTTTTTTAGGGGGTCATAATATTGAGGTAGGCCCTTTACTGGTGATGAAGAGAACACCATTCTTTTCTAGGCTGTGACAATGACGACAAAGAAGGAATATAAGATTTTTTTTTCTGAAAGTGCTCTAAACAGAGTTCTTATTTGAAAATTTCAGTGTTCAAATACGGTGGCATGTTTATTATGGTGCATGTGTATATCTTTCTGTATGCACAAGTATGTCCATAGAGGTGAGAGAAAGAGGAGTCATGCACAAATCCAAAACCTGGAAATGTAAACAGCAGTAAATAAAGCTATGCCACTGGCTAATGGGGAAATTGACATTGTAGAACTTATTCTATATATTGATTGGTTTTGACCCTGGCTGGTTCTACTCTCTGGGTGCTAAAGACCTTGGGAGCCTGGCACTCTCATATAATGAAGCAAAGTCAGAAGAGGAAAATAAAAAAAAAAAAGACAGCTTCTTCTCTGATGAATGCTTGAAGTGTCAAAACCAAGAAAACAGATGGACTAGAAGAGAAAATTTTCTTAACACTCAATATGAACCTGTGTGAGCCCTCCCTCACTCAAATCAAAGTCAACGACAAGTCATGTCATCATCTCCCTGATGCCATGGTCCTCTTAGAAAACGCAGGACAAACACAACCTGTGAGTCATGCAAACTGAATCAATACTGCTTTATTGGAATGTGATCCACTACCTCATCACAGAAACAAAAACAGATGATCTTGTTACTATAGTCTTTTTTTTTAACTATAGGTATGATTGAGACACAGAGGCAGGCCCGGAAGGCGCCTGATCAACTCAGAGGGCAAGTAGTCCCACCAACCACAAGGGCCACTACCAGGCCTGCCACCAAAGGGCTGGGACTGGAAAGAGCAAGGGAAGAACCAAATGCAGGGGCCCCTGTCCTGGACAATAAATACTCCTGGGGCTACCACTTCATAGCCCAGAAATATTGAGAAAAAAAAAAAAAGAGAGAGCCCCTATCAGGACCTCCAAAGACCAGGATGACAGAGTGAACTTCACCTGCTCCAACCCACCCCCTCTGACCCTGAAAACATAGTAACTCTTGCCCCAGAGCAAAACCCTCTATAGTAAAGGCTTGGGATACCTAGAGGAAGGGCATGGCCCTGCCTCAAAATGGGTAAAAAGCAGACTACAAAGACAAAGACTCTGGAGTCCTACTATCCTCAGAGGGAGGAACCAAACTCAGAGGGAGACAATGTGGACTCCACACCCACAGCTGAAACATCAACAGGGAACAGGTCCCAAGCATAGAAAACTCTCCTGGATGAGATCAAAAGGAACTTTGAAAACCTAATGAGAGAGATAGAAAACAAAATGAATAATTCTTTCAAAACCAAAATTGCAGAATTAGAAAAACATTATAATGAAGAAAACATCTCTCTAAAAAGAAAAGATTATGATATGGAAAAGGAGCTCCAAAAATTAACCAAGGAAAATGGTTTGCTAAAAACTAGAATCAACCAAATTGAAACAAATAACTCTATGAGGAACCAAGAATTAGTCAAACAAAATAACAAGAATGAAAAATTAGAAAATAAGGTAAAATACCCCAAAGAAAAAATAACTGACCTGGAAAACAGATCCAGGAGAGAAAATCTGAGAATCATAGGCCTACCGGAAAATCATGATGAAAAAATGAGCCTGGACAACATTCTCCAAGAGCTTCAAGAGCTTGTTAAGGAAAACTGCTCTGAGTTACTAGAACCTGAGGGTAAAATAGAAATTGAGAGAATCCACCGGACACCTGCTGAAAGAGATCCCAAACTGAAATGTCCTCGAAATGTTGTGGCCAAACTCAACGACTACCAGATAAAAGAGAAAATACTTCAAGCGGCCAGAAAGAAACAATTCAAATATGGAGGGTCCACAGTGAGGATCACACAGGATTAGGCAGCCTCTACACTGAAAGATCAGAGGCAGTGGAATACAATTTTCTGGACGGCAAAAGAGCTCGGGTTACAACCAAGGATCACATACCCAGTGAGACTGAGCATATTCTTCCAGGCAAACAGATGGTCATTCAATGATATAACAGAGTTCCAGACTTTAATAAAAAAGCCAGAACTCAGTGGAAAATTCAAACTCCAATTACGAGATGCAACAGTGACGTAGAAAGGTAAGCAAGGAAAACACACACATACACACACACACACACACACACACACACACACCCTGCTTTTTGATAAAAGCAAACTGGTTAAAGACAAGTAGAGGGTATGAGTATAAAATACACAAAATGACGATTAAAAAAAACCTTATTAAGGGCTACAAAGGGACTGCAGTGGAAGAAGAGGAATGAATGAATGGAAAAGGGTAAATTGTGCCACACAAAGAGGCATAAAAACAGTATAGCAGAGGAAAAGAAGGGAAGGAGATGAGAATCATATGATGTTTTCCCTCATTGGTTCTGGTGCAAGGAGGGAATAACAACCAGTTAAGTATAGGACTCTATGGAGAATAAATGCAAAAAGTATCATTTCAGAGTGAAAGAGGGGAGGGAGAGGAGCTTTGCGTGAGATTTGTTCCTGTCACTCTTGGTGCAAAGAAGAAATAACATACTTCATTAAGTATAAAAATATCCTATAGGCAGTAGGAGGGGGAAAGGGCTATGAAGGGGGCGGGGTTAGTAGGGAGGGAAGAAGTAAGGGGAAAGGGGAGGAACAGGGAGGGGGCTGATTAGGGAATACTGAAGGAGGCAGTGGTCAAAACGAAAACTATCAAGGAGGGGAAGGGAGAAGGGGGTAAAATATGAGTATTAACAGAGGAGGGAATAGGATGGAGGGAAAGAAACAGATAATAATAACTGTAAATGTGAATGGAATGAACTCTCCCATAAAAAGGAGATGGATAACAGAATGGATTAGAAATCATAATCCAACAATATGCTGTTTACAAGAAACACATATGAAACAGGAATACACACAGGGTAAAGGTAAAAGGCTGGAGTAAAATATATCATGCCTCAGATAAAGCAAGAAAAGCAGGGGTAGCAATTCTTATCTCAGATAAAGCAAAAGCAAAAATTGACCTAATTAAAAGAGATAGGGAAGGAAACTATATCCTGTTAAAAGGCACCATTGAGAATGAAGCAACATCATTGCTTAACATATATGCACCAAGTGGTATAGCATCCAGATTACTAGAGGAGAAAGTAAAGGAATTAGAGGAAAAAATAGATAGCAAAACTATACTACTGGGAGACCTTAATCTCCTCTCTCTGAACTTGATAAATCCAATCTCAAAATAAACAAGAAAGAAGTTAAGGAGGTGAACAGGATTTTAGACAGGATAGGTATGATAGATCTCTGGAGAAAACTAATTAGGGATAAAAAGGAATATACTTACTTTTCAGCAGTTTATGGCCCATACTCAAAAACTGACCATGTTCTAGGGCATAAAAACCAACCTCACAATTCTATGCAGAAAGACAGAAATATTAAATGCATCCTTCTCAGATCATGATGCAATAAAAATTATATGCAATAAAGGGCCATGGAAAGACAGACTAAAAACTAAATGGAAATTTAAAAATTTAATCCTAAAGAATAAGTAGGTCAAACAAGAAATTATAGAAACAATCAATAATTTCATTCAAGAGAATGATAATAATGAGACAACATACCAAAATCTGTGGGATGCATTAAAGGCAGTTCTTAGGGGAAGTTTTATATCCCTGAGTGCATACATGATTAGAGAAAAGGGAGCTCAACGAATTGGGCATGCAATTGAAAAACCTAGAAAAAGAACAAATTCAAAATACCCAATTAAATACTAAATTAGAAATATTGAAAACCAAAGGAGAGATTAATAAAATTGAAATTTAAAAAACTATTGAATTAATAAATAAAACTAAGAGCTGGTTTTAAAGTTAAAAAACCAACAAAATTGATAGATACTTAGTCAATATGATAAAAAAAAAGAAGAAAACCCAATTATGAGTATCAAAAATGAAAAAGGTGACTCTACCACCAGTGAAGAGGAAATCAAAACAATAATTAGGAATTATTTTTCCCAATTGTATGCACATAAATTTGACAATCTTAGGGAAAGACTACAGCAACTTATCTCAAGAATAATACACTTTGATCAGCTAGGATTTATTCCAGGAATGCAAGGATGGTTTAATATTAGGAAAACCATCAGTATAACTGATCATATCAACAATAAACCTAGCAGAAATCACATGGTCATCTCAATAGATGCAGAAAAGGCTTTTGACAAAATACAACATCCATTCCTGTTAAAAACATTAGAAAGTATAGGAATAAATGTAGGCTTCCTTAAAATAATAGGTAGCACCTATTTAAAGACATCAGTAAGTATTATATGTAATGGGGAGAAGCTAGAAGCATTTCCCATGAGATCAGGGGTGAAACAAGGGTGTCCACTATCACCCCTATTATTCAATCTGGTACTAGAAATGTTAAAAGTAGCAATTAGAGAAGAACAAGAAATCAAAGGAATCAAATTAGGCAAAGAAGAGACCAAGTTATCACTCTTTGCAGATGATATGATGACTAGGTATACCAGATTTCAGTCTGTATTATAAAGCAGCAGTCATCAAAACTACTTGGTAATGGCTGAGGAATAGAGCAGTGGATCAATGGAATAGATTAGGCACACGAGATTCAGAAGTCAAAGACTATAGTAATCTATTGTTTGATAATCCCCAAGACCCTAGTTTTGGGGATAAGAACTCACTAGTTGACAAAAACTGCTGTGAAAACTGGAATATAGTATGGCAGAAACTGGGCATACACCATTATCTAACACCATATACCAAAATCAAGTCTAAATGGGTGCATGATCTAGGTATAAAGGTTGATACTGTAAGCACTCTCAGAAAACAAGGAATAGTTTACCTGTCAGATTTGTGAAGAGGGAAAAGAGTTTATGATGAAACAAGAATTAGAGAACATTATAAAATGTAAAATGGACGATTTTGACTACATGAAATTGAAAAGCTTCTGTACAAACAAAGCCAATGTAACCAAGATTAAGAGGGAGGTGGGAAATTGAGAAAGAATCTTTACAACCTATGTTTCTGCCAAAGGACTCATTTCTAAAATATACAGAGAATTGAGTCAATTTTATAAGAATACAAGTCATTCCCCAATTGATAAATGGTCAAAGGATATGATCAGGCAGTTTACAGAGGAAGAAATTAAAGATATTTATAAGCATATGAAAAAATGCTCTAAATCACTATTGATTAGATAAATGCCAATCAAAACAACTCTGAGGTACCACAGCTCACCAGTCAGATTGGCTAAGATGACAAAACAGGAAAATGACAAATGCTGGAGAGGATGTGGGCAAATTGGAACACTAATGCATTGCTGGTGGAGTTGTGAACTGATCCAGCCTTTCTGGGGAGCAATCTGGAATTGTGCCCAGAGGGCTATAAATAATTTCATATCCTTTGACCCAGCAATACCACTCCTAGGGTTATATCATAAGGAGATCATAGAAGTGGAAGGAAGACCCATATGTACAAAAATGTTTATAGCACCTCTTTTTGTGGTGACAAAGAATTGAAAATTAAGGGAATGCCCATCAATTGGGGAATGGCTGAACAAGTTGTGGTATATGCATGTTATGGAATACTATTGTGCTATAAGAAATGAGGAGCAGATGGACTTCATATTTACCTGGAGAGGCTTAAAAGAACTGATGCTGAGTGAGAAGAGTAGAACCAGGAGAAATTTGTACACAATTACAGACACAATGTATGTGTGATGACCAACTTTGATATCCTGGACTCTTCTCAGTAATGCAGTGATATAAGTCAATTCCAAATGACTCATGATGGAGAGAAATGTGTGCATCCAGAGAAAAAACTAGAAAGAACTGAGTTTATATCCAGATGGAAGCAAAATACCTGATCTTTTTCCTTTTCTTGTTTGGTTTTATGTCCTCTTTACCATTTTTCATTCCATCTGATACAATCTGTCTTTATAACCTTACTAATGTATAATGTGAAAGTATTTACAGAACCTATACTTGACTATATGCCGCCATGGGAGAGGGAGACAAAATGTGAAACTCAAGGAATTGTGGAATTGAATCCTGTAAACTAAAAGTAAACAAACTCATTAAAAAAAAACTATAGGTATGATTTCATTGGTATGGGGAACTTCTGGTGAAGAACTTTTTCTATGAAAGCTGGTCCGCATCTGCTCTGCAATTTATAACCTTAGAGGATTGCCTGGAGGCACTGAGAGCTTGAGAGACTTTGCCCAGGGTCAAACAGAAAGTATGTGTAGGAATGTGTAGGAATCAGGACTGGAATCCAGGTCTGCCTGACTGAAGTCAGTCCTGTATCTACTGTGCCATGTTGCCTCTCAAATCTATAATTTTACTTCTTTTTATGCAATATATTGAAGTTCTCTAAAGGCTATTTATGCTCAATAAAATATGAAAGCATTTAATGACAGAGTCGGCTGTCCTTATGAAAGAAAGGTAAGAAAGCCTTTGTTTGAAACAAAAACACTAACAGGTGAAAAATAAACAACAAAAACCTTGTTTTATTACTCCAAAGTTAAACCATATCTAATGCAACACCGACAGGGTAAATATAACTGTTAAGTGCTCAAGTCACTGAGTTTTAGAGGTAATCATCTTAGAAACTGAGAGAAAGTGTTTTAATTAGATTCACATCTTTAAAAAGGCAAGATAACTTCTCTCTTTTGTTATAGAGTTGAGGAGATATTGCTTATATTGTCAGACACTGTTACTTGGTTATGCTTGACCTGTTGGGTTTTTTTTTGTTGTTGTTTTTGTTTTTTTGCTTTTTGGAGGGCAATTGGCATTAAGTGACTTGCCCAAGGTCACACAGCTAGTAAGTGTTAAGTGTCTGAGGTCGAATTTGAACTCAGGTCCTCCTGACTCCTGGGGCAGTGCTCTGTTCACTGCTCCACCAAGCCGCCCCCACTGACCTGTTATTTTTTTCTGAGCCAGTGCTCTGTTCACTGCGCCACCTAGCTGCCCCCATTGACCTGTTGTTTTTTAAACTTGTTACAAGGGAATGCTGGTAGGGGAGGGAGAAGTATATCCATAAATGACCACAACAAAAAAAACAAAATAAATCAATAAGACTTCAAGAACAAACAAATAAAATCAATGAGTTATCCAAATTAAAAAAAAATAAAACTGATCCCTAGCTTTAGAATATTTGCGTGCAAATAAATACGGTATGATCAAAATCACTTTGAAAAATAGAAGTGTGTTATAACAGAAAAAGTGTTGGCTCTGAAGACAGTGAAACTGGGTTGAAATCCTATCCCTTATTATGGAAGGCAATCCCTTCTCTAAAAACATCACTTGGTAACACTGCCAGAATCAGAAGACTAGCCTAAAGAAGTCTCTGGCATGACCAAGTGTTGTATCTTGTATATTCTTAGGAGTCTCCTTTCTCCCAAGACATGCTCCATACAATGTAAAAAAGATAAAAAAGGGTCAGTCAATCCATTTCCCTCACATTTTAATGTAACGAGAATCAGATCACAAATTTATCTTTACACAATTCAATTAAAACAGACTTTATCTACAAGAAAGCAAGGTATGCCATGGAAGCTGCCAGTCAGTCCTGACTTTGGTATCAATGGAAGATCTCTGACTAGCAAGTGTTTCTATCATTCCCCTTCTCTCAATGCAAGATAAGGGGCTGTTCCTAAATGATGGAAGTTACTGCTCTTTCTCAACTGCACCTCTTAAGAGTCTTTAGTTTCCTTTAAGTTCAGCTGAGACAAAAACTTCTACAGGAGGTCTTTCCTGGTCCTTCCAGCTTCAGTGAGCATCCCTCTCCCACCTGAAATTCTCTTGTATTTACATTATACATATTTTGCATTTACTTATATGTTCATGTACAGTCTTCCCTGACAGAATTTAATTTTCTTGAGGACAGGGACTCTCATTTTTGTTGTTCTATCACCAATGTCTGACAATCAGAAGATATTTAATAAATTCTTATTGACTTATTGATTAATAAAAATCTTAACTCAGAGGGAAAAAAATGCCAAGCAATTTTAATGCCTGACATAAAAATCAGAGGTTTCATAGATGAAAATTCTAGAAACACATCTTGTACTGCATTTGCATTATGAACAAACATTTATCCTTTTTAGCACTTCCAAAAAGGAAACAGAGTAATAAAGAAGAAGTATAAACCTAGGTTACATAGGAGGGAGAAGAATGGTAAAAACAACTTTAACAAAATCTTATAGTGATAATATGGATTTTAAAAGTAAATGCTCATATATATGTTCCTTCATGGCAAGGATTGTATTTATTGAAAGTGTTATATAACCCACTGTCAGGCTGCTTCTGCATGTAATGTTCTTAAAGTAAAGGTCAATTATCATTGATTATCAGTGCTTTCCACATTAATTTGTGCAATAAGGCACTCTGAAATTTGAAATATGTTGAGGGAATCTATAAATGAAGGTCCAAGTGATCTGGGCATGTGGAATAAATCTGGTTAAAATGACAGTCTGGGGTAAGTTTGAAGCAAAATAGAGGTAATGATGTCTAGTTTCCTATTTTTTAAAATGTTACATATAATAAGTATTTCATATATCATTGTTATGGTAATGGGATTTGAAGATCTTCCATGTCCCTAACTTGCTAACTGTAGCAGGAAGGGGTGGGGCAGGAAGGAGCTGGAGACAAGTAGAAACCAGACTGGAGCCAGTGCGTTGAAGGGAAGGGGCAGCAGCATGCGGGCGGAAACTCCTTTTTTTTGAGCCAGTCGGAATTTCTGCTAAGGACTCCTGCTGAGGACTGCCAGGGACTGCAGGGGACTGGATCTGCTAGGAGTGAGCTGCCTGTATACTGAGCAGTTGTCGTGAGTGAGGAGAGGATGATCTTTACTTGAGGTAGCCTGTTCTGTTTTGAAGGCTTGAGAATGTGGGTATTTACTGCATTAGCTATGTGTGCCAACTCTGTGGATACTGTGATGGCTTAGACTTTCTGGTTTGGGCACTCAGTTTTCTGGTATTTGAATAAATGTTCTAGCTATATCCATCAGGTAGAGAGCTTGTTACATTTTGTGGTTAATAACCATATCAGCATATTCATAGTTATAGTAGGCATTGTGAATACTAAATTGTTGATACAATCATAAATTAATATACAATATTTTAGAAGGAAAATATTACCAAGATTGAAATTTTCTTATTAAATCCCTATTCACACTACACAGAATATCAGGATTCAGAAGAGTAAAGTCTCAAAAATTACTTTAAGCATCTACACTTAAGTTTAGCATCATGAGGAAAACATAGGAAAATACTCTGTCCATAAGCTTAGAAATTACCTGGATACATAGAGCTACATATTTTTTAAAAGACAGGCAAATACTATAATATAGCATACGATTATATTTTAGAATTATGGGATACAGACCATATATGCTAAAGGAATTCAGGAAATGAGAAGATCACTTTAGTATGAAGGTATTAAAGGTAATAAAATAAAATTTTTATGGAAGAGATAGGTCTTGAGCTAGTAGGCTCTGGAACAAGTGCAGGAATTAGAACTTGCAGAAAGGATAAAGAAGCATATTCTATGTGAGAGAACTGAATTAACTAAGGCATTAGATGAGTACAATATATGCAGCAATTAAGGAGACTAGCCCATGTACAGTCAAAAGACCAACCAGACTAAAGGTTTATGATGGCAAGTAATGGGAGAAAAGGTTAACTAGCTAGGTGAGCTAGGACTAGCAGTGAATGTCCACAAGATCTTTATACTTTTTTTTTAATTTTTAATTTTTGCTTTTTGGAGGGGGGAGGGCAAGGCAATTGGGGTTAAGTGACTCACCCAAGATCACATGGCTAGTGTTAAGTGCCTGTGGCTGGATTTGAATTCAGGTCCTCCTGACTCCAGGGCCAGTGCTCTATTCACTGGGCCACCTAGCCACCCCATCTTTATACTTTTTAAAAAGGAGAATGACAAGAGGAATTTGAGCACATTTCATGTGGTAACAATAAACAGGCTGAAATGGGAGTGAAGAAAAATCAATTAAGAGATGAGAGCTTATAAATATATGCTTATAACAGTATGAACAATAACCACAAAGATGATGATGATGATGGTGATGATGATGAAAGTCAATAAGCTACTTCAGGAATACAGAAGAGAATTGACTTAGTATAAGTGTCATGTGTTTTCCTGTATTAGACCAAGAAAGAGAAACAAAAGGCAAAACAAGTATCTAGAGCTGCTACTCAAGAATAGACAGGCAATCTGCATTCAGGAGAGGAAGCAGGGCTATTTCACATAGACTTTTATTTCCACCTTTTTTTTTTTAACTTTTTTGTGTCACAATGTTTTTAGTAACAGTGTTGAGGGTTGGGAATTCAATATTATTAATAATGCCTTTTACAAGTGAAGGTTTCTGTATGAGCCTATAACACAATTCTGGAACCTTGCTTTGACTATAAAGATCTGATCTGAGGGATATACAGATTTCTGATAAATATATGATGTTTTTAGTAAGGTGTAATGTTAATGGGATTTGAAGATCTTCTATGTCCTTGTATCAGCAAGTAAACAGGTACTTAGCACTTAGTTTCAAGTTAATTATATCAAGCCTCTGTTAAGATACAAAAGGTATGACCCCCTGTTGCTGACAGAACAGAAAGGGGTGGGGCAGGGAGGAGCTAATACCATATATAAGGAAAAACACAAGCTGGAGAGTCAGAACTTCTTGGAGGATGCAGTTTGGAGGCTGAGGAGAAGAGGCCCTGGCTGGAGAAAGTGATTTTGATTTTGAGAACAGAGTTTATGGTGGCAGAGTTTCTTCTGAGAGCCAGCTGGGGCTTCTGCTGAGACTATTCTTCTGGGAACTTCTGCTGAAAGCTTCTGAGAATCAGGCTGAGGAGCTACCATGAGTGAGAGAAGAGGATCCCTGCTTGAGGAAACCTGTTCTGTTGAAGGCTTGGGAATGTGGCTGTTCACTGCATTAACCATGTGTACCAACTTTGTGGTTACTGTAATGACTTTGACTTTCTGGTTCTGGGATTTGGTTTTCTGGTATTTGAATAAATGCTTTGGTTCTGTCCTCCATGTGGAGAGCCTGCTACATTTTGTGATTTACAATTATACCAACATATTCATAACCGCCATGGGCATTGTGAATATTGCATTGTTGTTATATAAGGGTGCTGAGGATTGAGAGTATAGAGTAATGTCTTCTAAAAGTCAAGGATTATGTGTGAGCTTGAAACACAATGCAGAATTCCTAAGGAACTTCTTTCTGACTGCAAGGATCTGACCTAACAGAGATAGCTTATCTGTTTTCTGAAATAGGGAACTAATTGTAAAAAATTGGAAGGCCTTCTCAGATTACTAAAAGGTAGCAAATGATAGAAATTGTAGAAAAATAGGGTACTTCCTAATGACTATGATCCTGTCTTCCATCCCCAAACACAAAATACTTGTAAAAATGAGGTATCAAAGGCCCTAGGAAAATTGGAAGGGAAATATTAACTTTAAATAATTAAAAGATATTAAAAAACAGCATCCATCATTGGTATAGAAAACAATGCAGATATTTCTATTAGCTTTATGAGAGAGCCTGATGGAAGAAATTGCCAATTTCTGTATATGTAAAACACAGCCAGGAAACTGTCAAAGGAGATGAGAAAAATGCTGCCAGCCTAGGGGCTTAGAAATGGGCAACATGTCAAGCTGTATGTAAAGGTTCCTCTAAGATGTCAGATTCAAGTTCTTGAAGCCAAAGGCAATTCAGAAGTCTTAAATTTGAAGGCTTAACTCTTGTAGTGATATCAGCAATCAACACCAGAGCCTAAAGTAGCAGTTTAGTCTCTATTTTTACAATGCTGTGTATACTTCCAACAATGTATCAGTAACAATGGTTCTTCTCAGTCTGACTCCAGTAGTGCTCTGCTTTTTCTTTTTTTAAGCAATTGGGGTTAAGTAACTTGCTCAAGGTTACATGGCCAGTTATTTCTGGGTGTGGTGCTAAGTATCTGAGCCTAGATTCGATCCCAGGTCATCCCAACTCTGGGGCTGGTGCTCTTACTCACTGCGCCACCTGGCCGCTCCTAAGCAATTGGGATTAAGTAACTTGCTCAAGGTTACACAGCTAGGTGTTCCTGGGTGGGTGCTAAGTGTCTGAGCCCGGATTTGATACCAGGTCATCCCAACTCTGGGGCTGGTGCTCTTACTCACTGTGCTACCTGGCCACCCCAGTACTCTGCTTTTTAAAAGCAAAAGAAATAAACCTAGAAATCTAAGTAATGTGGGAAAATAATGAGGAAAAAGCAGAAAATCAATTCCTAAACACCCCTTTTCCTTGGAACAGGAATGTCATTTTTGGTAATTTTCTAGATGGTAAACAAAGGTGGGAAAAAAACTTTTTGTAAAGAAATAATCAAATATAAAATTCTTTATTAAAAGTACATATAACATTGCTAACTTAGAACTGCATTCCAGAATGGCTAAAGCTTACTTACAATGCAATCTAGAGAGAATGCTGTGATAGTTTTCAAGTAGGGGGGGAAAAACTTAAAGAAAAGGGAATGCTATTTTAAGCTTCAAATGATAAAAACCTCCAAAGAACCAGCCTTTCTCTAAAGTAAGAACTTAATATGAACTGTCATTCATATCTGAGTCACCAACTCTATGTTCAAACCCTGGGACAATGAGGGGTCTCATTGCCTCAGGCAGAATAACACTTCATCTTTTTCACGGATTTTTCAATATCTAACTTTCTTGGACCAAGCACTAACAAATATCAATAATGAGTAAATGCTATGAACTGCAATTTTTAAGTTATAGAGGAAAATATAACATAATAATGGAGGAGCATACAAAACACTGACATCCCTTTTTGCATTCAAACATTCAGGGTTAATTATGATTTTAGCACTTGTTTATCACACTTGCTTTGTTCATTGGCCAAACTGAAACATTTCTCATCTCCCTAAATGAAAACTGGGGCCCTTATGTTCCTGGAATCATGACCAGAGTTTCCCAAAGACTAATTTTAAGATCTTAATTGGCTGAAGCAATGGAAGGGCCTACAAAGCCCACTTCACAGAGGAGAGAAGAATTGCCAAATTTGTTTGAGAGCAGATGAAAAAGAGCTAACTGGAAGTGTTTGCTTCACTTCTACAGAGCTTTCTGAGAAGTTATAATATATTGGAACATATACACACACATACATATGCAAAAACACATACATATGTATATATATAAATAAATGTAGATATGTATGTATATGTTTTCTTCCCTGTTATAATGTGAGTTCTGTGAGAAAAGGAACTTTTATTTGTGCTGTTTCCCTATCACTTAGCAATGTGCTTTGCACACACAGCAAGTTATTACATTTTTTCACTCATTCATATGTGTGTATACACACATCAAAATGTAAATAAATGAAAAGCAACAATTCTTACTCTTGTCTAGTGAGTCCTTTTAAGATGAAAAGATCTAAAGGAAAGGCTTTGTCTGTGGACTTTGAGTCCACAGAGAGCCAGCTTAATTAAGTATGAAGATGCTTAGTTTATCACCAGGAAGAAGTGGGCTTCTAGATTTACAGATTTATATATTATACACATATTTATGCATCAGTGAGTGTTTATCTCTCTTGCTCTGTTGGGCAGCAAAAAGTCGGAGAGTTCAATTCTGTGAGTGTTATTTGGGATCTAATTTTGGGGGAGTTACATGGGATCCAATTTTAGTATTCTGTGAAAAAATGATAAGCTTTATTATTTTAAAGGAAACAGAGGTTGGAAAAAAGAAAAGAAAAAGTAACTCACTAACATACTTATTCCTAAAATAAAGACCATGTTTTTGTTAAAACTTCTACGTGAAATATTTTAAATAGCTTCATGATTTCTGTCAAACATTTACCAAAGGTTCAATCCAAAGAAACAAACAGCATCAGCTTCTCCCTTAACCAAAGGCTTATCCTAACAACACACAGAATGGGGTCCCCCTTACCAGTTTGTTCAAGAACAGAATAGGGTTCACCTTACCAAAGGTTTGAACAAAGAACAAGCAGAATCAGGCTGTACATGTGCTATAAGGTGCTTATTTATTCTCATTAATCCAGAGAGTCATGCATGATGGAGTCAGAAAATAATTCTGAACTCAGAGGTAAACAATTTGAAGAAGACCGTTTATATACTTAGGGCAATACCAACTCAAGATGCCTGTGTCAACCCAAAATTATAGTCTCCATATGTGTTTAACCATAATATAAGGAATTTCTTAATGAGATAAGCTGTAAATACAATAAGATAAGAGAATGTCAAGGTGTCAATTGAAATTATAGATCCAGGATGTCTTCATTTCTTTTATCTTGAACATGATAGAATATAACTTAAGAAAAGTCCTATTATTCAAGATAGTGTCTGGTTCAAGGCTCCTTGCCCTTGGAGTCAAAAACAGAAGAATGCTCCTGGTCAGCTTCATCTGGCCTTGCAGTTGCTTACACAAGAAGGGGAATTTTGGATTCACTCAGAAACCAAAGCAAAGCATGTCTGTTATGCCAGAGAACAAAAGGCATTATGGTAGGTTAAGCAAAGAGTGGGCCAAAATGTCTATCCTGATAGAACAATGCAGGTTTTAGGCCTTTCTCGGGTGATGGGAAGCCTAAAATACTTCACACTTCATACTGGAAATATCCTTCACAAAGATTTATTATATCTGATTTTATAAAATAATTAAAAACATATAGCAAATTTTTACTTAGCTTAAAGACATTCTTTGCTATCAAAATATAATTTAAAATGAAAATTTGAGAGAAAAATAACTTTTGAGGGTAAAAATACAAGAGTAAAAATTTGATATTCAACTAGCACTTCTTAATATGTGTCTACTAGACTAATTTAGATGTAAAAATTGAATACGAGAGTTCTCAATTTATCTTACAGTTCTACTTTGCAGCAAATCTAAAGATTCTAGCCCTACAGAAATCTCTGCCATAAAGACTTTTTTTTTCTGATTTTTGAAGCCTATAGTCTTGAACAGGATTCTTTGTGTAATGATGACCCTTACTTTATATAAAATGAAGTCTCCTCAGTCACTGAGGAGTTAAAGCTCCAGATTTGCCCCTGGTGCTCTTAAAAGAAAATCTAGTTAAGCTTAAGGAAAGCTGGGGTCCAGGTTGGGGATAGGTTGGAAGAGAAGGAAACAAACTAATGGCCCTGTCATTTTAATCCAGAACAGAAATATGAAGCACTCAAGGTCCTTCTGTGATCCCTCCCCATTCTACTAAGCTCCCCAACCTTCACCTCTACTCTGAGCCAATTAACCAAATGAATGAATTAATAGATGTGCTTTATGCTGAAGTTAAACTGTGCGCTGAGATGTCATAAGCTTTTAGTCAAGATGATCTTCTGCTAACAACTTTTCCAGATCTAGTATTTCCAAAAGATCTGAATATTTTCTGAACAGTTAATCGGTGAAACTAAATCACCATTACAGAATCTTACTTAGGGCTCTAAATAGTTATTTTAATTCTCTCAATTTACAAACAAAACAAAGAGGCCCATAGAGATTAAGAAATATGCCAAGGTCACACACCTAATAAATAATGCCAGAACCCAAACCAGTTTATTTCTACTATACTAGGCAGCCTGCCACATACTCCCTTACATAAAACATCACTCTCCATGCTATGAATTCTACTGACGCTCATTGTCAGTGTACGTTTCTTGATCAATTATCCTAGCTTTCAACACCAAGTTTCCTGGGCTGACCTGTAACCTCTAATACTTACAGGGATTTATAATCTCATTAATGTGAGCACTACATGTGCCAACACAGATCACAATTCATCCATACATTAACACATGGACTTCAAGAGTTGTTGTGGTTAAAAAAAAAATCATCACACTATAGCCAGCCTACTGATGAATCTTTCCAAACTAACTATGCTAATCCTCAGAGTAGACATGTAAAGTAGTCTTTCATGAGGCAAGTACTATATTAAAAAAAAAAAAAACAACTCCATGGCCTAAGCAAACTACACATTCTTGAAACACTTTGCAAATATGAGAACCAAATGTAGTTGTCCACTTAGCAACGGATCCATTGAGTCTTCCAACATTTAACCAGCTCCTAGGATTTTGTTGTTGAGTTGTTTCAGTAGTGCCCAATTCTCTCTTACCCCTTTTGGGGTTTTCTTGGCAAAGATGCTAACACGGTTTGCCATTTCCTTTTCCAGTTCATTTTGTAGATGAGGAAATTGAGGCAAATAGGGTTAAATGATTTGCCCAGGGTCACATAGCTAGTAAGTGTCCGAGGCCAGATTTGAATTGAGGAAAATGAGTCTTCCTAACTTCAGACCTGGAACTCTATCCATTGTGCCACTGAACTGCCCAATCCCTTGGATATTTCAATATTATTAACATTTTTAGCCCTGTGGCTTCTACCCTTTAGATTCCTGATACTCTAAAGATATTAAATATTATATAGTAATCCTTTTACCACACTAACCATTAAATTGAAATTTTAAAATTAAACCTACAATCAGTGCCTCTACTATCCTTGGATCGTTCCATGTGGGCAACAGAAGATTTTGAGATCTAAGTCATTCTGTATTACAGTATCTAGTGGTGACAGAGTATTTGGGTCAAAAGGTGAATAGCTCAGATGGTCAGAAGTGATTACCATCTCATTTAAGCCTGGTCCATAATTCTTCTGTCAATCAATCAATCAACAAACATTAAATGGCAGAAGAAAGTGGCAGGGAGATACCAGAAAAGGCTTTAGTTATCATGGAGGTATGGGGAAAAGAAAATGCGCCTGAAGGAGGAAAACTTAGAGAAAGAAGATCATGAGAACAATGAGAAATCATAACCTTTCCCAGACTACAGGGAGTTCAAACCTCCAGAAATAAATCATAAATCCACCTAAAGATTAATCGCTGCCATCAGACCCAGATACCAGGAGTTCCAAGAAAATATTCAATCAGCCTCCTTCATTGGGACTCAGGCCCTGCCTTAACAGTCCCAGTTCATTTAAAGCCTAAACTGCTCCATGTCTCGTTCAACAACTGGGAGACTAAAGAGGCTAGCCAAGAAAAAGAGCAGCCACTGTACCAAGCTTTTCCTGTGTCAAAGAGCTGAAAGGGAAAGAGGAAAATAGAAGTATTGGTTTCCCTATAATCATAAACATCATTTATCATAATTAAAACTGAGTAATAATGATTACGATCACATCTAAAACCTTTTCAAGAAAGTACTGTGTGTATGTATATGTGTGCATGTGCGCGTATGTGCATGCATTTGTGTGTATGTGTGTATATTTATCTGTGAAATATAATCAGCCATTATAAGTAAAACAGAAACCACTCCTATACTAATGTGCATACATTTCTACCAAACAGAAAAAGACTACCTCTTCCAAATTTAACTCTTCATAAATTAATCTCCATCCCTTTACTAAATTTTTTTCCTTTCCTTAAACTAATCTATTTCTGTCATTGTTTTTTTGTTTTGTTTTATTTTCATTTAGTTTTTCTGACATTTCCTTGGTAGCTTAGTAGCTAAGGAATGGTACTAACAGTACCAAACTACCAAATGAATTTCCTATAAAAATATACTGAAAGAAAAACTGATAATTAGGATTTATAATCTAAAGTATTACTGTTTTCATGGTGTTTATTATCCTTATGGAGTAATAGGATGCAGAAAGAATCATCACTTCACCAATCACTTTAGCTGCTTCTTCCCAAAAGCCAATAAACCCATGGGGAGAAGTGGTTGTATATTCAGGGCTACTCAGTGTGAGCCTCTTCTACCCTCCTCCCCCACCCCCCACTTACTCAATCAGAGCCTCCTCCACCCCATTCCTCCCAAACAACTAAAACTAGAATTTGGTTCACAGATTTCTAGACAAAATACTTTTGGCTCTTTGTCTTTTCTGAATTAGAATCCAATTATCTGCAAAGTACATAAAGTATCTAATGCAATGTCATGCTCCTTCAATATGTTTACTATAAAGAAAAAAAAAACTGTGAATAATGCTTAAGAAAGTCCAATCCTTTCATTAGCACAAATTTAGAGACAACTTTTTTTAAAAAATGTAAATTTATTCACTATTTATTAGATGGCTACTACATGTAACTCACTATTTTAGGAATTAGGGGAAAGTAGCAAAATAAATAGGACCCTGCTGCCCTACGGTACACAGAGGCTTAGGTTATATATGGGCAACAACACACACAAAATATAACATGATAAACACCTAAAGAGAAGTGTGAGGCGTAATCAGATACTCAGGGCTGGAAAAAGCCTTCTATCTGAGGCTTTATGAAGAAATGAGCTCATCCCAGAGCTAGGCAACCAAATAAGGAAACAAGGAAAGAGTCAGTTCAAGGAAGACTGAGTGTTCAGGTAAGATAGAGGACAATTCTAAAAAGGAGATAAATGTAAAAAACAAGGTAGGGAAATTTTTGAAAGGTCTCAAATACCACACTAAAGAGTTTGGACTTTAATCAAGGAGGTAACAGAAAAACTATGTATAGTCTCAAGATTCAAATCTCAAACATATCAAAGAAACTTAGCCCACTAGTACCTGACTATTTTTGCCTAGGTGTTTAATAAGGGCAAATGGTCATTTGGTAGCTAGGGAGAGTCTGTGACAAGGGAGGAAGAAATGAGAGAGAAGTGAAGCAAAGATTGCAGCTGTATAACCAACAATGCAACAAACTTTCTTTTAAGCTATTTAACTTCACAGAAAGAAAAATCACTGCAAATACTATTCTGATTACCTAGAATACTAGTAGATGAACAGACCAGCATTATCAAGAAGATTTCAAGTTAGATAAATAATTTAGGTCAATGGAAGAGAGTAAAACAAGCTAAATATTTGCAAATTCAGCACCTAAAAGTACGCTGAAATTGTAAATGGGCCCTGAAAAAGTAATAAACATATGGAGTAAGATGCTAAGTCAACTGGACATTTTTACAGAGGCATGGAAAATGAAAGGTCCAATACCATTGTGATGGAGTTCAGATCAATTTACAGGGAGACATGCACATTAGGCCAAATAATAATTGTGTTCTGTCTAACATTTACCTCAGATAGTTCTTCCAAGACTTAGAAGAGAAATTAGGTCACAATTTGTCTTGAGGGGGAAAAAACCCCCAAAGAAGTTAAGAAGGACACACTGGTTTAAGATGAAAAAAGATCATTTTATATTAAAACTTTTTAAAAATAAGCTTTGTGGGCACAGCCTCAGCCTCAGGAGAAAACAGAGTCCTCCAATTCAGTTCATGGCAGACATCAAAGCTACCATGCACAAGCAGACAGCCTATACAGCCTAAATACTAAAGGGGGATGGGGGGTGGGGGGTAGAGGAGGAAACTAAATAGCAAATCTTTGCCAGAAAATACAATACACCATATGTGCATGTGTATGTATACATATAAAGAGACAGACATGTTTGTATATGTGTGTATACACATATATTTAAACATTTTGGAAAGAACTTTAAGGCTCAAAAATCATCTGTGCTAATTTTTTTTCCCCTACTCATCCTCTGAATTTAAGAATACCTTGAAGGTCAAGCAAATTTTTGCATCTATTTAATGCACTTGGTCCTCATAGTTAACTAAGTCAAAGCTTCCTATTTGGTCTCCTTCTAGGGTAGCAAAAAGCACAGGAGTGGAAAAAAGGTCTTGTAGCGGATTTAAGTAGAGAACCAGCTTCTCACTGTAATGTAAACATATTTTGTGTTTTACATTTTTTTCTTTCCTGTTGTTAAAACATACAGACATAAACACACTCTTTACACTAGAAATGTTTGCTTTAAAACAAGATTAAACTGCTTTTGATTCGTTCTACCCTCTGCATTAATTTTATTTATTAAGACAACCATAGAATTCAGAATCTTGGAAAAGAACTCAAATTTGTAACTACTGATAAAATTTGATAAATATTAATAATTAAATAACATGGATTTAGTTATGAATTTATTACAATTAAATAAAGACCAGGACCCTGAACCCAAGAGTTTTAGCAATAACAGTGTCCCCCAAATTACCAGACCTGCTTTTAGCCCAGCCGTCAAAGCCATCACTGAGGGGAGAAATCTCGGTGAAGGAGAAGGGAGGGTCCCACCTCTCTTCCCACCACAAACAACAACTACTGATCAAAAGTCAGAGAGAAAGTAAGTACAAGATTCTTAGGAGAGGCTATGCCCTCCTGCAACCCTTGATGATGGGTCCTGCTTCCAGCCTAGACCAGATGCTATCATCTAGGGAAACAACTCCTGTGGAGAAGGGGCTGCCCATTTCTATGCAATGACATTCATAGAGGAGACAAGTCAGTCTAATTAACTCTAAGGGAGAGACATTAAACATCATTACCAAGCAAGTCAAGCCACCACCACTACTACCCCCACCTTGTTCACTATCTCCCCTCAGATCCCCCCAAAAACTGATCAGGAGCCTAAACCCAATAGCAATGTTTCCAGCATAGTCACCACGGCCACCATCCTGGGAAGCAAATCCCACCGAGATACAGCCTTGCAATTGCCCCTGCAATTTCTACAGTCATATCTACTGAAAACACAGAAAAAGAAAGTTCTAGTCACCATCAAATATTCAATATCAAAAAATATTTTTTGTCAGTGGAATTAACATTAAAGAAGAATTAACCATCTGGTTTTCTACTGTACCCTAGGAACAGTGGGATTTTTCTATCCGACTTGCACCTGAAACCTTCCATATATGTCATCGCCTCCATTAGAATGTGAATTGAGGACAGGAATTGTCTTACTTTTCTATCTGTATAGCCAGTGCTTAGCACAATGTTTTGCATATAATAAGCACTTAATAAATGCTTCACTCACTTATTCATGATGTCTATGTTTCTCTTGTATTTGTATTCTTTCTTGATATTAGGTAAGAAGACAGGGGCCCAGGTGACCTGGT
>NW_027185809.1:40598474-40604889 GCF_028583685.1 Petaurus breviceps papuanus
ACCTGGTAAATTAAGAGTCCATTAGAGGTTATAGCAATAGCCACAAGAGACAGGAAATGACCAATGGCCATAGCCATGCAGCAACATTTTGGGTATTACAAGTTTGGGAGACATTACAGGGCAGCAGCTGTAAGGTCCAACCTAGAAGCTACAGAGCCCAGTGACAGATCGAGTCTTCACTATCTCTGACACCTAAACAAAAGAGGGTGAAAAAATAATCACCAGAATGATAGTTGCTGATGACAGAGAAAACACCTGAATAATAATGTAGAAAGAAAGGCACTCAAGGGCAGTGGCAGTTTCATACACTGTTTGAACATTAATATTATTTCATTCTTTCATATTCAATATTCGTATTTCATGTTAATTATTTCATAATGTTATTATATTAATATTATTTCATATTCATTTGAAGAATGAAAGGCAAATTCTGGACTCTAGAAAACCACCATCACTCAGAGGCCAGTGGAAGGATAACACCCAAGGGGAAAGGGTATTCAGGGAAAAAAGTCAGGAGGTCCTTACCCTTTTGTCACTCATTTTCCCTACACATGTGCCTCACTAAGTCCCTCTTCCCCCCAGGGACCTCGTGTGTTCAAGGGCAGAATGTGACCCAATTTGGAGGAATTTGTACCAATTGTTCTGGTTAAAACTATCCAACAAACTGCTTACGTATAAGCTAATGAAGTTTAGTTTTTTTGATTGCTAATGAGGAACACTCAGGTGGGGCTTGTGAGACACAGAACCAGGTGTCAGGGTTATTCCTACATCCCCTGACTGGAGAAGGAGCCATTCTCTAGGTACCCAACCTGCCAGAAGTAGGAGTACGGGAGCAGTCCCAGAGGGAGTGCAACAAATAATGGTCCTGAAAAAACGGTCCTTCTCTGCCTGTGCTTTCTTACAGTTTTTGCATAAATTAGTTTTGTGTTTTGTCAAAGGCCTTTTCTCTGTCTCTTGATATATCCGTGTCATTTATGTTGTCTTTGCTTTTACTGTGATTATATGGTAATTTTTTCCTAACCATTAAACCATTCTTGCATCCCTGGTATAAATCCAACTTTATTGCAGTACAAAATGTGGGAGATATAGAGCTGTAATATTTTTTGCAAGGATTTAATATTTTTTATTAATTTTCATTTGTGACAGTGAGCTACAGTATTCTCTTCATTCTACCTCTCTGGTTTAGGGATTAGGCACATAAATGTCTCGAAAAATTAAAAAGGAGTTTGGTAAAATGCTTTCTTTCTCAATTATCAAAAATAATCTGTGTAGCAATCAATCCCTTTTTAAGAGTTTGACATGATTCACCCAGACATCTGTCTGGAACACTTTTTTCCCTTTAGTAGTTCTTATTAATAGATTGTGCTGTTTTGCTTTATGAAAGTAAGTTAAGAGTTTGATTCCATGTTCTTTTAATATGAGTATTTCAAATTTTAACAGGTAATCATCCATTTTCCTTTAAATTTTGAAGTTGCTAGCATAAAATCATATAGAGTAGGTTTTGATAATTCTTTTCATCTCTCCCTTATTTGTTGTGAATTGACCTTGTTTATTTTTTATTTTGGTAACTGGATTCTTGAGCTTGTAGGGCATCATATAGGATTAGTCTAGGTTATGAATATATGTTTACAAAGTAGCAGAAGGAAGTCACAGCTACTTATTTCTAGGTCATGTGATACATTGGCTTTAAAAAACCAAATGCAGTTTTTGATTGACATCAGCTTGGTCTCTCTAAGTGACCTCTGCCTCTCAGGTTTACTTTATCTTTTTGTAGCTATTCATCTGAAATTTCTTTTCCTGCTACTTTCCTTACTCTCTTACTTTGAATTCTTGCACCTCATCTACAGCACATATAATGGGTGTCAACAAGACAAATTTAAAAAAAAATAATTTTGACTGTTTGGAAATATCTGGGCACAGCAACAACGAAATCAACAAGAGCTGTATGATCTGCCTCAGGCCTATATAAATGCATAAATGATAATATGTCTGTTTTTTCTTTGTTGCAAAAACAGGCATGAAACACGGGAAAGTGTTCACGGCAGAAGCAGATTTACTAGTTATTATCATTAGGACCCATAGCAATTGGAAGTAACTTCCATGACTGGGAATTAGTGTGTGTTGTAAAAAGACAGGGAGTGGGGCCAAGTATAAAAGAATTCATGCACACAGATTCTGTCTTTCTTTTTTTTTTTTTTTAATGAGCAATAGGGGTTAAGTAACTTGCTCAAGGTTACACGGCCAGTTATTTCTGGGTGTGGTGCTAAGTGTTGGAGCCCGGATTCGATCCCCAGGTCATCCCAACACTGGAGCCGGTACTCTTACTTGCTGAGCCACCTGGCCGCCCCTAACACAGATTCTGATTAATTTAAAAAATCTGTTTTGTATTTTACCCTTTAATTTTGCAGCAACGCCAGTTAAGTTCAGGGGTTCGATGATGCTGATCATTGCTACTGAATTTTTAAAAAATCATTTTTAAAAAATGCAAAAAAAAATCATTGTAACAGAAGAAATGAGAGGGAAAATATATTGAGTTTCAATACAAAGTGATTTTTACAGACCTAAATAAAACTTTATTACATAGTAGTTATATTTTCTATATTTTCTTTAAAAACTACCTAGGTAACCATATTGTTATAAGGAAGATTAAAATGGTTATAGAAATCAAACTAGAACTAGGTATTAGTCATATATTATTTCTTGGTTAATGTTTTCTACTTCTTTATATATTTCCTCATAGTAGGTTTAATTTTCATATGTTTTCTCTCATAAGCTGAAATCCAGCCCAGGTCAAGAGGAACTGAAGTTTAAACTACCATGTGATGGCTATTCAGGGGCCTTAATGGCATGAACTGGTTATGCTCTTACAGTACCTAAAGCCTCATTTCTGTGCACATGTCAGCTATGATTGATCATATGACTAGCAATTTTGAACTTGTTGAAAGAGCAAATAAAAGTGAAGTTTCTTTATGTTCTGGTGAAGAATTAATGCTCATTGTCAAGGGCCACTGGCCTACACTGATGGAGCTATTATAGCTTAGTTGATATTTATTAGGATGAAATATGAAACTTCTTTAAGGTGTATAACACCGTTTTCTTCTAAGCACATCTGACATTTGAAAAATTAGTTTAAAATGGTTAACAAGGAGGAAGAATGTTCACTTTAGTCATTGTCCATTTATTCTTTTGCATCTTCTTTTGCTTTCATTTGATGAAGAGAGTCATAGAAAGATGTTTCTCAAACATGACCATTCTTTTGACTGATGACATATTTGAATTTTAAGCAGATAAATTGTCCTCTAATGCACAGATATCATTCTGTCTACCATATACTGGCCTCCTGGAACACAGGTTAAGTACCTAGTGATAATTTCTCAAAGCCATTATCTATCACACAGGATCATACCGCACTGATTTGGACCTGGAAGGAACCTTTGAGATCATCTATTCAAGCACTTCATTTTCCCGATGAGGACCCTGAGGTTGGTTCGCATGGTTAAGTGATTCGCCCTAGGCCACATAGGTTAGTATTCTTCCCAACACCTAAATAAGCCCAGTTTGCCTATTAAGTACTTAATAAATGTTTGTTGAGTTGAATGAAATGGAATGTCTTATTGAATGTCACACAGCTCCTAAGTGTCTCAGGCAAGACAAATCCAGTACTAAACCTGTAGACAGAAAACCTGGTTCGGAATACCGTCTTTGACTACCTAATTAGGAACAATAGGCATGACAACAATAACAATCTCAATCTCAATCTCTCTCTCTCTCTCTGTCTCTGTCTCTCCTTCTGTCTCCCTCTGTCTCTCTGTCTCTGTCTCTCTCTCTCTCTGTCTCTCTCTCTTTCTCTCTCTCCCTCTCTTTCCCTCCCTCTCTCTCTTACTCTGTGTTCCTCCCACACTCTCCTTCTCCCAGTGTTCCTCTCTCCCCTTTCTCTTTCTCCCTGAAACATGGAAGAGCTGAATTATTTTTTCATTTGCCTTAGTGATAATCTCAACCATTAAAAGGTGTGAGAAGCAATAAGGGATACTGCTGTTCTAGATCTGACTGTACTAGAAATTAAGGAAATGGTTACCGAGTAAGAAATAATGAGACCTTTATGGAAAAGTAAACTTTTCTGTCAGGCATAATCTGACAGGCAAACTAGATTTTAGGAAAGCAATTTCCCAGTGAAGAGAAAAATCAAATCAATCATATCACATCAATGAGATCATGATCTCAAAAGAAAATTTCAAAGGGAACAAAGAAAAAACTGGCAGGAGCCAATATTCTGTCATTAATCATTTACTAAGCTCCTACTATGTTCCAGACATGGTGCTAAGCACTGGGGATACAATGAAAGATAAAAGACAGTCCTAACTCTCAAGGAGTTCACCATTTATGCAAACAACTATGTACTAACAAACTACAAACAGAATAAATTGGAGATAATCATCAGAAGGAAGGCATTAACAACGTCAAAAGAGATTAGGAAAGGCTTTTTTCAAGAAGATGGATTGAGATTGGGACTTGAAGGAAGTCAAAAAAGCCAGGAGGCAGGCAGAGAGAAAGACAGAGAGGATTCCAGGCACAAAAAGAGAAAAACCAGCTAGTGAAAATGACCAGAGTTGGTAAAGGAGTGTCTTGTGTGAGGACTATTGATAAGGTCAGTGCCACTGGTTGGCGGAATAGGTAGGTGTGAGTAAGGTAAAAATAAAAAAAAAACTGGAAAGCTAAGAGTGGGGCAGGCTGCGAAACAGAGGATTTTATATTTGATTCTAGAGGTGATAGGGAGCCACTGGAATTGTTTAAATAGGAAAAGTAACAAGGTCAGACAAGCTTTAGGAAGATCAATTTGACCACTAAACATAGGATGGGATGAAATGCAGACAGTAGGGGCAGGGAGTCCAATTAAAAGGTATTGCAATAGTCCAAGTATGAGGTAATGAGAGACTATATCAAGGTTCTGGCAGTGTCAGAGGAGAGAAGGGTGTGTATATTAGAGATGTTATAAAGGTAAAACCCCCAGCACTTGGCAACAGAGTGGATACTGGAGGTATGTGAGTGATGAGTTAGTTTGAAAGCCTGGGTTATTATGAGGATGGTGGTACCTTTTACAGTAAAAAGAAAGTTAGGGGGTGGCTAGGTGGCACAGTGAGTAAAGCACTGGCCCTGAAGTCAAGAGAACCCAAGTTCGGTTCCAGCCTCAGACTTAACACCCGGCACAAAAAAACTAGCTGTGTAACCTTGGGTTAAGTTACTTAACCCTAATTGCCCTCCAAAAGGGCCCCCCCAAAAAAGTTAATTAGAGGGGAGAGTTTGCAGGTAAAGAAAATGAGTTCAGTTTGGGAAAAGCTAAGTTTAAGATGTCCAAGGGACATCCAGTTCAAGATCTTTTAATATGCAGTTGGAGATGTGAGACTACAAGTTAAGAGGTTAGGACAGGATAGTAGATCAGAGAAACATCAGCATACACAGGATGAAAAAAGATAGGATGGAATGGGATCAGTTATGTATATGTAAGGATCTGTCTTGGTAAAGAGGAGGGCTACTTCTCCATGTAGGTGTGGGATGAAAGAAAGATGGAGGCAGAAGACATCTCTGAAAAACAGGAGATGAAGAGGGAAAAAGAAGACTTAGTGAATGGCCTCAATCTTTCAGTGAAATTTGAATCAATGTTTTCAGATGAGAGGGTAGGAGGAGATATGAAAGGTTTGCAAAAGCCGTGGCAGTGAGTGGGAGAATAAGTCAATTAGAGAAGTTCAAAAGAATTGCCTCAAGGTAGTGAGGGCCCAAGTGAGATTATCTAAATTTGTCCTAGTTCCAGGAAGCATGGTTTCATGATTTTTCTCCAGCTTCATTCAGCAGCACAAGAATAAAAGTGAAAGATGGTGGGAGTAATCCAAATCTGGAGCTTGGCAAAGTGAGAGCTACAATAAGAAAAGGAGACAAAGGACTCAAGAGAAGAATGAAGTTCAACTAAAGTTGAACTGCTTCACCAGAGAGTAAGACAGAGAAGGAGACGACTATAGTGCAAGGTTGGTGGCCTGTGAAAAAAGTACTGGTTGACATAATGGACATCTAGGTGAAGATGAAGAGGTTTTTGGGGTTGCAAAGACAACAGATTGTGACGAGATAAGGGAATTCCAGAGCTCATGGAAATGGAAGCGGTACACTTGTGGGTGATGGTAAAATTGAAGGTTAGAGATAGCTCTATCTGTAGCTGAGGGAGGAAAGAGGAGATGATGGGAAATGAGTAAGTTAAGGAACTAGGAGGTTAGGGTATTTGAAGTAGTATCAACATAGATAGACAGACAGATTAGATAGACAGATAGACAGACAGACAGACAGACAGACAGACAGACAGACAGACAGACAGATAGATAGATAGATAGATAGATAGATAGATAGATAGATAGATAGATAGATAGATAGA
>NW_027185809.1:40604899-40833273 GCF_028583685.1 Petaurus breviceps papuanus
AGATAGATAGATAGATAGATAGATAGATAGATAGATAGATAGATAGAGATATCTCTTTTAAGTCCGCTAGTGTGAGGGAAGGAGTTGTGAAGGAGAGAGACTGTGAGATACACACTGAATTCACTGAGGACAGAAAGGGAGGGTCCTGGAGGCCAGTAAACCACAGCTCCCAAATTCCAATTGAATGGTAGATAATACATGGGTGAACCTGAAATGAGGAGGGGCTGAGGATGAGATTCCAGGTGTGAATGGGGGAGGGAGCGCAGTACTCCAGTCACCCCATTTCAAAGTCGTATTCCTTTCCTTCAGGGCTTAATGATTAGTGACAAAGTGTAAGACCACACGTTTCTTTTAGATTCATCCTCAGTTACTTGTCCTTGCTTGCATTTTCCATACATCTTTTAAAAGTCTGAATTGGTTAAGTGAGTTTTCTAAGCAGCAATGATTCTCTTTAGGCAGCTCTCCCTTTCCTCTATATCACAATATTTTCTTATATTTTTTGTAAATTTTTTATTCATTTTAAACTTGAATAAAAAATGAAAAATAAAAAAAAGAACATTTCCATGCACAAAGTGGAACATAAGGATTCAATACAAAACAATAAATTATCATTTCAAAAAAATCTATATAATAAATATTGTTTTCAAAGCTACCCAGCTTTTCTTTGCTTCTTTCTAAGCTGTCTTTTGCTCTCTGCTGTGCACTTTTATAGTATTTTCTTCTTGAGACTAGAATTTCATTCTTTGTAGTTTCCTGTTTATTTTAGACCAACTTCCCTGGGACAATATTAGATTATCAATAATGAATAAATGCCTACCTGGTCATACCCCTCCCACTGAGGTGATTCTGACCCCTTGGTCATCATTCTTAGACTCTCGATCCCCATTCTCAGTGAGCAATCCCTTATTCCCATCCTCTAGTTTCTAATAACCCCACTCTAAAGCTACCTACCTCTTTCAAAGCATTCTCTGAAAGGCTTGCTCTACAATTAACACACTTGGTTTTATCCTAAATGTTGACTTTCTCCACTTCTATCTTCTGGCTCTCACTGAGACTGACTGATGACATAGCCTCCCTGGGTAACTTCTCTGGAACTAGGTTTACTTTCAGTCATTGCTTGTAACTTATCTTAGGGTATGGGCAGCATAAATAAATATAACTGGGGTTTAAAAGGATTTTTGACAACTTTTTAAAAATCACCTCTTTCCCTCTAAGAAGGAGACAATTTCTTCTAACAAAGTGACATTGAAATGTATTCTGAAACCCTGTACCTATAACATGATTTAAATACATAGGTCATCATTCAAGTTATATTTTTTTCTTTCCCATTGTTATTAATATCATCTGGAAGCAACATACCTATTCTCCACATATCAGTATCATATGGAAGATCCTGATTTATAAAGTATATAGCTGACGACAATTTGGAGCTGCTATAGTTGGGCTTCCTCTCCCCCACCCCCCATCCAGATGCTTTGATTCTACATTATTTGATTTTTGTTTTCAGTTTTTAAAGTTTAGCTTGTTTAAATGTTCCTATATTCCTCTACCAGGCACACTAGAGAAAACATTCTAATAATAGTACAGAGAGAGAGTAGAATCTTTACTAAGAGAATTATAGGATCCCTAAACAAATAAGTGAGCTCTCAGAGACTGCTACTGTGAGAGAAAGAAAAACCTAATAGGTTTAAATACTGCTACTGTAAGATGGAATACATAAGTATAATATTAGGAAATATAAATATATTTACCTAATCCCAGAATGCCCTGAACAAAATGTAATCGACACTAACAACATTATCCAAACTGCTTCTGGTGAATACTTGCTGACGTGTTATTTTGTCATGTGGTGATTGTAGATGTCCTATTAGAAACTGTAACGGGAATATAGATAAGTTAGACCAAAGGGGTTTGGGAAATCACTATCTGAAGTCATGCTATTTAGGAACAAGTTCTCCTTTTCTCCTAGTGTTTCATGGGATTTGGGTATAGAAGGAGTTTCTCCTATATTAACCACAATTTTATATTCAATGTATTAACACTTCCCCTAATTTTTTTATGTGGAGCTAAAGTGGGGAAGCACTAATCTTACATGTATTTCATAAAATTCAAAACACAAAATGTCTGATTTATTTTTATATACTGTATACTGTAAATCCTTAAAAGTGCTACAAAAATATCACACATTATTATTATCATTATATGACAGGTAGTGAAAATAAAGAAATTATTTCATTTTCTACCTATAAAAGAAATGAATTAATGTTTAATAATTAAGAAAATGATTAAGAACTTGATTTACCAAGAGGAAAATACCAAAGAGACAAAAGAATGGATTAATAAAGCTCTAAAGCACACTGGAGTCGATGATTAGTCGATTATAGAAGACTTACAGGAGGATATCGATAAGAATAACATGGTCGCTATCTTCATCAATGAAGGGAATACTCCATCAATGAGATCACAAAACCATGGAAATATCTGAGCAAAGAAAAAAGGGGAAAAAACAACTTTCTTTGGCTAATTTGTTTGCTAGTAAACTTAAAAGATAATTTAGAGAAGATATTTGCCTAATTAAAGACTATATGTTGTTGTTTTTTTTATAATTCAGCATCACATGTTAATATTTGTGAATTATTCATGACAACATTTCAATTGTAGGGCAAATCCATTCACCCAAACACAAAATCCCAAACACAAGTTGGTTCTCCCTGATACTCAGGGCAGATTGCACTCAGGAAAGAAGAAAATTAAAGTCAACTCTACATTCAATCACATGATTCAATTAAGTTTGATTTTGAAATGTTTTTCTAGGTTGAGATATGGATGTGTAGAAGATTAAAATAATCCAAAACAGGCTCATCAGACAAGCATATTTTTCAAAAAAAACACACAATTTTTAATCTTTTTTAATGTAATTTTAAGATCTGCATTAAGGAATAGGGGAATTGAAATATAAATATTTATGACTTCAAATGCTCATTCTTCAACTAAGACAAGACATTTGAACTTCAGTGTGTTGCTAAGGAGAGTCCAAGCTCATATGCCTGTGCACTGACTACTTAAGAATGGAGATTCAGAATCACAGCATCTGAGACCTGGAAGAGAAGATAAAAGCCATCTAGTCCACCCTATATCTAAACAAGAGCCCATTTTACAATATCCAAGATACAGTCACCTAGCCTTTGTTGGAAAAACTCTAGTGAAGAACACACAACCTCAGAAGGTAATCCATTCCACTTTTAGATAGGGCTAATTTTAGTGAGATTTTCCTTGTGACAAGTATATGTCTTCAGCTTCCATTATTGTTCATAATGTTGCACTCTGAGGCCAAGTAGAAGTTGTCTAATTCCTCTCAAACAGAACAGATCTCCAAATACATGAAGACAACCATCATTGTCCCCCTACATCTCTCCATTTTAACTGAAACATCACCAGTACAAAGGCACAAAGATACCCTGAAACAGGGATGGGAACAAAGTCCAGGATATTAGAAGTGATAATGCATTCAACTTCCAGATGAAGGAAGTGTTGAGCTGTTTTGGCAACAGGAGTGGGGAGTGAGGTGACCATTACAGAAAAGAAAGTGTAAACCACTTTCATCAAGGTATTCCCCATTACTAAAATGGCACTGTGGTCTTATAGAGTTGTATATGCGTGAAAAATTCCATAAAGGATTAGGCTTCTTTAAGGTGAAAAGAGGACTGAGAAGCCCAACCAGTCTCCCAGACATTTACTTTGTCCACGTGCTTCACTTGTGTGCACACAGTAAACAATAGTATGGCCAGTCCTACCAACACCAAATGTCAATCCCTGTCACCAGTGGTATACACTTAAATGATTCTCTTTAGGTTCATCAGCAGAACACTAGGTTATAATGATGATGAAAACTCACATTTTGTAGGTTTAACATTTCCAAAGAGCTTTCTTCACAAATTCCCTATGAGGTGGAAATTTCAAGTGTCATTATCCCCATTTTAAAGATGAGAAAACTTATATATACAATTATTAATACTATTTTACATGTAATTGGGAAATAAGATATACAGGCACTGGGGCATAGAGATCTACTGGAAAAGTCGAAAGGGGGGGGTATGGGAGAAAATATGGGAGAGAGCAGATTGGAGGAGGGGATATCCTGTGGGACTGCTAATTTGGGGTGGTAGGTAGGGGGAAAATGGGGAGAAAATTTGTAACTCAATATCTGGCAGATATGAATGATGTAAATCAGAAGTTAATAAAGCATTTGAAAAAAAATTATTTAAAAAAAAGATGAGAAAACTGAGTTTCAGTGCTGTTATTTGTCCATAGTCACATCTAGTTAGGCAAAATTCAAACTAGGGTATTTTAGCTCCAACTACGGTACTTTATCCACTACCATACTAAAGTAACTCAAGCAACTTGGAGGGGTTGTGATCTGTTTTAGTGAATGGAATACTGATGGGTAACCAGTAATGAAATCAAAGGGCTTTTTGAAAGTGCTTAAAAAGGCTAAGTTCATAGGAGTCTTTTCCTCTAGGCTCAAGCTCTCTGTTTGACATTAGTTGCCTTAAATTTCCCTGATTAGTGGGGATGTGATTTAACTTCTTTTCTCCCAGGGCCAGACTAGAGAGAGTATGGGTCTGGGTACCTGCTACGACCTGCAGAATTCCTAATGCCCATGTTACAAAGAACTTTATATGATGTGTAAGAGTGAGTCTACAAATTTGTCACATTGGTAAAAGGAAAAGGCCATGGTGATCATTCTCACAAACCTGCAAGACAGGAATAAGGTGGAAAAGAGGATGAGACCAACCTATACAATTGCTCAAGTGCTCTACTAAAATGCATCTGTAATTTCATCAATACAGGATTTCCCTCTGATGATAAAGATAACGTGGAGTCCAAACCTCTTATACACTTCCTGTCCATACTGTTTTTCCAAAGTTCCCCAATTAGAGTCTGTCCAATATGCCGGATTGGAGGCCTTCCTCCATTTCTCTCAAAGTCTCCATAGATCATAGCAGATCCCACTTGCTACAGAAAGTGTCTTATTATTTTAAGTTAAGCAGAGATGATTCAAAACACAAATTTTTCCTCTATTTATCAAGCCTCATTTATTCCATATGATACATACACCAACAAACTATCTTGGATGTCATTTCTTCTTTTTGTTTACCTGATTTTCACAGAAAATTATTTTAGTTGCTAATGTATCTTTGAGTTTCAGTTTTCCCAACCACAGATAATAAGGAAAAACTGTCAATTAATGTATCAATTTATTGGAATTCACATGATAAAGAATACTATCTGAAGCACTCAGAGGTGAATATTATAATAGCCAAAATTCATGGGGTCAGAAAAGCTCAGAGGTAATGGGATTTGAGGTATTTGAGTCATTCCAAACCAATAAATCTGGTAACAAAAAACAAGTGCTAACAGCATGGCCCGGAAGCAATTATCATAGGTCAGTTAGCATAATGGTAGAGGAGAGTGCTAGAATGCTCCAGAGCTGAGGGTGACAGTTCTAGCAAAGAGTAAGCTTCTCTGTAATATTTTACAAGTTGAACCTCTTATTAGGTAAAAGACATTTCAAAAATTATAAGTGAGGCAGCTAGGTGGTGCAGTGAATAGAGCACAAGTCCTGAAGTGAGGAGGACCTGAGCTCAAATCTGGCCTCAGGCACTTAACACTTACTAGTCTTGTGACCTTGGGCAAGTCACTTAACCTCAATTGCCCTACCTTCCCCCTTTCCAAAAAAAAAAGCAAAAAGAAAAAGTTACAAGTAAACAAATTAATACTTTATTATGTACTTTGTAATTTCTGAGAGAGTTGTACTTTCATTTATGATAGGTCTTCTTACAAAGTTTCCTCATTTTTAACAAATCCCTCACTCCCATTTTGTTTCCTGACCTCCCTAACTCTTGTTCAATCTTCTGCAAAGCAGTTAATAAACTGACTGGCAAAACATACTATGGAAAGGAATGCTGGGGTGAAACATTTTATGAATAAAATAATGTAATCCCAGTTGTTGTTACGTAAATTCAGGACTTGTCTGTGAGACACGCTCTCTTAAGAGTGTCTGTCAATGACAAACTGATGTGTGAAACATGACACTGCCCTCCTGGCTGTTCCTCAAACAAAACGCTCCCTCTCTTGGCTCTACTAATTTTCTCTGTCTTTAATGCCTGTAACTCTCTCCCTTCTCAGCTTTGCCTCCTGGATTCCTCCAAGTCTCAGTTCAAATCCTACCTTCTACACATGAAGCCTTTCCAATCCCTCTTGATTCTTGTGCCTTCCCTTTGTTAAGTGTTTCCCATTACCCTACATACACAGCATTTGTACATATGTGTTTGCTTCTTGTCTCCCCATGTTTGAACTTGAGGTCAGTTTTTTTGCCTTTCCTTATGTCCCCAGACAATAACATTAAGTTGGTAGCACGATACTTAGCATAGAGTAGTAAATTAATAAATGTTTTTTAACTGATTCATATAAAAAGTAGAAATAGATGCCACTGAATCTTGTACTTTGACACGTAAAACTAACAGGAAAAATTACAAATTAGAATGTAAATATTCTAAGAATTTAAAAAATGGTGTTTTTGTCACTTTCTCATTGAGAATTTTATATATCCTAAGTGCACAAATCATATAATTTTTAGTCTCCTTACATAAAAAGTAATTAGACATCAAAATAAGTTAAAAATAAGTTTAAAAAATAATAAAATAGGGGCAGCTAGATGGCACAGTGAATAGAGCACTGGAGTCAGGAGGGTCTGAGTTCAAATTCTGCCTTAACACTTGACATTTACTAGCTATGTGACCTTGGGCAAGTCACTTAACCCCAAACGCCTTACTTCCAAAATAATAAGAATAAAAAATAAAATAAGTTAAAAGAATAAGTTGCAAATATTGTCTTTGTTTGCTCTGGATCTATGGTTTCTTTTGTGTGGGGAATACCCAAGTATGAAAAAAGATGCAAATAAGCAAAGGATCTATAACTTATAATTTTTGAGAGCTGTCTAGGGAACTGAGAAGTTAAGTGATTTATTTACTCATAGTCAAATAGCTATGTATGGGTCAGAGTTAAGACATGAACCCAGGTCTTCTGAGTCCAAAGTTGCTCCTTTTTTTAACACATAACCTTTCAGATTGCAAATACAATTAATAACAATTAATTTGAAATTGGTGCATATTGTAATGACACTGTATAACACTTTGTCATCTAATAAGGAATATTCTGACATATATCATTTGGGTTTATTATTAGTAAGTGCTTCATATTTTTTACTCTACTGCTAAAATATACAATTTCCAAGTGGCATTTATGGGAACAAAATAGTTCTGCTTCCCAAAATTAATGATGTAATATAAAAAGAATTCTTCATATGTTTAGTTTTCCTCAATAGAATACTATATTATGACATTTTCTTCATCTTAAGTTAATCAATGTTATCAGGAAATCATTGGACAAAGGAAAAGAAAACAGCACTGCCACATTATTTGGTTTTTTATATTTTTTATTATATATTAAGTAAAATAGTACTTCCTGCTTTGAATTATGATATACCTCAGATATAAAGAACTAAAAATCAGCTATGTTGAATATTCAACTTAAACAACACCTGTATACTACTCAGAAATTTTACTGGGGGCAGCTAGGTGGTGCAGTGAATACAGCACCAGCCCTGGAGTCAAGAGAACCTGAGTTCAATCCGGTCTCAGACATTTAACACAAAAACTAGCCATATGACCTTAGGCAAGTCACTTAACCCCAATTTCCCTACCTTCCCCCCTCCAAAAAGCAAAATCTAAAAAAAAAAAAAAAAAAAAGGAAATTTTACTGAACTAAAACACAAAAGTTAGCAAGATTAATTTGACCATAAGAATAAAAACAACAAAATATATTTTCCAGGTTAATACTAGCAAATAACCATGTGACTCAGAGAGCAACGAACCAAGGAATTGTTTGTCAAATATCTGTGGAATGAGATAATACACAAAGACTGTCTAATAATGAAAAGCTCAATTAAACCATTTTTGGGTTTTTAATCCCTCTTAAAATTATTTTATAGAAATACTAGTCCAAAAATGCTATATTCTATTGTACAGAAAAAGATATGCTTCAAATTTACAGTTTAGGGAAGAACTTAAAACCAAACAATAGATGGAGAGCTTTAAAAAAAAAAAAACTTTGATTACACAAAAGTATAAAGTTTTGGCCCAAATTAATTCAAAGCAAATAGAATAACATGAGTAACTATCAATAGGAAAAAAATCTTCATGTCAAATACATCTGAAAAAGGTGAGATATTCAAGGTAGGTAGAAAATTGCTTTAATTAACAAAAGTTACTTTTCAATAAATAAGTGATATTTCATACAATATGACCAGTTTTCAGAAGATGAAATGCAGATGAAGAACAAACATGAAATCACTTCATGTCACTAATAACAAAAGAAAGTCAGTTTAAAAGAACTGGCATTTTAGCTAATACGCAGGAGTTATCAGAGATGGAAATACTCGATGTTGGAGGAGCTTTAGGACGACAGGCACACTGGTACACCAGAGGGCAAGCTCCTTCAGGGCAAGGACTCCCTTATGTCTTTCTTTGTATCCTTAAAAGCCAGTTAGAACAACGTCGGGCACACAGTATGCACTTAATAAATGCTAGGTGGGTGACAGACACATTGTTTATGAAACACAATTGTTCAAACAGTTCTGGAAAGCAATTTGGAAATATGTTAGAAAAATGATTCAATTCTTCCTAACCTCTGACCATTGGTGTCAATTTAACTCCTTCAAAGAAAGAAGAAAATATCTGAAATATAAGATTTACAACAGTCCTTTTTTTGGGGGGGGGAGGGAGAAGGTGGAAGGGAATTTGGATAAAAAAAGGATTTCTTTTCAAGTAAAAAATGGTTGAATATATTATGACAAGGCATGGAGAACATGAAGACTTAAGAAATATGAACTGATGCAAAATAAAGTCAGAAGAACCAAGAGAAAAAAACAACAAAATTAAAAACAGAACTCAAATCAATGCATTGACCAATCAAGACTACCTCCTTCCTCTCAACAGAGAGGTAAATGCACTACATGAATAGTATGCACTAATACATATGATGTCCGATATGATTTATCTACTGGTATACTTTGCTTCAAAGAGTTTCTTAATTATGGAAATGTGTTCTATGCATGTGTGTTCTAGCGGGAGCCCAGGAAGAATGGAACAGGGAAAAAGCAATTTTTTTAAGCACCAATAGAACACTTTCTTTAATACAATTCAGGTGCCTGAAGGTAATGCCAATTGGGCAAAAGCTCTGACAAATTCTATTTTTTTTTTATTTTACTGCTTTGTTTTATTTGTACATTACAAATATCTACAAATCACTTCCATTTTTGGGAGGGTATCTTGGAAAAAAACAATAATAAGGCAATAATTTCTGAAAGTACATGCAACATTTCTCATTTGTTGCTACCACCTACCTTGCTACTTTAAAAAAAATAACAGAAATTTGCTTGCTCCCTCCAATTCCCCACCCATTAAAAAAAAAATTTCTTGTAACAAATAGGCATAGTTAAGTGAAAAAAAAAATCCCTCATTAGCGATATACAAAAAAATGTATCACTCATCTGTATTCTAAATTCATCAATTCTCTGAAATTGAGATCATATTTGATCCTTGGTCCTCTGGAATCATGAATGGCCACTGAATTCAGAGTTATTAAAACTTTCGATTTTTTTTCTTGGTTCCATTCATTTCATTCTTTATCAGTTTATTAAAAGTCCTCAAAATTGTTCAAGCTTATAATATTTGTTATATTATAAATTTGTTTTCTAGTCTTACTTCACTCTACATTAGTTCATAAAAGTCTTTAAAATAAGAAGTTAAAGATGTGAAGATAATTTTAGAAAAATTAGATATGACAGAATTTTGGCAGTTAATGATCACAAGAAAAAGTTTTAAAAACCAATGGGAGACTAAATAATTTGACCCTAAAGAAATGTTGGGTCAAAGAACAAAAAAATAGAAATGAAAGATAATTTCCTTAAAGATAATGACAACAATGAGATGACATTCCAAAATTTGGAGAGTGCAGTCAAAGTAGCCCTTAACAGAGAAATTTATGTCTCTAAATGATTTTTTTTAAAAAGAGAGAAAAAGAATGAAATGGGGTGAGAGAAGGAGGGAGAGAGAATATATCAATGTATTGGGAATGCAACTAAAAATACTAGAAAACTAATCAATTTTTAAAATCTGATGAAATGCCAAAATAGAAATCCTAAAAATTGAAGGAATCATCAAAATTGATAACAAAGCAAACAACCACTGAATTAATAAATGAAACTAGTAGCTTTTTAAAAATAAAATGAACTATTAGATAATTTGATTAAAAAGAAGAAATAAAAGAAACAAATTACTAGGAACTAACACATTCTACGTTAATTCTAACACTCTATGTTAGTTTCAATAGGTCTGACTATGCAATCAATGTATCAGCCATCGATGTACCAGTCTTGAAAAAGAAAGTAAATACCAGTAAATGATTAAATTTTTTTGTGCCACAATGTCCCACCAAAGACATAAAAAAAAAAAACACAAAAAATATCCTTCAATCATATTCAGCTTTCTCATATCCTTGCAGTGATGGTGGTAGAATGGCACATGATGGAGCAGATTGTGATAAAGCTTCTTATTCAAATAAAACATTAATTTAAAATTATACTAATCTCATATGCAATTAACCAGTCACCAATGACCTAACATAACAATAAAAAAATTTAATCATACAAAAACTTGACATTCTTACTTTCAATTAAACTAAAAGACTTTCCATTTACTTTCCAAGTAAATGGAAAGATGTTTCACAGGTTCTTCTCTGAAAATTAGACACCTTACTTCATGGGAAATTGCTCATCATCTTTAAGAATTCATAAACATCAAAATTAAGATAATTATGTGCTAGTTCCTACTGCAGAGTGAAGAAAAAAAATTCTATGAAGAGTCTGACGATAGTCTCCAAATCAAGTCAACAGATAAGCTGATGTTCTGACTTCAGAAGGTAAGTGTGCACCCAGGATAATAGCAAAATATGGTAGAAAACATGTTCCATGGTCAAAAAAAAAAAAAAATCAAAGGAACTAAAAGAGTGAGTTATGAATACTCCATCACCTATAAAAAGAGAAATTTGCATTATCTTAACATACAGAATAATACTGGTCATTTTCATAATCATTTCAGAGTAAGCCGTTTAGCTGTATCATTGTTTAGAGTAAAAGTAAAAAACAACACTGATTTAAAAGAAAGAATAAAGATAAGTAGATCGTGCATGTAGTTACATTAACTATAATACAACTTAAAAGAAGCTCTAATATTCTGAAAAATAGATGGATGAAAAGAAAAGGACGGACTCTAATGCAAGTTCACAGATAACTTTAACAAAACACTGCCGCAACAAGGAGAGCAATGACCTCAGACAACGCCTCGGGAAGAAACAATGAATCTCTGCCATGCAGAACCCCAGGAAGTCTCAGATTAAGAGTCAAAGCTCATTTGCGGAATATCACAGGTAGGGGCTAATAGTAGACTACAAACACAGGCAAAGTTGGAGAGGGAAAAAAAAAAAAAGGAAAATGGCAAATACTGAAGGAGCTGTGAGAAATAGCACTTCAATTAATTGTTAATGGAGCTGTGAATTCCAGCCCTTCTGGAAAGTAATTTGAACTATGTCCCAAAAGTTACTAAGTTATGCATACCCTTTTACAAAACAATAACCCCACAAAGTTTATACCCCAAAGAGATTAAAGAGAGAGGAAATGGTTCTGTATATACAAATAAACATTTATACATATATACCAACTCTTTTTGTGATGACAATAAAATGGGAACTAAGGGCATGGGACACCCATCAATTAAGAAATGTTTAAACAAATAATAATATATGAATGTAACGGAATATTATTGTGTTGTAAGAAATTATGAGATAGTTTCAGAGAAAATTCAAGATTTCTATGATCTACTAAGGAATAAAGTGGGCAGAATGAAGAGAAAAATGCATATATTAACAAAAATACTATAAACACAACTTGGATGAACTGATCAACTGAAAAATCATGATTTGAGAGGACTGAGGATGAAGCATGCTACCTACATTATAAAAGAGGCGATGGACTCAGGATGCAGAATAAGACATTTATTTTTGGGACATGGTCACTGTGGACTTTTTTCTTGACCGTTCATATTTTTACAAGTGTTTTGATTCTCTTTTCCTTTTTTCAATGGGGAAGAGATGATAACAAAAGACACTGCATTTTGTTTATTGAAAAATATAAAATAAAATAAATTGTTAAGCAATTACAAACAATATTGCTCCCTAAATAGTAAGGAGAGAAGCAGTTGAGAGACGTGGTATGCAAAGAACTTGCAGTGAGATACAGTTTAGCTAAATTATCCCAACATAATTTGTAGACATAGTTAGAAATAAAACAGGTTTAGCCATATCTTAGATCTCACTATTACATATAAATAACTGTTCAACCTCCATGATCTTGAATTCTGAAATTCCCTTCTGATCACAATCTCCTATTTTTCTATCTCTCACTCTTACTTAATGTGTTCTTCATTCCTGGTGACTTCCAATCTCTCTAAATCTCTCTAATATCCTAATTGATCATTCCTCTTCTGGTCTCTCCTCCCTGCCAAAATGCAAAAAAGAGAAGTTTATTCTCCATACCTCTCTTCCCCACTATCCTTCCCCCTTCAAGACCTGTTAACTGTTTTTGTTCTGTCTCCCCACTCAACTGAAACCACTCTTGCCAATATTAATTTAATTTTGAAGTCCAATGGTCTTTTTTCCCTTCTTTACCTCTATGTAGCTTTTAATTATGTTAACAATATGCTTTTCCTACATACTTTCTCCTACCTTAGCCTCCTGATTCTCCCCCAACCTGACTATTCCTTCTGAGATTCTTTTGACTGAATTTCATCTCCTACCCCTCAAGAGGGCTCTCTCCTCTCACTCTGCCTTTTCATAAGGTATCATGGGTGCAATTATTATCATTACACAAATGATTTCCAAACCTATAAATCAAGTCTTAATACCATTACAGATCTCCTGTTTCAAATCACCAACATCCTGCTAAACATCTCCATAAAGAAGTTCTAATAGCATGTTAAACAACAACAAAAAAGTTTTATATAACTGGTGAATTCCATCTATGAAATGGTAAGTTACATCTTTTACCCTAATCTACCCATCATCCTAATCTCCCTATTTCTGTTGAGGGCCTTACTATTCTCATGTAAATCCAATTTCACAATTTCAGAGTCATCCTCAACTCTTCTCTCTTTTTCAAGTCTCTAAGACCAGTTGTCTCATCTTATTCTATTCCACATCCCATTACATCTCTCAAATCTGCCCTCTTTTCTCCACTCACACAGCCATAACCCTAATTCAAATCCTCATCACCTGTCACCTGGTCTCCTACAGCAGCATCCTAATTGGTTGGTTTTCCATCTCCAGCCATATCTTTTCATTCTATCATGCATACAGCTCCCAAAATAATCTTCCAGAGCCACAGGTCTGGGGAATGTCATTACCCAACTCAAAAACCTTTAGTGACTTCCTATTACCTCTAGCATAAAATACAAACTCTTCAGTCTGACTTTTAAGGGCATCCACAATTAGTCTTCAACCTTTATTTCTAGCCTTATTTCACATTTTCCCCTTCATATACTCTATATTTTGGCCAAACTAGCATATTAACTGTTCACCAAACTCAGCATTCCCTTTCCTATCTTCTATACATTTCCATAGGTTATTTGCTATACTGGAATGTGCTCCCCCTCTTTAGTTTTACCTTTGGAATCTTTACCTTCTAGGCTCATCTTAGGAATTATCTCATAATAAAAGCCATTCCTCATCACCCCAGCTATAAGTACTTTGTCCCCAAATTACCTTGTATTTGTCTGTATAATATATCCTCCATATAGTAAACTATAAGTTATTTGAGGGTGGAGACTTTCATTTTTTAATTTGTATTCCCAGAATACAATCATAGTGCTTTGCATATAGTAGGTGTTTAAAAAAATATTTAATTGAAAGGAAGTATATAGAAATATATGGTCACATTCTGCCTGAGATTTTAGTTTTGGTTTTGTTTTATTCTTTTTTAAAAGTTGCAAAGATGTATTTAATTTGGGAGAAAAAATATAACCTTAAATGCCTCATCAAATAAGGTATATCTCACAATAGGTAAAAATCATAAGAATTTTACGACAGAAACAAACAACAAAATAACTTTATTCAATGTCATGCTGAGTACTGATATCAAAGAAAGTACAAAACACAGGATATATGCTCACCTCCAGTGCCATGACCTGTATAAATTCCAAGGAAGAATCCCTATTCGAGAGGAAGTTCCCTGCACGCTGCTATATATAGATAAGATTAGTTTAATCACATTGATCTTTGAAACAATATAAAACTTCATCAGTGAAATTCATAGGCATTCAAAGAGATCAGTCTACACTGAAAAAAAAATGGACAGAAAATGCTCGTTGCCCAAATTATAAAATGCAAGCAAATAGCTGGGCAATTGAGTTAGCTCTTCAAGATTTTTATCTTACACATATATTACAGACAGACAATAAACCACATCGAGAAAAGGAGGTCAGACTTGATAGCATTTCAGAAATTATGCACCACTTTCAAAGATCCTAAGACACTCACTAATATCTCTTTAAGGCCAGAGTTATTTCAGAAATGCTACACGGCCATGAATCACAGAATACTGCTATTTAAAAGGAAACAAATTGGTAGGCTCTTAAAAGGAGAATGAAAAAAGATGCAGTCAGTGAACAAATAACTACTTAAGATGAATGGCATATGAGATGCGGCATATGAGACATCATTCAAGGCCATAAAAAAACCAGAAATGGAGTTAGGTTGTTTATTCAATGAGTATAAAGCACAACCAAAAGGGCAGCCTACATGTAGTGCAAGTAGCCCATAAATATTAGAGGAGCCCTCCAATGCACCAGGAAGACCATTTGTGGAGGATTTAAGGAAAGACCTGTACAAGGATGGACAAAGATGAGAAGGCATTACATGGCTTGCAATCTGCATGATGGAGGGAACATCCATACCAATAAGTTTATGAATCCATCAATGAATCAAAGTAAAGATGCACAAATAATTGGTAAAAAATAAAACAGAGAATTGCTTTACAATTCCTAAGCTGAGGCAGTGGAATGATGAAAATAGCTTCTTCAGGTTCCTTCTCATCCTAAGATTCTATGAATATAGATGTATATCTGTTAATCATTAGAATCAATAACATACCTTTCCTTTCTCGATGGATTTCTTCTAGAAGTTGCTCCTGTTTTTCTATCTGGTCAAAGAGAGACTGATGTTCAGACTCCTTCAGTTGAGTCACGTCCTTGAGTTGTTTTCTGTACAATAACAGCTGTTGCTTCAGCTTTTTTTCTCTGTTCTCTCTCTCTTTCACCTCTTCACAGAGCCACTGAAGTTTAGTCTTGAAAAAATAGGCATAAGTAATCCATAAAATACATTAAAAAGCAATAACATTTTAAAAAACATCTGGAAAAATTAAATACAACTGTGCTAACCTGAATGTAAATAACAAAACTTAGTAATTTTATTTTTAAAAAAGAAAATGAGCTAATAACCTGAAAATTTAAATCTAAACATAAACACAATAGGACAGAGTTTAAGTCACATAGGCCTTAGATGTCTATTTTGCCTTTGTGTATTTAATAATCCAAGAAGTTCTTATGAAGAAATTCAAACTGTTGAACTTAGCATTTCATATTGCACAGAGTTATCAGTACCACAATTTCCGTTATCAAGAAAGAATATATTATTTGTGAACATAATTGCACCATCTTACTAAAGATGAGCATAGCCACAATTTGTTACTCTTCAAATCAATTTGCTATAACCTTTGTGAATGTTAATTGAGTCCTCATATATATACTGCCTGAGTGTTAGCTACAACTAAAAACTTTAAAACTTAATCCTTATAGAAATTATAAAAATTTCAAGCATAACCAAAAATGTACACATATTTATGATGAAACCAAAATTATTAAGCATTTTGATGAGTAAGACACTGTAGTTGGCACTCTATCGAAATTAGTTATTAAACAGAATATTCTATCCCACCTATCCTTTAAGGTTCAGTTCAAGCAGGTAAATAATATAGTGGGTACACTTGCTAGACTTAGATGCAAGAAGACCTGAGCTCAAATACAGTCTCAGCTATCTACTAACTGTAACTAAGGCAAGTTACCTAATGTCTATAAGCCTCAGTTTCCTCAACTGTAAAACGGTGATAATGAGAACAGCTACTTCCCAAGGTTGTGAGGATCAAATGAGATAATCTTTGTAAAGTGTTTAGCACTGTGTCTGGTGCATAGAAGATGATTAGTAAGTACTCATTCCCTTCCTTTCTATATGTTTTCATTTTATTATGTAAATAAGATGTCATTATTCATTTTCAAAATAGGCAGATAAATAACTACAATTTTGCAACCTAATAAGATTGAAATAATTAAATTTTCAAATAGGTTATCTCCTCTTCTTGAGACTATTTGTTATTTTAGTTCAAACCTCATCAGTAGGGATGATAATGTAATTATTTCATTACATTCATTATAATAGAGGAAACACAACATGTTCTAACAAGCTGTTTTCTAAAAAACGGGAAATGGAGAAAAGGGAAGGCCCTAACTCCATTATCATTTTGTAGTGAACTTTAACCACTACAAAAAAGTTGCCACAATGAGAATGGCAATTCAAGAAAAAGTTGACACCAGAAATTATAGGAAGATTCCCTTAGTGATCAATTTAGATTATGCACAGAAATGTGAGAAACTGTGCAACACATCTCACTGTAAGACTATAACAATCTAGGACCTAGCAATACATAAAATGGTAACTAGAATTACCCAGACAGAAGTTTGCTGCCTTCATGGACTGACAAATAAAAATCTCTTGAGAACTCAACCAATAAACTGTAGTGGAACAGGAACATAATTATATACTGAACTGCCCATAATTGACTGGATATAGTACTGATCTATAGAAATTGAAGAACAAATAGATGTTAACATACAAAATACTTATTATTCTACCAGCTTCATGGAACATAAAGATTTCAAAATACAAAGACCTTCAAAATCATGAAGAAACCAGATGAAATACATAGCAACCTTGACCTCCTGTCTAATACCAGAGCTGTTCTAAAGATGCTTTCAGTGAGTGTACAAAAGATAAGCTTACTTTAAGAGCACTAAATAAACTACTAAAATCAGTCATTTTATATACATGTGTGAAAATCTACAGAACGTTAAATATAAGCAAATAACAAAGTAAATTGTCCTAAGACCACTGCTAGTTAAACTCCAACAAACAACATGTAAAGAACAATTTTCTGTAACAAGAACAATAAAAGGCCAGGGAAAGTCTATTATTATTCTGCCTAACCTTAAATTCATTATCATCTCTCCTAAATAAAATGAAGTATGGCTTCCAAATTAAAGGACTCAAAACATTTTATTTACCTACTTGATACACATCAAGCTCAAAAAAAAAAAATCAAACAACTCCATCTTGTGGTATGTCTTTTGGACTCAGTAAGTATAATATCCTTAACATATGCCAAAAAGGGAGACTAAAAGCTTTGAACTTAAATGTGTAAGTCACATCAAATGAACAGATTAAGAGACACATATGCTTATATCAAGAAGATTGTGGTTGAATATGGTAGGCACTGGAATCTGGAAATCACAGTTGAATGGGAAACACATGTTTAAAGCAACATATATACATATATATATATATATAAATCAATTTTAATGTTGACCTTCATAAATGTAAAATAGACTGTAACAGATATGGAAGGTATTCTGACAAAAACCTATATAACATTAACAAAACAAAACAAATGATAAAAAGATCAAAATCATTCAGAATTATTTTTGGAATAAGTAGACATTACTTCACCTGAAAACTGTGAGTGGTTTAGCTCTGGATGAATCCTATGAAATGTTGAAGATACAAGGGTAGAACAAAAAAGTCCTCCATGGGTGACATTTCAATGAAAGCCAACAGTATATCAACAAAGAAGCATCAAACAAATAACTGAGTTGTACAGATTATTTTATGAAATCAGAGAGGTTTATGATTGCAATTCAAGATCTGGGTACTGCTGCCTGAAATTGTGAGTCTTCTTTGCTAAAGTAAACTGGATAAAGGGATGAATTAGATGAGAAGAATTTAAGGAAATGAATGATAATCTGGCAGAGAAGCAGGATATTGTAGTAAAGGAAGACTTCACTTTTCTAGACCTGCTGGTGCATTCATCTCTTTTAAAAGTAGAAAGCTGAAGAGTTGGAACTTGCCTTAAATATAGTTCCATCCTTAAAACAGTGAAGGAGACAGCATAGATGAGGAAGGATACTGTCACCTTAAAGTTACTTTTACCAACAAGGAGGAAATGGTTTCTGTAGGAAAAGTGATAGACATGATACATAAAGATAAATTACTGTTCCAAAACATATTTATCAAGATAGAGTCGGAAACAAAAGACAAGTTTTAATCTGACTTGAAAATTAGATTCTAATAGAATAAATTCCAAAGCATTAAAAAAAACCTGGTAGAGTACAATAGAGAAAAGTTTTTAATAGTAAGATGATCTAAAAGAACTGAGAAATTGAATAACAGAATGTTGAAGATTCAATCAGAAATTATTCTATTGAGGAAGAAAAATGGGAGCTTCCTAAAGGGACCAATGTGTGCTGAGAGAACTTACTGATTAATTGAATTTTTAACACATGTACAGATATGCATAAATAGGGAAAAACAAATAACTGAAGCTGAAAACAGCATGCAGATATATGAGAATATATACCAAAAAATACAACATACAAAGACTATAAAAAATAAGATATTTAAAATGGAACACACATTGAACCACTGTGTTGACAACACCAAAGTCCAAAGTGGTGATGAATTCTGTGAATAATAAAAAGGAATTTTTTTTAAGCTGTTAGGGGCAAGAAAAAGACCAAAAAAAAAAAAAAAAAGACAGATCTGTTTCTGAGGGTAGATGGATAAAGTGAGTCAAAATAGACAGTGAGAACTTGCTTTTAAATTATCTTGTATTTATCTGTTTACATGTATCACCCCCGAGGCTCTATGAGAACTGGATTGTTTTTTTCTATTTTGCCATTAAATCTCCAGGCAATAGCACAGTATCTTGAAGACAGTAGGCACTTAATAAATCTTTTTGAATGAAATTGTGTTGAACTAAGATATTATTTGCTTCTTTTTTACTCTTTCAATAAGAAAAATTGAAGTAATGACAGAACACAAATGATTAGCTTCTGCTGTTCAGTTATTTCCAACTATTTGTGACCCCATCTGGTGTTTTCTTTTCGAAGATACTGGAGGGGTCTGCCATTTCCTTCTTCAGTTCATTTTACAGATGATAAAACTGAAGCAAAAAGGGTTAATTGACTTGTCCGGGGTCACACTGCTAGTATCTGAGGCTGAATTTGAATTTGAGAAGATGAGGCTTCCTGACTCCAGGCCCTGTGTCTTTCCACTGTGCTATCTAGTTGCCCAAATGACTACAAATAGTAGAAAGTCACAACAAATAAATATCATTTTAGATGTCCTTAGTGAATTCAAATAACCAAGCCTGGAGGAATAACTTCCATGGATCTTGAAAAAACAACCATACATGGTTGCTCTGGCTCTATTGCTGATCTTTGAAGGATCTTGGGGAATGGAAGATATGGTATAATACTATAAAAAGACCAATGCTGTACCAATTTTCAAAAAAAAAGAAGTCAATAAACTTCTATTTCTGTTAAATTCTAGAATATTTTATTAAAGAGGTGGTAAATAAGAAACTAGAAAAGGAAAAAAATGATTATAGTCAGAAACATTTTATCAATAACATACTTTGCCAGACTAACCTCACTTCCTTTCTTTGAAATAGCATTTCAAGACAGGCCTAACTCAGGACAGGCCAGTTATTCAGATTTAGGAAAGGAATGCAATGAAATGAAATAATTTTGTAACAAAAAATTTAATAAAGATGATTTTCCTTATAAAAATTAAAAGAGGGTGGCTAGGTGGCACAGTGAATAGAGGACTGGCCCTGGAGTCAGGAGGACCTGAGATCAAATTCAGCCTCATACACTTAACACAAAAACTAGCCCTGTGACCTTGGGCAAGTCACTTAACCCCAACTTCCATCCAAAAAGCAAAAAAAAAAAAAAAAAGCTTCAATAAAAATTAAAAGAATGTAATTGACAAAAATAGACACATTTACCCTCTAGTTCTGCATTTAACAGTTTATCAATGCTGGTTCAAAAAGACTTCCCAAAGGATACTGAAAATTCTGCTAAGTCTCAGAACACCAATTCCCAGTTTGGTTATTTTGTTATTGTTGTTGTAAATACATTTAGTCCTGTAGACTAGTGATGTCAAACTCAAATAGAAATATATATTTGGATATACTTGAAATAGAAATGGATGCTAAACCACATATACCATCACTGCAGCCTGCATATTTACTTCAAAAACCACAAATTAATATTTTGATCTTCTATTGTATTTTTATTTACTTTGTTAAACATTTCCCAATTACATTTTAATCTGATTGGGCTGAAAATGGGAGTATCATCTACTAGCTGTCTGTCTGACACCTCTGCTTTAAGTCAACTGCTTCCCTTGCTTCCTTGAAGAGAATATGTGAAGTTTAAGTAAAATAAAAACTGGTCTTATTGTAAATACTGGTAAACAAGGAGAATATGATATGTTCTACTTCAATATTGTTCAATTATTTAATCAATTCTCTAAAATTAACTCTAAGAAAAAGATGGGAAGCTATGGTGAGGATGACAATATAGTTACATGATTTTCAAAATTGAAAAATGGGTAAACTCAAATAAATATAAATTCTTTGGTCAATTTCAACTTGGAAGAAGGGGTTTAATAGAATGTCACTAGGATCTGTCAATTTTCTAGGGTTTTTCATTATTTTTATGAGCGATTTTGATGACTTTATAAAAGGCATTCTTATGAAATTTTCAGATTGTACTAAAGTAGAAGTCAAATCAACAAGCAGTTAGTAAATACCTACCATTGTCCAGGGAGTATGTTAAAGGCTAGGGATATAAATAAAGCAAAGCAAAAAATAGTCCTGCCCTCAGGGGGCCCCTGTTCTAATTAGGATAAGATGTAAACAATTTTGTACCAACAAGAGGCGGGATGAATTGAAAATAAACTTGCTTAGAGGAAAGGCACTAGAATTAAACAACTTTGGGGAAACTTCCTGCAAAAGGTAGGATTTTAGCTGGGAAGTAAAGGAAAGCAAAAAAGCCAGTCAACAGAGATGGAGAGAGAACATGCTAACCATGCCTGGAGTTTGGAGATAGAGTATCTTGTGGAAGAACAACAAGGAGACAAGTATCATTGGATCACCTGAGTAAAAGGAGGGAAATATAGTGTAAGAAGAACAAGGACAGGAGGATGGGTCCAGGTCATGAAGGAATGTAAAAGCCAAGGAGAGGAAAGAACAGAAAATATGAATCCAAAAGAAAGTCAACAAGTTCAAATAAAGAAATGCATTGAATAAGATGACATTTAATAGGAAATTAGATAATACCAATGTATTTTTTTTTAAAAGATGACACTACCTAAATTAATGTAGACTTAGAGCCAAATCAATCAAACTACCTAAAGGTAGCTTTATAGAATTAGAAAAATATCATAATCCACATGAAGGAACAAAAGGTAGAGAATTTCAAGAAAATGATGGAAAAAAAGTTGGAAGGAGGAGGTGCAGGATCTCACACTATAATGCCAAGTAGCAATCAACAAAATTATTTTAAATGGGTCCAAAAATAGAAAAATTACTGGAGAGACAGACTAAGTATACAAACCCCAGAATCAAATACAGTAGCATATTGTTCAATAAACCCAAAGATATAAATTATTGAGCTAAGGATTCAGAATCTGATGAAAATTATTGAAAAAGCTAGATGGTAATCTGGCAGAAATTTGGATCTGACCTACCTCTGCTATCATAAACCATAATAAGCTAAAAATGGATACATCACCTCAATATAAAAGATTATATTATAAACAAATTGAAGTAAGGGGGAAGGTGATACCTTCTACAAGTACGGATAAAGTAACAGGTTTTTTTTTTTTTTTGCTTTGTTTTGTTTAACAAAAAAGGAATAGGGTGACAAAAGAAACAAAAGGGATAATTTTGATTGCATAAAATTGGAAAGTTTCTTTACAAATAAAATCAATGCAGTTAGACCAGAAGGGATATAGGTAACTGGAAAAAATATATTTGCACTTAAGTTCTTGGGTAAAGGTATCCTTTCCAACACATATAAGGAATTTATAAGAGTCATTCCCCAATAAGTAAATGGTGAAATATATAAATAAGTAGATTTCTTTGTTTTTTTTCTTTTTTTTGGAGGGCAGTTGGTGTTAAGTGACTTGCCCAAGGTCACACGGCTAGTAAGTGTTAAGTATCTGAGGCCGGATTTGAACTCAGGTCCTCCTGACTCCAGGGCCTGTGCTCTATTCACTGCACCACCTAGCTGCCCCTAAATAGGTAGATTTCAAAAGAATAAAAACAAGTTATCAACAACCATATATCAAAATGCTCCAATCACTACTAATAAGAGTACAAAAATTAAAACAGCTAGCTATAAGGTGCTACCTCACATCCATCAGATTGGCAATTTGGAGGAGAAAAAGAAAATCACAATTGCTGGAGGTACTGTTAGAAGACAGACACACAAAAGCACTGCTTTTGGAACTATGAATTGATCTAACCATGCTAGAAAACAATTTTAAAATCTACAGGAAAATTTACTATGCACACATTTAACTCAGTGAAACTTATTCTAGATATATACACATAAAAGGAAAGAGATGTCCATTAACTGGGGAATGCTAGACAAATTATGGAATGTGAATGTAATGGAAAAATTTGCACTCATGAGAAATGTGCTGTGAGAAATGAAGAAAAGGATAGTTTCAGAAAAACCTAGGAGAAACTGAATGACCTGATACAAAATGAAGTGAGTAAAACCAGGAGAAAATAGAATTTTTTTTTTAGCAATTGGGGTTAAGTAACTTGCTCAAGGTTACACGGCCAGTTATTTCTGGGTGTGGTGCTAAGTATCAGAGCCTGGATTCAATCCCAGGTCATCCTGACTCTGGGGCCAGTGCTCTTACTAACTGAGCCACCTGGAGGAGAAAATATTTTTTACAGTGAGTACAATATTGTAAGGAACAACACTATGGAAAGATTTAAAAACTATGATCACAGAAGCAACCAATTACAATTCCAAAGACCTGATTATCAGTTATATTTTTCACCTCCTGGCACAGTGGTGATAGATTAGATATTTTATTAGATTACATTAGATATTAGATTTACATACTTTCAGACATAGTCAATATGTTTTGTTTTCTTTGGGGGAGGGAATTGAAAGGTAGGGGAAATAGTAGTCATGATATTTTCATAAAAAGAAATATGAGGCTTTTCAAAAAGTTCTTTGCAAACCTAAAAAAAAAAAAGAAAATAAACAGAGATAAATGTAAGATTCTATATCTGGATTTTAATAAAAATGTGCAATTTATAATTTTAGAATTGGAGAGGTGTGGCTAGATGATAATTCTTATGAAAAAGAACTAGAAAGGTTAGTGAACTACAAGCTCATTATGAGGCAAGAATATAAAATGGTAATCAAAAGCACTAATTCTAATAGAATCTGCATTAATAGAAGTATCCAGGGTAAAAAAAAAGAGGTAATGATTTCCCTCTATCCTGCAGGGATCAGATCCATCTTTAGTATTATATTCAGTTTCAGCCATCACTTTTTAACAGTGATACAGATAAGGTGAAGAACACTAGAAGAATATGAATATTATGGTGAATGTGCCATGTGAGGATCATCAGGGAACCAGGAATGCTTCATCTGGAAAGGAAAAGATCTAAATGGAACATGGTAGTTTGGGATGTATTAAGTGGCTAAACCTGTTAAGTGATAAAAGTATCAGACTTGTTCTGCACGGTAATGAACCACTAAAATGAACTAGTGACAGATTTTACAAATCAGATACTAAGATGTCCGTACCATTTAAGTAGCAAGTTAAACACTACATTCAGGAAATAATAATCGTTGTTTAAACCACTTTGAAGTTTTGTACGGTATAATTGCTATAAAAAGAAAATAATAATTCCAAGAATTTAGACTCACTGATCCCCATCAATTTTTTGGAAAGTGAGCTAATATTAAATATTGCTATTTTCGTGTAAATGGTGATTTTTCGCCAGATGGTAGAACTAGAAGTTCTACTTCTGCAACTGGAATAGAAGTTGCAGATAGATATAAACGCACACACAATCTGATACCGGTATGAAGAAAAACTTGACAACTAGGCTTGTCAAAAGTAAAATGTGCTGCGGCAGGAAAGAGTGAATTCCCCTCAATGGAAATGCTTAAGCAAAAGCAGTTTTCTGGGGATGCTGTAAAAGAGATTATGATCCTGGTATGGGCTAGAATAAACAGCCTATAGTCCCTTCTGTGATTATGCGCAACATTAAGATTAAGAGATAGATCTTTTTTATTAAAAGTTAGACCTTGATCAGTCTTCCACATACTCTCAAAACTATCAGCAAATGATATAATGATATTATGAGAAAGGGAAGAAATCTTTAAAATGTTATTTCTAAATATATATATATATGTTATATATTTAATAAAGCTACTTTATACTGTTTAACACACAGTGCCTACATCTTCCTCATCCTTTTAAGAAAAAGAGTAATTGAGTAAATTAAAGAATAGTTTTCTATTGCTTGAAGACTTCCTTTCAGAATAAAGATAACATAATTTAGTCAATGTGCAAACTCCTCAAGGGCATATATAGCTAATGAACAGATCATTTGCTATATATACTCCACATATACTGAGGGCGCAGTAAAATATTGTTAAATTAAAATGAGACACAGTTAAATTCTTAAAGAAGCATCTTGCACTCAATTACTATGACAGATTCAATGCAGTGGTGTTTACTAAATAAATAATCCAATAGGCTGGTTTTGCTTTTTTGTTGTTGTGATGGTGATGGTGATGGGAGTGGTGGGGGTGGTGGTGGTGGTGGTGGTGGTAGTCGTAGAGATGATTTTGTTTTTGTTTTTTGATAATTGATGATATGCCTGGAAGTTTTCCAAAACTTAAAAGTCCCAAACTTCAGAGCATAAATGAACCTATTCAAAAATAACAAGACTCGGTTTCGGACTCAGACACTTAACACCCATACATACACACACACACACACAAAAAACCTAGCCGTGTAACCTTGGGCAAGTAACTTAACCCCAATTGCCCTCCAAAAGGCAAAAAAAACAACAAAAAAAATAATAACAAGACAGTTTAGAAGCTCAACATTATTCATTTTCACTACTATCATGTAATTACTAAAATTAACAAATGAGAAAATTTACAAATCAAACACTAAAATGGAAATGCCCTTCAAATACAAATCTAAATACTACATTCAGAAAATTACAATCTCTGTTTAAGTCACTTTATGTATGGTATAATTGCCAAAAAAATAACTCCAAGAAATTAGACTAATTGATCTCCATATAATTTAAGAAAAGTAAGCTGACAGTAAGCGCTGCTATTTTCATATTTTAAATGTAGAAACTGAAGCAGAGAAAGGTTATAGCATAGTTTCTTGCTTACTTAATCCCCATCTACCTGAGGGAGCCCACTATTGAGGCGTATTCCACAGTACTTTATCTCCAAAAAAGTCACTAAATATCTTTATTCAGGATTGGATAATGGACTAAAAGAGTGGTCTCATTAGCTTTTCTAAAACCTTGAGCTTCACTAGGGTGAAACAAAAACTTAAACAAAACAAAAAATATACTTCAAAACAATTTTGGCAAACTGAAAAGATGCATAAACATAATTTAATAAAATATAAATTATTTTTATTTAATTTAATAAAACATAAATTAATAAATACACAGTGGAATAATACACATAGAAAATGTAGTAACATAGAAAATGTAGAAATGTTTTTTAAACCATAAGCTAAAGATGAAATCCTATGATATGATAAAAGCAGATAGGAATAGACAATCTGCTAGCCTTATAGGTAACTACATATAATACATTGCCCTACAAGAGCTAATTAAGTATATAATTAAATAATACTTTGCTGGTAAGGACTTTTTTTTTTTTCTGCTAAGGAGGCAACAACTGCAGTACCTGCAAAGGCAGTTGTTCAACTGGTTTACTACAGAGTGTTTTTCCTTTAATACAGGGGACAGGCCGGATAAAGGTCCATTGGTCTGGGGGAGGAGAAGCAGTGCTATTACCGGGGCTTGTGGGCATACTGGGATATGAGAAAAGATGATGTTTGAGATTTTGGATGTGGTTTGGCCTGTATGTGACAAACAGGCATATACCCTCTCTCAGGTGCACAATATTCATCAAATTGAAGAATCTAAGGTTTAACAAAACTTAAATTTAGTGTTAAAATTAACAACTACATTTACAAAAATACACATGCAAAAGATGCCATTTATTTTGAGACATTATGGTGTGCCTAGGCCCATCTGGCACATCCTGTACACACACCTATGTGAATAAACTTGATTTCAAATCATGGCAAAAAAAAAATCCCTAACAGTATTATAGGCAGGGTTAGTGAAGACCTCAAAAAATACAAGGTCCATATGGCCTCCTCAACAACAATGTATCAAGTCAGACTAGTCTCATTTTCTTTTCTGACAGCTATTTGTTTAGATCAGGAAAATGCTGTATGACATATAAATTTGGCAAATCAGCTGACAAAGACTCTCATGTTGTACTTGTGGAATTTGAGCTAGATGTGTGTGTGTTTTGAATGTCTATATGTATAACACATATTTATGGCAGTATTGTAAGAAGTAGCAAGGGGTTAAATTTCTACAGGACTGCAAAATTGCTGAAATGAGGCTACTGATAAAAGTGAGGCTAGCAGATCTGCCTTGGGAAGAAGATGGATCCCCAGTTCCCACAGAACTCCTAGATAATACTAAAAGTGAAATAAAGTAAAATAAAAAGAAGCTGGACTCAACCAGTTCGAAAGTAGACGGCGGCCTTGGGACTTGCTGGCCTAGATAAGGAAACATCTAGATTAGATGGGTGGGGGTTCAGTATTCTGGGGTTACAGCACTTGCTTAATGAAGCTCATGTATTTTATATATATTGTCTAACAGAAATAGAGTCTCATTAGCAATACTATATGATAATGTATGTTAATGGAAGAGGCGTATCCATCAATCCATTCTCTGAAGGGAGTGTCTGCACCAAACTAATGGCATAAAAGTTGCTTTGCTTTTGTGTCCCACACTCCTCCTTCCCAAAAGAAGGGTGGAGTCCACTTCTGGCCAGGGGTGTTCAATTCCTCTTAATTTCTCAATTTCTCCTTAATAAACTTCTTATGATACCTAGATTATTGGTATCATTTGTGTTTGTATTTCTAACAGGACTTTTTGTAGTGACAAAGAACTGAAAAGTGTGTGTGTGTACATATATGTATATGTACACACACACATACATACATATATATATATATATAAAAGTATATACTTATATACAGCAGGTACAGTAGAACATGCCTATAGTTCCTGTTACTAGGAGAGGCCATGACTGGTAAATAGTTTGAACACAGGAGTGCTAAACTGCAGTAGAGCTAAAAAGTCTATCAGATGCTCCCATTAAGTCAAATCCCAACTAAACCCTGAATGGAAGGGGAGGCACTTTAGGACTTTAGGAGAGAAGAACCATCCTAGGTCAGAAAAAGAGCAGATTAAAGCTTCCATGATGATCAGCAATGGGAACTGGCTTCTAAGAGGCAGTTGGACTTCTTGTCTGGGTAAGATAGAGAGATCCCATGTCAAAAACAACAACAAATGTAAATATTCATCATTTGAGGCATATCTGAAAAAAAATTTATGGTATGTGAATTTAATGGAATATTATTGTGTTTAAGAAAGAAAAAAAGAGTGAAAATTCAGAGAAATGGGGAAGATCCATAAGAATTGCTATAGAACAAAGTAAGATTACTAAAAATAAAAAAACAAAAGACCAATTTACACATTAATCACAACAGGGTAAAAGGAAAGAACACAAACTCTTCAGGACTTTGAGGAAGAAAGGCATCAGTTATGACTGAGGTATATGCTATCAGATATGGCCAATATGTTGCTTCATTTTTATTAACCCATATCTTTTTTTTTTTCTTAAATAAAGGGAGGTAGTTCAGTTAGGGTAGAGGGGTAAATCATTGGGAAATGATGATTTTTTTAAAACTATCAATAAAGTCATCAGTCAACAAGCATTCATTAAATACTTGGTATGGATAAAGCCCTGTTCTGAGCATCAGGAATACAAAGAAAGGCGTAATCTTGTTGTTTCCTGTGTCAGATTTTTTAAAGGATTTTGAGAAGCTGGAAAACATCCACAGGAGGTCGATCAGAATAGTGATGTGCCCTTGTAATCATGTCATTTAAACCTCAGCTGAATGAACTAGTAAGACGGCTAGCCTGGAAAAAAGAATTAATGGAGAAAAGAAAAATTATAGCTGTCTTCAAGCAACTGATGGCCTTTCAAATGGTAGGGGCTTGGTTTCACTTGGTCCAAGAGGGCAGAACTCGGAGCAATTTGTGAAAGTCAGTCAATCAACAAGCATTTATTACACACTTACTATGTGCCAAGTGATGTTCTAAGTGCTAGGGATACAAAGAATATTTAAAAAAAGAGTCACTACTCTCAAGGAGCTTGCATGATAATGGGGTTGGGGAGACAGCAAGAAACTTAAATAGGTACATACAAGTTAAGTACAAAGTAGATGGAAAGTAATCTGAAAAGGAAGGGATTGCAAGGAAAAAAGGGGTGGGAAAGGTCTCCAATAGAAAATCAAAAAAGACAAAAGAAAAATCAATAAATTTTGTTGTTAATTCATAGCTCTTATAGGTTTGAATGGATAAAAACTGAAACCAGTCACTATAGGCAGATTTGTTGATGATCTATTTATTATATATTTTTAAAATTTTTTTTGCTTTTTGGAGGGGTAAGGGCAGGGCAATTGGGGTTAAGTAACTTGCCCAAGGTCAGAGGGCTAGGAAAGTGTTAAGTATCTAAGGTTGGATTTGAACTCAGGTCCTACTGACTCTAGGGCTGGTGTTCTATTTACTGAACTACTTAGCCACCCCTAATCTATTTATTTTTTAAACTCACCTTATGAACCCCTGACTCCATTAACGCAAGTATTCAAAAAAGAAGTCATAATTTTATTAATCCAACAAACCATGCTCATCTCCTTATGGTATGATGTAATTAACCAATAATCAATTAAGAAAATAAAAATAGTAGTGTATTTATTAAAAATCTCTTGAGGAAGTAAATAAAAATATATTACAAAACGATAATATCAGTTACAAATAATAATTAAAGAGAGGATTAGTAATCTTAAAGTAAACATAAATTCTGTTAAATTCTCCCAAGGTGTAAAAAGGGATATAATGGTTATCTAGTTTTATTCCCACAAAAGTTCCTGGGAGATGATCAGTAGCTTTGGGGAAGCTCACTTACCTTATTTTACTAAGACAATGGCCATCCTGTCTCCTGGCTCCAAGTGGACTAGAAAGAACTGTAAAAACCAGTTTAAGCCTGAGGGGTCATGCCCAGGTCACAAGTATCCTCACTATCATGCCTATGTAATCTTCATACATAGAGAATGTAGAATGTATAGAGGGAAATAAGGCAAGGAGCATGAGGAATTTGACTGACCTCTGAGGAATTTGACTATATAGAGAGGGAATGTGGAATATACATAGAGAGAGAGAGACAGACAGAGAGAGACAGACAGAGAGAAATAAAGTAAGGAATTTGAGGAATTTGAGTAAACCTAAATCTACCAGGAAAGACAGAACTTGTAGACCTTCCACTCCTACTTGTGTCTAAGTGGGGCTATGTCCCAAGTGAACACCACACCTACTTCCTTGCTGAAAGTTTAAATAAACACCTTCCTCTGCTCCTGTTTCTGAGTTCTTTCAGTGAGAAAGGGTTTGTTGTTTTAGGGGGTACATCAAGTGGATCTTCCAAAGTGTCCCCAAAAATGGGAAGCAAAGGTCAGCAGAAGCTTATCCCATGCTAACTCCCTAACCCTACCTGGAAGTCCTGTGATCCCACAGCTGCCTTGAGGGGCAATCCCACATGGATCTTGCTTAAAGGCTCCCATGGGAGCAGTGGACCTGGAAGCTTGTCCAGGCTACGTCCCTGACCCTGCCTGGGAAGTCCTGTGATCCCCCAAAACGTGTTTCTCTCAAAGGTAACTTTACATATCATATAATGGGATCAGCAAGTATCATTGAATAAAAATTTATAAAGAATCTCTAAATTAGGACAGGATTGTTGTTGGGTTTTTTTTTTAACGTTCTAGTGACAGTTCCCAATAACACATGCTCAAAAGAAGATAGTAAGTTGTTAAAATCATTAACTGTATTTAAAAAACATCTTTAATTAGTTTGCCACTACTAACTCATTAGTTTAATAGCACTAACTTAATTATGAGAAATAAATAAAATGTGAAAGAAGCATTTCCATGGACTAAATTAGCTCCAGAAGACCCAACTCTATTGTTCTATGACACTTTCTTAGACAGAACAATGTTTTGATTATAATGATTTTGATCCAAATATTTATATTAGAACTCAAGAAATTAAAAAATACGAAGATACCAAAAAAAAAAAAGATACAGCTTTAAACTTAAGAATCAGAACTAAGTCAAAACTAAAACAGTCTACTCTAGTTCTTAGGCTATTATTTCCAAAGGTCTCTGAAATCACTAAAGTGAGGTCAGAAGGACTTCAGTTCAAAACTGGCCTGACACACTTAATATCTATGTGACCCTGGGCAAATCACTTAACCTGTTTGCCTCAATTTCCTCATGTGAAAGACAAGAATGATAATAACAGCACCTATCTCCCAGGGTCGTTGTGAGGATCAAATGAGAGAATAATTCTAAAACACTTAGCACAATACCTGGCAGACAGCTCTACCTAAATGGTAGTTATAATTATAATAATAATTATTAGGTTACTCCGTAACGCAGTGCAGATTGCAATTCATCTACATCTCCGAATCCTGTGTGATACATGTAACTGCCCATTAAGTCCTCCCAAGAGGATATAATCCACATACTGCATGTCTTCCACTAGGTCTTTTTCATCTTGTAGGTATGAAAAAGGACTTAGATTGCTTACCTGTTATCCCTTGCTTTTGATACCTGGCTGGCTGACATCCTTCTCCATGGAAACATGGCCCTTGTGATCTATTTGAATCCATTTCTCTTCTATAAGTACTCTTTGGTATCATGTTGCATCATACTTGTGGGGTCCTTACGTCTCTCTCTATTACCTTCTGCGCCATCAGAAATTTATATTCTTGAGACACAGAGGCAGGCCTGGAAGGGGCCTGATCAATTCGGGGGGCAAGTCATCCCACCAACCACAAGGGCCACTACCAGGTCTATCACCAAAGGGCTGGGACTGGAAAGAGCAAGGTAAGAACCAAATGCAGGGGCCCCTCTCCGGGATAGCAAATACTCCTGGGGCTCCCACTTCATTGCCCAAAAATTTAAAAAAAAAAAAAAGCCCCTATCAGGACCTCCAAAGACCAGGATGACAGAGTGAACCTCACCTGCTCCAACCCCAACTCTGACCCTGAAAACATAATAACTCCTGCCCCAAGGCAAAACCCTCTACAGAAAGGCTAGGGATCCCTAGAGGAAGGGCATGGCTAAGGCCCTGCCTCAAAATGGGTAGAAAGCAGACTACAAAGACAAAGACTCTGGAGTCCTACTATCCTCAGAGGGAGGAACCAAACTCAGAGGGAGACAATGTGGACTCCACACCCACAGCTGAAACATCAACAGGGAATGGGTTTCCTAGCACAGAAGGCTCTCCTAGATGAGATCAAAAGGAACTTTGAAAACCTAATGAGAGAGATAGAAGAAAAAATGAATAATTCTTTCAATACCAAAATTGCAGAATTAGAAAAACATTATAATGAAGAAAACATCTCTCTAAAAAGAAAAGTGTATGATATGGAAAAGGAGCTCCAAAAATTGACCAAGGAAAATGATTTGCTAAAAACTAGATTCAAGCAAATTGAAACAAATAACTCTATGAGGAACCAAGAATTAGTCAAACAAAACAAGAATGAAAAATTAGAAAAAGAGGTAAAATACCTCAAAGAAAAAATAACTGACCTGGAAAACAGGTCCAGGAGAGAGAATCTGAGAATCATAGGCCTACCAGAAAATCATGATGAAAAAATGAGCCTGGACAACATTCTCCAAGAGCTCCTTAAGGAAAACTGTCCTGAGATACTAGAACCTGAGGGTAAAATAGAAATTGAGAGAATCCACTGGACACCTGATGAAAGAGATGCCAAACTGAAAAAGTCCTCGAAATGTTGTGGCCAAACTCCAGAACTACCAGATAAAAGAGAAAATACTTCAAGCGGCCAGAAAGAAACAATTCAAATATGGAGGGTCCACAGTGAGGATCACACAGGATTTGGCAGCCTCTACACTGAAAGATTGGAGACAGTGGAATACAATTTTTCTGGATGGCAAAAGAGCTTGGGTTACAACCAAGGATCACATACCCAGCGAGACTGAGCATATTCTTCCAGGCAAACAGATGGCCATTCAACTATATAACAGAGTCCCAGACCTTCCTCATAAAAAAGCCAGAACTCAATGGAAAATTCAAACTCCAGTTACAAGATGCAACAGTGACGTAGAAAGGTAAACAAGGAAAACACACACACACACACACACACACACACACACACACACACCCTGCTTTTTGATAAAAGCAAACTGGTTAAAGACAAGTAGAGGGTATGAGTATAAAATACACAAAAATGGCGATTAAAAAAAATCTTATTAAGGGCTACAAAGAGACTGCAAAGGAAGAAAGGGAATGAATGAAGTGGAAAAAGGTAAATTATGCCACACATAGAGGCATAAAAACTGTATAGCAGAGGAAAAGAAGGGAGGGAGATGAGAATCATATGAGCTTTTACCCCATTGGTTCTGGTGCAAGGAAGGAATAACAACCAGTTAAGCATAGGACTCTATGGAGAAGAAACGCAAAAAGTATCATTTTAGAGGGAAAGAGGGGAGGGAAAGGAGCTTCGCATGAGATTTGTTCCTGTCACTCTTGGTGCAAAGAAGAAATAACATACTTCATTAAGTATAATAATATCCTACAGGCAGTAGAAAGGGGAAAAGGCTACAAAAGGGTGACGGTCGTTAGGAGGGAGGGAAGAAGGGAAAAAGGGAGGAAAAGGGAGGGGGGCTGATAAGGAAATACTGAAGGAGGTGGTGGTCAAAAGGAAAACTATTAAGGGGGAAAAGGGAGAAAGGGAGAAAGATATGAACATTAACAGGGGCAGTAATAGGATGGAGGGAAAGAAACAGATAATCATAATTGTAAATGTGAATGGAATGAACTCTCCCATAAAACGGAGACAGATAGCAGAATGGATTAAAAATCTACCTGCCAAAACAAACCCAGGACCTATATGAACACAACTACAAAACACTTCTCACACAAATAAAGTCAGATCTAACTAATTGGAAAAATACCAACTGCTCGTGGCTGGGTAGAGCTAATATAATAAAAATGACAATTTTACCAAAATTAAATTATATATTTAGTGCCATACCAATTAATTTACCAAAAAACTACTTTATAGAGCTGGAAAAAAAGTAACAAAATTCATTTGGAAGAATAAATGGTCCAGAATATCAAGGGAATTAATGAAAAGAAATGCTAGGGAAGGTGGACTAGCTATATCAGATTTCAATCTGTATTATAAATCAGCAGTCATCAAATCTACTTGGTACTGGCTGAGGAATAGAGGAGTGGATCAATGGAATAGATTAGGCACACGAGACTCAGAAGTCAATGACTATAGTAATCTATTGTTTGATAATCCCCAAGACCCTGGTTTTTGGGATAAAAACTCACTATTTGACAAAAACTGCTGGGAAAACTGGAATATAGTATGGTAGAAACTGGACATAGACCATTATCTAACACCATATACCAAAATCAAGTTTAAATGGATGCATGATCTAGGTATAAAGGTTGATACTGTAAGTAGTCTCGGAAAAGAAGGAATAGTTTACCTGTCAGATTTGTGGAGAGGGAAAGAGTTCATGACTAAACAAGAATTAGAGAAAATTATAAAATGTAAAATGGATAATTTTGACTACATGAAATTGAAAAGCTTCTGTACAAACAAAGCCAATGTAACCAAGATTAAGAGGGAGGTGGGAAATTGGGAAACAAAGCTCATTTCTAAAACATACAGAGAATTGAGTCAAATTTATAAAAATAAAAGTCATTTCCTGATTGATAAATGGTCAAATGATATGAACAGGCAATTTTCAGAGAAAGAAATTAAAGATATCTATAAGAACATGAAGAAATGCTCTTAATCACTACTGATTAGAGAAATGCAAATCAAAACAACTCTGAGGTACCACATCTCACCAGTCAGATCGGCTAAGATGAAAAACAGGAAAACGACAAATGCTGGAGAGGATGTGGGCAAATTGGAACACTAATGCATTGCTGGTGGAGTTGTGATCTGATCCAGCCTTTCTGGAGAGCAATCTGGAATTATGCCCAAAGGGCTAATAAATACTTTCATATCCTTTGACCCAGCAATACCACTCCTAGGGTTATATCCCAAAGAGATCATACAAGTGGGAAGACCCATATGTACAAAAATGTTTATAGAAGCTCTTTTTGTGGTAGCAAAGAACTGGAAATTAAGGGGGTGTCCATCAATTGGGGAATGGCTGAACAAGTTGTGGTATATGCATTTTATGGAATACTATTGTGCTATAAGAAATGAGGAGCAGATGGACTTCATATTTACCTGGAGAGGCTTATACGAACTGATGCTGAGTGAGAAAAGTAGAACCAGGAGAAATTTGTACACAATTACAGACACAACATATGTGTGATGACCAACTTTGATAGACTGGACTCTTCTCACAGCAATGCAGTGATATAAATCAATCCCAAAAGACTCATGATGGAGAGAAATGTGTGCATCCAGAGAAAGAACTAGAAAGAACTGAGTTTATATCCAGATGGAAGCAAAATACCTGATATTTTTCCTTTTCTTGTTTGGTTTTATGCCCTCTTTACCATTTTTCATTCCATCTGATACAATCCGTCTTTATAACCTGACTAATGTATAATGTGAAAGTATTTACAGATCCTATACTTGACTATATGCCATGATGGGTGGGAGGGAAAGGAGGGGGACAAAATGTGAAACTCAAGGAATTGTGGAATTGAATCCTGTAAACTAAAAGGAAACAAAAAAAATAATTAAATAAAATAATAATAAAATTTTAAAAAGAAATTTATATTCTCTAGAAACTGGGGTATTTACTGATTCAGTTTGCAATTTCCTCAATGTAGGTCAGCCTTATTATCTTCTTCAGTTCTTGGCCTGTTTCATTATCAATCTAAAATATTTGTCTGTAATATAAGAACTGATAAACTAATTAAAAGGGCTGTCCAGCTCTCTGCAATGTCATAACTTGATTTTTCATTCATACATTATCAGATCAAAATTCTCTGCCTGGTAATGAATATCCCTGAGGGGATTTTGAAGTGTTCTAGGGTTTGTTAGAATCAAAACAATGATATCTGGAAATAGGAGCATCTGGGGACTTCATCACTTACTATCTTTTGTGACATAAGCAACAAGATGGAGGAACAGACATTATCTCTAGTGCCTGTCAATTCACAGGAGAGAGAGAGAGAGAGGGGGAGAGAGAGAGAGAGAGAGAGAGAGAGAGAGATTGAGAAAGAGAGAGAGAGAGAAGATATGGTAGAGATAGAGTAACTACAACTATTTCCTTAAGTCAAGGTGAGGGGCATAGGAGGCAAAGAGGAAGGAAGGGAATAAACATTTATATAGTATTACCATGTGCCAGACACTGTGGCAAGCACTTTATAAATATTATCACATTTGATCCTCATCATAAGTCTGAAATTAACAAAGATCTTAAGAGGAAGAAAACTCAGTTTAAAACCCAGAGCACAAGCAGATAAATGAACAGGGAAGTAAATAAAATAAGAAAAGAAGATGAAGGAAATTGAGATATCTAATGCAACAGAACCCGGTGGATTCCCAAAAGAATGTGGAACCACAACAGGATTTTCCAAAATGGTTCAAGAAATAAATCTGAACCTTGTGAGATGTTAGATAAAGCAGTTAGGGCAGTTAGAATATAAAAATTTGAATCTGCAATGGTTATGCTATCACAAGAATCACAAGAAAGGACAAAAATAATGTTGAGAAGATACAAATATATTGAAATGAAGGACAATTTAGATTTAGAAGAGAAGCTAAAAGCAATTAACAGTAAACAAACTCATGATCTCTATTCAAGCAAAACACAAGGATCTTGACAAATAATCCAAGGATCATGGTCCTCCCAGAAGAACATGACAAGTCAAACTACCAAAAAGGAAGAAATAATCTAAGAAAACTGCCCCGAGCCTGTATATATAAAAAATAAAGCATGACTTGAAAAAACGTCCAGACTGCTCCAGGAAACCCCACGCTTCAATTGTTCAAACTCTAGGACACAAAGTAGTTAGGCTCAAACTAAGCAAAGAGAAACAAAAAACTCTGCAAGTGACTAGAAAAAAAGACCTTCAAATATAAAAAGAATGAAATTAAAATAATACCAGACAATTCTGTATACACTAGAAACTACAGAAAGGAATGGAATAGTATAATATAAAAAAAGTCAAAGAAGCCCCAGGTGAATGAAATACTCTGTAAAAGTGAAATCATCAATGAAAAAAAGAGAGATGTTCAATAAAATAGAGGCATTTGAAGCATTCTCACCAAAAGAAAAAAAAAGGAAATTATTTTATTTGCAAACTCTTCAAACAACAGAAATGCAAGAAAGGTAAATAAGTACCACAAACAAGGAAAACACAATACTGAAAAAAAATTACATTTTCTAGAGGAATTATCAAAAGAAAAAAATTGAAAAAGAAAGACTTCTATTAGTCTTAGAAAAATTAAACAGAGGAACCATTAAGAGATTTCTTTCTAAGAGCAAACAAGAAAATAAAGAAGAAATAAGAAATTCAGCAAACTACTCCTTCCCCAACTGTGAGCTAGTGAATGGATTTTGTGGAACTTGATTTGCAGATTTTGAATGGAATTATAGAATAAGATGTTATATTAAATGGAAGGAAGGAGGTGAGTGATAATGAAGAATGTGATTTATCCTAATGACGTACATGATAAACAATGAAATGAAGAGAACTACCATAGTCTCTCTGCAAGAAGTGGGTTTTGAGACAATGGTTGATGAGGCAAAGGAAAAACAAGGGAAAAGTAAAGGGGAAATCCCATCTCTGTAGCGAGAGGGTATCCATTTGGGCACTCCCATTGAGGAGAGATATATGCTGTAATAGAAAAGAGACCTAACAATGTGTTCAATCTGTAGGCACTTGGTATCCAGAGAAACCACTATCTGTGAGAAAGTGTTGACTCCAGAAACAACATACTATCCTAGGAAAAGCAAAATCAACATTCCTGGAAACACTGTCATCCAGAAGACCCAGAAGGCTTAGACTGAAGTAGGAGATTCCATGGCAAATGCAAAAGAAAATGAATAAGGAAAGAGCAGGACGTAAAACTGTACAGAATGATTTTTGACACAAGAGAATTTCTACTATGGAGCAATGCTCCTATCTCATTGTATCCCTGAGGAATTGATACTCTAATAGAGGCCCAAAATGGGGCAAAAAAAGACACCAAGACCTATAAGGTCATAACATAGAAACTGATTAGAATAGGGAATGTAAACTTGGTACTTAAGATGTTTTAATTCTGTGAGGAATACAAAGAAACTAAAGAATGAATAAATACATATAAAGACCAAGAATTAAAGAATAAAAAATGAAAACAGGAGAGAGCATTAACAAAGAGAGGTTTAAAAAACTTTTTTTTACAAAAAGATTCAGAAAAAGAAAAAAACTAACAAAGAAAAGAAGTTGCAGGGAATGGAAGGAGGGAAGATTCTGAATTAACCACTTCCCTAAAAGAAACAAGGAAAGAGAAAAAAGAGGGGAACAATTAAATAAAAGGAAGAGAGGAAAAGGAATTAACAGTCAAATAAAACTCTAAAACCAGGGAAAAGACTGACAAATGAAAGAAGGAGGTTTGAGGGGGAAGGGAAGGGAGCCTATAAGTATAGGGTTGCCTAAAAAGTAAAAACCAAGAAATACTAATTAAAGGGACAAAGTACTGTCTTAAAAGAAAAAGGGAACAAAGAAATGTAAATGAAAAGAACCACCACAAAGAATCAAAAAGGAATGCTTCCTTCAAAATTACAAAGAACCAACTTGGACCCAAAGAGGATATATGAGAGGACATTAACTCCCCCACCCCCAATTACTTTGCTGAGTCAGGTTATACTTAGGTGTGGAACACTGCATATATTGCCAGATATTTTTGATGTACTTATTAGATTTGTGACTTTTCTACTCTTTTCCCTCTTTTTTCTTAAAAAAAAAAAATAACACCTAACATTTTGTTATACAAGCTGGCTCTCTTGAAGAGGTAGGAGGCAAACTGCAGGCAATATATAAACAGAAAATAAATAAATAAAATTTTATTTTTAAAAATTAGGAAAAAAAGGATCCTTCTTCCACTTAGATCCTGCATAGTTCATTCTCATGGATAGTGGTGAAGGCTATTAACAAGCATATCCTCACCACTTACCATTTTAAGCCTTTCTTGATATGAATAACCAATGAACAGAATAACCTCCATGTCTGCTTCCAACAAAGAACCTTATATAATCCTAACATGTACATGTGGAACGCTTTTTTTCTGAAAAACCATCTTCAAAAATATAAAGTAATTGGGGCGGCTAGGTGGCACAGTGAATAGAGCACTGCCCCTGGAGTCAGGAGGACTTGGCCTCAGGCACTGAACACAAAAACTAGCTGTGTGACCTTGGGCAAGTCACTTAACCTCAATTGCCATGGGAAAAAAGGGCAAAAAAATATATACATATAAAGTAATTAAATTTAACTAAATTGTAACACAATTCCTTATAGCTCTACATTACTCTTTATAACAAATTAAAGAATAAGCTGCAAAAATAATGAGGATATGCTTTTATAAATAGTATATTTAAATAAAGCTGCACCCTTTTCTCCAAGTAACTGGAAGTGCTATATGTAAGGCAGATCTGAGAATAAACACCATGCCTTATCATTTTATTTCCCCCACTTTCTAGCCTTACATGCAATGAGTGCTTAATAAATGTTTGTTGAATAGCTTAACCTAATTTACAATATCCTAGTTAAATTTAAGAATATTTATCATCCTGATGTTTTACAAAAGAGGAAAGAAATACAGCACAGGATTTTGCTAGTACTTTCCTAATGAACTTATTATATATAAATTGTATATGAAAAAGCCAATTTATAAATTATATTCAAATCTTTAGATAGTTACATCGTATTTTATGTTTATATAGTGCTTTATAAATTTATATTTTGCATAGTGCTTTCAAGTTGATGAAGTACTCTCCTGGCAACAATCTTGTCAGGTGGTAGTGTTAGTACTACAATCCACATTTTGCAGATGATGAAATAAGGGCTCTGGGAAGTTAAAAAGCATAAGTATTATTAAGTATTAGATCTTGGAATCAAACCCAAGTCTCCAGACTCCAAATCCTATGCTCTTTCTATCATATCACTTTGTATATGTGACCTGTTTCCCTACTAGACTCTAATATTCATGATGCTACAGACCATGTCTTATGCAAATTTTGTAGTACTCTAACACAACAGAAACTTAACTCATTTTATTTTGTCTTACAGAATTGAAATGAATGCTTAGTGACTTAGAGCCACTCAATATGAAGTTCATGGGAATGACTTATTAAATTACTTTCTCATAAGCCATACATTCAAAATTACAACACTTATAGCCTATTCTTATTCTACACTTAGGCTCACAGGAAGAAGCTGCAACATATTGTAATGATTTGTCCATGCACAGACACACTGAAGAAATACAGGCAAACAATGGCAGAGATCATCTAAAATAATGTACAGTCAAAACCAAAAGAATTCTGTAGAGCCTTTGCTATCCAAACAATTTTAAGATCTATAGCTGTGATCAAACTGAAAATATACATCAAGAATGGCAGCACTGGGCCAGCTAAGTGGCACAGTGAAAAAAGTACCAGCCCAGGAGTCAGGAGGACATGAGTTCAAATCTAGCCTAAGATACTTGTGTGACTTTGGGCAAGTCACTTAGCCCCAATTGCCCTGTCTTCCCGCCTTCAAAAAACAAAACTAAAACAAGAATAGGAGCATTAAGGGCAGCAAAACGGCACAGTGGATAGAACACAGGCCCTGAAATCAGGAGGACATGAGTTCTGGCCTTCTTCATCCCTTTCATTAGAGAACTTGCCTCTTGGGATTCCCAAGCCCCCTGAAATCCCATCTTAAAACTACCAACCACCTAGACATTAATTCATACTGAGATGTGCAATTTGGGGGGACAATGCTTTTGGTTTCCATTACAGAGTCATTGACTGTATTGGCTATAAAGTTTTCTTTAGAAAAACACAATGGAAAAGGAAGAGATGTTTATGTTAAAAAATAATTGTATGATGGATAGAATTAGTAGGAGAGCTTTTTCTGCATATCATTTTAAGAAATGTTTCCAAGTTGGTAGGGTATAAATAAGAGAGTCAGACTGGGATAACCACTAAATACTTTAGATGAAGACCAATCACTAACTTTAGCTACTTCATTACAAGCATCCAAACACCTGTTAGTGGACAGTGGACAACTGTTCTAGCCATAGAGTCAAATGGACCTTTTGCAACAACTACATATAAAAGACCTTGAACCAATTGAAGAAATTTTGATAGTTTGATAGTGTGTTTAAGTGATCCATGAGAAATTGATCTCCTTGAGGATCAAAAGGAGGAACTGAAAGAAATAATTGTAATGTTAATACTGATTACCTTATTGATTTATATGGCCTATTATATCATATTAGGCTTAAATGGCCTAATTCTGATTACCTTTTCTGTTGAGAGATTTATAATTACCATAATAAGAGATTAAGTTTCTCATTTTTGCAAAGCTGAACTCCTACAGCTAAAATGAACTCATTTTGTGTTATTTAAGTCTAAGTAAATCTAAGTTAAATCTAAGTAAGCCTACCACTGTGGTAGGCAAAATTAACACTCTCAACCACACTTACCTCACCTTCCAGCTAGTTCAATAATACCATATCAAGTTAACCATTGTAAAGCTATAACCAATGTTATAACCAAACCTAGATGGACAGTTTGATGATTGTTAAGCCCCTGAAATGCCCTGCCAGGCCCTCCCACATGCTTACAACCCAATTTTTTGCAACAGGGTCAGCTAACCACAAACCTTCCAAGATATACCTAGCCTAACAACAAATTTCTGTCATGTTCTAGCCAACCAAAAACAGATGAAAACAAGCTTCTCAAGATTCTGTAGCTTTTCTGTTCCTCCTTTATGACTATAAAATTAAGCTCTGTTAATCTCCAGTTTGTTTTAGTTCTTAAGAGGCTTTTGCCCTCTTTATTGGTAATTGACACATTACTAATAAATTGATTTTGCATGGCATACAGACTCTCCTAATCCCTATCACAACACTCCTATCACCTCAGGATCAAATACAAAATCCTCTACTTGGTGTCAAAGTCATTCATAACTTAATCCCCTTCATCCTCTCCAATCTTCTTATACCTTCCTGCCTACCATGTACTCTTCAATTCGGTGACATTGGCATCTTTGTTATTCTATAAACAAGACACTTCATTTTTCAACCCCAGACATCTTCTCTGGCTATGCATCATGCCTTGAATGCTTTCCTTCCTCATCTCTTCCTTTCCTAACTTATCCTTTAAGTCACATCTAAAATTCTATCTTTTAAAGGAAGCCCTTCCCAACGCCTTTTAATTCTAGAACCTTCCCATAGTTGTTTTTCTTCCTTTTTGTTCGGTATATAGTCTTTTTGTACATAGTTGTTTGTTGTCTGACCCACTAGATTGTGAGCTCAAGGTCAGAAACTGTCTTTTACCCTTCTTTGTATTTCCACCATGTAAAACAATGCCTGCTACCTAGGTGGTGGTTAATAAATGCTTACTGACGGACTTACAATATTGTTTGCGATGAGATAATAACTTGACTGAGGAAACAGGAACTATAGGCATCAGACTGATTCATTTTCCTTTGTCCTCTTAACACTAATGGTCACTCTTCCCCCAGGTTAAAAATGGCAAATCAGAAGACATGTTGGTATTCCTAATTATTAGAAATGTGAGTAGTCTAAAGAAGATGTACACCTCTACTACAAACACCTAACAACTACAGAACTTTGCCTTATAGTCAAGGAATCCTACAACTTCTATCTTTTTAGAATTAGGGAAAAGGTAAGTAACAGCACCCATCCGAGGATAAATAGTCAGTCTGGTTGTGTGGATATGCCCACATACTGTTCTCATTTTCCTAGTCTAAATTTAACTCTGCTTCCTTGCGATCAATTTGGGCCTCTGAATGGGAAATAATCCTTCCTTCCCCATCTTTTTCATATACCTGTGAAGCCATCTTGGCAGACAGGCTAAACCAAGTTGAAGGCAACTGACAGGCCTCAAACCTATTGGTGACATGGGGGGATGTGTACCCTGAGCAACATGCTCCATAGTAGAATGGGCAGATGAAAACAATTTGTTCTAACAATCATGATGGTGCTGAAGTAGACACTCTTGAGTACTTATAGCTTGGTCAGATATTGAAGATGCCAAAGTTAACCACTGCATCCTGAGCCGTTACCCATGGTCTTGAATTTTGCCTTGCCACTGGACTTCAATGACTCAAGAAGAGAAGGTGAGGTTGACAAACTGGTGATATGCTGCCTCACTTAAATCCAATTCACAAGCGAGTCAAGACATTGATCCATGATGTCATGGATCTTTCTCAAAAACAAAGGATAAATAACAATATATACCTGTATATCCTGTCCATGCTTCTACCAATGCCATCTCACTCAACTTGCACATGTTAAAACCAAAACTTGGATGTACTTGGAAACCAGACTTTGCCCTCATTTTCCAGTTTGGCCTGACAAACAGGCTATATGGACTTCTTCAAAACTTGCAGCAACTCCTGGTCCTTTAATCTATACAAATTTGCTACTTTCCTCCTTCCACCACTAGTTACAATCTCCAAATAATATACTGTTCTGTCCATTGTATCTTATGGCCAAGTCTAGCTACTCCTGGTCTAACTTGTCCCATGGATACCCACAATTCAACACTGACACTAACTCCTTCCACTTTATCCAGCCTTATCACTAAAAGAAAGAATTCATTTGGCAGATTTATGAAAACAATTACTGAATAGCCTCAAAGGTCCTTCTAATACTACAGGATGTCAGTACTGACTCTCTGATGGTAAGTCTACTTCCCATACAGTTTTTGTCCTCTGATTTGAAATCTTATCTTTTATATTTATAGTGCTATTCATTTACAGTCAAAAGGAATTTAAAAATAACCTATCAATAACCTAAACCTATCTTTCTAACAAACATATTCAATTCTTCCGCAATCATCTGGTTAAGGTTTTCTTGCCTGTCGTGACCTTTTCATACTGTGGAAAGACAGTTTCATCTCATGCAGCATTGAAAATATTTTGATACCAGGATGTTCAATCCTATTAAAAGATATTAGATAAAAAACTGCTTACACAGTTCCCAAAATAAAGAGCCACATACTAATCATAGTCACCTCTTCTTAACATTTCAATAAATAATAGCAATGAAAGCTTTCTATTCCAAAAAGAGAAAGGTTATAACTCAAAACAAGTTATATGGTAAATGTGTTCATGTTACTGGAATCGGCCATTTGAGGACAATGGAGGAAAGGGTATTTTTATAATCACGAAGAACTCGTAAGAACTGTAGATTATTAAAATAACAAATTTTATACATGGATCTTTCAAGGATCTATAATTTCAGTGGTCTAGGTATGCCCTCTAATGAAAATCACTACTTCTATATACTTTGGTAGACTGTTTAATGAGTTGCTATGGCAAAAAAAAATTCTACCATCTGGTAAAAAAAAAAAAAACAACAACTCCCTCACTTGCAATTAGCGAGTCTACTATTCAAACAGTGGCCGACCCGTAGCTCAGACTTTTCCCAATATAGTAGGATATTTCAGAGCTCATACTCTGCCGGAATGTCTTTAAAGTGTACCAAGTACTTGACTTGGAACCAGAAAGACTCAGGCTCAAACCCCCTATCAGGAACTTCTAGCTGGGTGATCCTGGGCAATCACTTAAACTCTATTCCTCCATTTCCTTATCAATAAAATAGAGACGGTGACCTCTAACACTCCTTTGTTAGTGTTTGGTTGTCTCAATAGTGTCTGACTTTTCATGACTCCATATCCCTACCAACTCTAAAATCTATTATCTATGATCCTATGAACCCAAGGTCATTTCACATAAGGCAACTGCAGGGGCAGAATGAAGAAAAATCCTAAAAATGTCTTGTAAGTATTAAGGATAAATTTTTCTTAACTTTAAAACTGTTAGATAATAGATCACTATAATTAAGACTGAGAAACCTTAAGATATGAATTTAAAAGGTCTAAATTTCTGAGGGAAATAGTTAATATAGGATATAAACAATTTTATACAATTTTAATATATAATTAGTATATCCAAGAAAGATTTAGATCACCAGTGGGGAACCTGCAGTCTCAAGGCTACATGTGGCCCTCTAGGTCCTCATATGTAGCCCTTTGACTGAATCAAAACTTACAGAACAAATATCCTTAATAAAAGGATTTTTCCTGTTAAAACTGTTCTCAGTCAAAAGACTGCACCCAAGGACCTAGTAGGTCTTATGTGTCCTTGAGGCTGCAGGTTCCCCAACCCTGAATTAGATGATTTTTTGTTTGTTTGTTTTTGCTGTTGCCATTTTTGGAGGGGGAAAGGCAAGGCAATCAAGGTTAAGTGACTTGACCAAGGTCACACAGCTAGTAAGTATGTCAAGTGTCTGAGGCTGGATTTGAACTCAGGTCCTCCTGACTCCAGAGCCAGTGTGATGTTTTAATCAATACCAAAAAACATGAGGTAACAGGTGAATTGGGGCAAGAGTGCCTGCCTAATTTCAATTTGTGTGTGTGTGTGTGTTTGTGTATAAACATAAATGTAGACAAAAGAGTATGAGAAATACACCCTGTCATAAAGCTGGAATGCTGGAATACCTTTTCTTCCCTTTATGTATAACCTTGACATAATATAAGTTGATAGTTCAAAGGATTCCACCAAAGCCAAACATCATATAACCCCAAAACTATAATTTTAGTCCTTTGTTTACTTCCATTTGTATTTGCAGTCTACTAAATGAAAATCCAAAAGGCTTTGATTCTTAATTTTAAGACGTGATATGGGAAAAGCACAGTGGTTTAAGACAACATTCATACTCAGCTACTCCACACCTGAACTTACAACTAACCACAAATATTCAATATACAACAAAAGTTCTAGAAAGAAATAGCAAACTTAAAAATAATATAATGAACTTTTTTCTTTTTTAAAAAAATTGCTACCTTTTGTTTTTATATCACATTCATTTTCAAATATACTTTACTCTATCCAACCTTCCCTCATAACAAAGATTTGTGGTAGAGAAGTGGGAGTCTAATTTGTCATTTCATTGATACAGTGAATTCCCAATGAGATATTGCTTTTACCAACAGCGATTTGCAACTGTTGCACTACTTATCAACACAGAAGGCTTGTTGGGACACTGAAAGTTTAAGTGACTTGTTGAATCCCACAGTCAAAATGTGTCAAAAGCAAACTTGAAATTTCCCTGTCTCTAAGATGAGATACTCATCCATTGCCAAAATGTCTCTCCAATTTTTAAAAATATTTTTTAAAAGGTAAGCCAAAATCAATCCACATATCCAAAGCACCTGACAACATATACAACATTCTTTGGCCATGAGTCCCCATCTCTCCAACAAAGGAGAACAATACATCTTCTTTTATCTTCTTAAGGGCTAGAATCTTGTCAAAATAGCTAGAAAAAATGTGAGGTAATATAACAAAAATTATGACAAGATGGTATGCCCATGCTTTGAACATTTAAAGCACTGAAATATTATTAACTTTGGGATCTCAATCAATTTATTAAAACAGTAATTACCTTACTTTCTGCTAACCAACGGTGTGGATCATGGCATATGTCATGGTGTAAATCAGTTGTAGTAGAAACAGCCTAGAAGAGAAAAATAAAAGATTAGATGGTTCGTTCATTTTTCCCTTAAAAATAAACATTTAAATTAGAACCATCTTCAATATTCTTGAAAGACTTAGATTTTAGATTTCAGAACTTTTTTTTTAAGAAGAATTGAATTTAGGTCAGTTAATAACTTGATTCAAACAATTCCCATGCCATCTGTGGATACTATTACTCTCAAAGAGGAAAGAAAATCTAGTTGATAATCAGTTTTCATGTACTGTAGTTGCTACAGACCATAATACAAAACTGTAACCACTATAAAATCAGCTTTCACAAAGCACACTCCAAGGGTAGCATTACTAGAAGAGTATAAGGGGATTTTGTAAATGTTGATGAATCTACAGAAAAGGTGATTTTTATAGGAAAAGGAAAAATATTCCAGGCAAGAGTAATTACTAAATGAAATATTGTGTTTTTGGAAAGACTGCGATCCAGTTTGAAAAAAAATCAACAAAAACAAATATTTTATTTTGGTAATCTATATGTTGATTTCCATGATGTTTAAGATCTGTAGTAGGGACTGGTTTCTTTTAATCAGAAAGTCAAAGAAGGGCCCAGCCAAAGCTAAATAAGAAAGATAGAGAAGAAAAGGAAGGGGAGTGGAAGAAAATGTAGTTTGTTCAGTGTATTCACAATAAGAATTTAAGAACCAACTGAGAATTTCAGGCTATGAATAAAGAAGCAAATAAATAAGGACACTGTTAAAAACTATATGTTAAGTACCAGTATAAAATGAAAAAAATTTCATAAGCTAAGAAAATAGTCTTTGGCAATCTACATAGGAGAAAGATGGCATCAGAAACACAGGAGAAAATATACAAATGGAGTTAGAAATAAAGTATACCAATGTACACACTTTTGTTTTCTTTCTTTGGGTTCGAACTAGAGAATAACCAGCGTTCATATATAGAAAATTAAGCAAGGGGCAGCCAGGTGGCTCAGCGAGTAAGAGCACCGGCTCCAGTGTTGGGACGACCTGGAGATCAAATCCCGGGCTCAGACACTCAGCACCACACCCAGAAATAACTGGCCGTGTAACCTTGAGGAAGTTACTTAACCCCGATTGCTTAAAATAAAAAAAGAAAAAAGAAAAAAAAAGAAAATTAAGCAAATTGATCTGTTTCATCATGTAAATAAACTATAATAAATTATTTACAACTGAAGAGAATGAATGGCTGGTTTATCAGAGTATTTAGCTCTATTCCAATTAGGTGCTATTCAAAAACTGGTGACAACTCAGAGGGCAATACTAATGGAGTAACAAAGAAGAAATCAAGGTATGGTATTACTTGCCCTAAAATATAAACTACTTTCTAAGTGAATAAATCTCACACTTGTCACACTACATTCCATCTATACTATAGTTAATGTTACTCACTATACTTTGTTCCAATGATTTTGTTTTTTGGTAGAAACCATACAACATCAGCAAAAGATTTTCAAAAGCTTTGGTCACTCAAATATATTATTTGAGTCATTCCACTGATAAAGAAAGTTAATTCAGAAAATTATCTTTAGAGGAAACAATCTGGTTCACATAGAACTAGCTACAACTGTAGATTATTGTACTGCATTTACTACTTAATACTGCCATTTGTACTATGTCACATTGATATATTTTATCTTTCTCTGGAGTCCATAATAAACAGTTTCCCATTTCAGAGAAAATTCCCAAGTTTAGATTCCAAAATAAATTGCAAGTTTCAAGAGACTGCTGTTTGAGAAATAGAAATCAGTTAAGATCATAGTGAATACAATAACTAACAAATTCCAACAAATACCAAGACTAGAGCTTGCAAATTAATCAACTACTTAAGAAAAGCTAGTAACAGCCTCCAGTATTGAAGTTAGAAAAACAAACTATCCACACATGTGATTATTATTTTATGATTTTTATATAAATTCAACAGCTAATCAAGGCATTGCCATCAATAATAATACAGAATACAGGTTGGGTCTATAAGGAAATTAAGATATAGGGGCAAGTAGGTGACCCTGATCCTGGAGTCAGGAGGACCTGAACTCCAATCCAGCCTCAGACTTACTTTACAGTAGCTGTGTGACTTTGGGCAAGTCACTTAACCTCAACTGCTTTGCCTTCCCCCCTCCAAAAAAGACAAAAAAGAAATTAAGATATAGCCCTTAACAGTCAAGGATTTATATCTAATTGGGGGAACTGAACATGTATGGAAAATAACTGCCAATACAAAGTAGCATTTGGTGAATGAATCAGACAAGTAGAAAGAGAAGAGCATACTAAGACAGGATACAAAACTCATCTATTTACATGTGATTTTTGCGTTATCTTTAAATATGTTTTAGCCCACAAGAATTATAAATCTTTAATTCAGAGACAGGTCTAATTGTTTTATAATGATAGTTGCTTATTGTTATATGTGCTCTGAGGTTTTCAAATACTAGGTACATTTAGCAAAGTGGAATAAATAACCAATATGGAGAGCTAGAGACAGAAAAAATGGAAGAAACAAGATGGACATTACCCATAATTGCTCTCTACTCATTTGTTTTTCATCTATCCCACATTACAGTGACTTTCTCTTTAATATATAAAATGACTGATGATTTCAACAATTCCTAAATCAACTACAAAGGATTACTAAAGTGAAAGAAGTCATTCCTTTTCCCTAAGGACTCCATGTGATCCTTCCCCCACACTACATCACTCCAGGCTGGAAAAACAAAGGATCAATTATACTTAGTGTTCCTTTAATAATCTGGAGCAACAGCTAATTGGGGGTACTTTTTTTTTTCAAGTTTACAAGAAACATGCTATAAAAAATGATTGATGAAATGGGCTAATTAATAATAAAAAAAATGCTGCAGACATTTTGTTGTTGTTTGTCTAGGTTCCCATTCTTTCTAATTTACATTCAACAATAACTTAGAGATGCCTTTGACCACAGGAGTCAAGAAACTACAATCATTTCTGGAAACAAGTAAACTTAAGGCAGTTTTGGAATATGGTAAAATATTTCACACTTTATCATGAAATATTTAGATAAATTGCTTTTAGCCAGTTCTTCACTTCCCAAATCAATTTTTCTCTATACCTTGCCTTCAATTCAGAGCAGCGAGAAGAACACAACCACTGACCCAATGGCTTTTAGTTCTTATCCAAGATTTTATAATCTTTGCCAATATGTTCTAGGTTCTTTCTAATAGTATCATTTATGCAATCAATTGTGACACGTCTTAGTAGGTTTGCTGTTATATGTATATTACCGTGCGACATTAGAAAAGTCACTTAACCTTCTTTGGAGTATGTTTTTCTCACTATAAAGTGAATTGGACTAAAAGGTCTCTAAAGTTCAGTAGTTCTCGACAGGAAGTCTCCAAAATCACAATTATGTTTCTCTTCTTCAGATGACGCTTTCTGGGTAATGTCTTCACTGATGGCTTCTGAAGCTCTAATTTGGAAATCTGGGGAGGATAAGAAGCTGCTCCCTCCTCAAGGCATTAAATCCCCTCCCCATGAGGGAGGACATTCTTTTTGTTCCAAATATTCAGCTATGCTTTTCTTCCTATTTCTCTGCTATGTGACATTTTTCCAGTCTGTTGAACTTGGGACGAAAAGAAATTGGTACAAATCCTGGTTCTGCCACTTACTATCTGAGTGATCTAAAGCAAGTCACTTATTTCTTCGGAATCTGTTTTCTCATACATAAAATGAAAAGCTTATACTAGAAAGCCTGAGGTCTCTTCCAACCCTAGAGCTCTGATCCTGTGTTTACAAATGACTTGATGGCTTGTGATTATGAATAAGTTAAAGGTATCTTAGAAATATTTAGTGCATTGCAAATCTTAAAATTCCAATACTTAAACAAGGATGGCATTATTGATACATGATAGTAATTAAAATCGGTATTTTTAGGATAACAGATGTCTCAAATAAAGATAATTATAATAAGCCTAACAGTTATCTGACCTGAATTAACATACATTAACTTACAAGGAAAATTACTTCCCAAGGGAGAATGGGACTCTACTTTTACAAACAAAATACTGATTTCTTTTAAAAAGAAAAAAAAAACTTTTTTTTAATAAAGCATGTTAAATTATTTCTGCACAAGCTAAATTATCTTCCATTGAAGAAAAATTTTATTCATATTTCCCCTAAACCATTTATTCTTATGGAAGGAAAAAATTGGGAGGAAGGAGGAAGACAAGAAAGAAAAGGAAAAATAAAAGATGATAAAAGTTAAATAAAAGTGTATTGTATTCAGTTCAGGGCACATTTCATTTTATTTTACTTCTTTTTTTTTTTTTTTGGCTTTTTGGAGGGGGGGAGGTAGGGCAATTGGGGTTAAGTGATTTGCCCAAGGTCACACAGCTATTTGTGTGTGTGTGTTATGTCTGAGGCTAGATTTGAACTCAGGTACTCCTGACTCCAGGGCCAATGCTCTATTCATTAAGCCACGCCCCCCCAGGGCACATTTTAGAAAAAAATATATATGGTTACCTATAACCACTCACAGAATTACAGAGTCAGGATCAGAACTCAAGTTTCTTGAGTCCCAACGAAAGTTCTCTCTGTTGGCCTGCACTACTATCACCACTGAAGGAGAGAGGAATCATTATTCTTTTTATAGTAAAGTATTGGTAACTAAGTGGCATAATAAAAAATCTCCTCTTAACAACTCAGACAGTAAGAAATGGTATATTTCATGACCATACAAAAATATATCTTATCTAATTTTTTTTTTAATTAAGGGCTCCTGGTTTGGTTTCCCTCATAAATTGTCTACAAAAAAAAAAACTGTACTGATATGCAACAATGCATATAAATCCCAGTAAAATCACTCATCAAGAAATAAGGACAAAAGCTAAGGCACACACAATAAGAAATTATAATTACTTTGAATTTATCCAAAGAGTCCCTAGAGAAGATTTCACAAGCTGCATCAATTTCCCTTCCTAACATGTCAAAAATGGATTCCTGTTCTGTCTCCATAGAAAGCAGTTGGTCCTTGAGCTGCAGTCTGTTTTCTTCCATTCTCCTTAAATGTTCTTTATCATTGCTTAGCTGTTTTTCCTAAAGAAGAAAAGAAGCAAAAATAAAAGTTAGTTATTAAATGAAGGCAAAAACCACTTGTGAACTAGTATGAAATCCAAAGATGGGATGGGGGGAAATCACTGTTCTCATTACCACACCAAAATAAATATTCTATCTATTCATTATTTGAAGAAAAGTTTATTCAGAGTTCAACACTAGAACAGCTTGCAATTGATGAGCTGAGTATCTGGCAAGGTAGAAATGTGGTAATTATTTTTACCAAGGGAAGTCTGGGGGAAAGAGAATGGCTGAAAGGAAATTCTGTACCATATTAAAATCACATTTCCATTAATGGATCAGAGCAAAAGTCGATACCACAAAACTGGCTTTAAATTCATGAAAAAAAAATCTCTAAAACCTTGGAGACTAGGCAAAATAGACAAAGAGGGAAACAAATATCCTAAATGAGCTTGTATATTTAGCTCCAAACTCTCCAGGAAAAAAAATAAATTATCATCTTTATCTCATCAAAGCTGTGCAAAACAGAAAAGTTCAATTAAATTCTCAAATACGGAAACCCTCTAAGAGTTTTAGATCATGGAAATGTGATAGAACCAAGATGGTAATATAAATTCAGAAAGATATCTTAAGGAAAGACGTTCCCATGGAGTAGTTATAGGACATTTTGAACTCATAGGCTTTTGGGCTTGTCTTTTTATTTCCAGAGCTTCGCACTGTGCCTTGCACATAGTAAATGCTTAACAACTATTTTATCTCTATGTATCTATCTCAACATATAAGAACTCATCTTTTCCCCCAAACCACCCCTCCTCCAAATCTCTCTATTTTTGGTGTAGGCAGTTACCTAAGGATTACAAACAGAGCTACCTGGATTCTTAACTCTCATTAAGCCTACATATCCAATCAGTTGCCAAATCTTGTCATTTCTACCTCTATCACAGTTCTTACATCCATCCCCTTATCTCTACTCACAAAGGCATTCAGGCCTCAAAAGCCTATTTGGTCCCCCTGCCTCAAGTTTCTTTCCATACCAATCAATCCTCTATATAGCCATCAAAGCGATTTTCCTAAAGCACAATTATCATGCCCTTCTCCAATAAACTCCAGCAGCTCCCCATTACTTTTAGGATCATTATATAAATGACTCTGTCTGGCATTAAAAAGTCTTCACAACCTGGTGCTATCCTGCCTTGCCAGTCTTATGAATTTCCCAACTTACATTTACTCCAACAGTCCAAAAACAAAAAATTAAACAAAACTAGGCTTCTTGCTGTCCAATACCCTATCTCCTTGCTTTTACACTGACTACAGCCAACTTCCACCATATGCCTATAAAGTACTTCTCACCTCAACTTCTTTCAAGACTTCACTCAAATATCCCCTTCTTCTTCATGAGACCCTTCCTGATACTGTACAAAGAGAGAATACTTTACACATTACATACTATACTATACAGTATACTTTCCCAGCCAAAGTTACCTTGGATTGTGTTTTACGTTTTGAACATACCTAGATACACACTGCCTGTCCTGTTAAAATGTTAACTCACTGAAGGAAGGGACTGTTGTGCTTTTGTCTTTATACCCCCAGTGCCTAACACAGTGTCTGGCTATAGAGAAGGTGTTAAAAAAAAAAAAGGTTTATTGAATGATTCACTTATATGGAGGCTGGGGGGTGGAGAGGAAAGGATAAAAGAAACTAAACATTAGGTGTACCACCCAAATTGAGTTAGGATGATAGACACTATGTATTCAAAGAGGTGATGGGGAATAAGGAAAGTATTTCAGTGACAGGGAAGAGTTTATGTAAAAGTACAGTGGTGGGAGATGGAATGTTGTAGACAGCAAGGAGGCTGAACTAGTGGAGTGTAGAGAACATAAGGGAAGTAAAAACTCATCTCAACCCACTATATTTAGTCCAAGATCATGTTGCCTTTCCATATTTATTTAATGTTAATCAAAAAAGCACTTTAAGTGACTACTATATGTACAATGCTGAAGGCAGGATGAAGTCAGAGTGTATACGACATTAAATGGCAAAAATTGGAATTTGTAGTTAACACTTAGAGGCAACACACAACCACCAATGATTGTCAAGCTGGTGAATGACATGGTCAAACCTGTATGTTCAGATTTTTGGCAGCTGTGTGGAGGATGGACTGGAGAGGGAGGAGTACAACTGGGGAGACCAATCAGAAAGCTACTGTGGACTTTTAGATTAAGTGGCCCACAAGATGAAGTCCTAAACACTTTCACAGCCTAACAATTCTGCACAGCAGAAATAACTGGCAGAAAAGAAAAATTTGAATCCATAGTGGTAAATGTTACCAAAGAAACAAAAGAAAGAATAAAAGATGAAATTAGTAAACACAGTAGAAAACACAGGAATAGTGTTCAAGAAATAAAGCAATTTTAGATTTTTCCAGGATCTAGTAGTATCCTAAGAAATCTAACAAGGCAAGAACCCAATGAACTAAGAGCTGATAAACCTAATGTCTAATGCCCAACATACTTAGCACCTATGCTTTGGCGAGGCTGGAACAAATTTCAATTCTGCCTCCCTCCCTGAGCTCTAGATCAGCTAATTTATTTCAGATATCAATGAAAAAATATTGCAAGACATAAGAAGAAACTGAACTAATATATGAGAAGGCAGCGGATAATATGAATCCCAAAAGAGCATGAAACCACAGCAAAATGTTCCTAACTGTTTTAAAAGAAAAATAAGAATTGTGACAACAGAATGTTTACCCTGCACAGCATAATTGTAACACACATAATTGGCAAAAATACATAACACACATAATTGGCAGAAAAGAAAAATCTGAATCCATACTGGCAAATCTTACCAAAGAAACAAAAAGAGAGAATAAAAGATAAAAGTAGTAAACACAGTAGTAAAAAGAGAGTAAATGCCCAGAAATAAAAGGTAATATGAAAGAAGAGAAGCAAAAAGCAACAACATTAACTGGAAAAATGAAATACATTCAAGAAAAACATATGATCTTGTAGAGAGGATTGTATGAACAACTTAAGGGATACAGGTTTGCCAGGACATGACAAGACAAAAACTTGAATACCATAATCCATGAAATATTATAAAACAGTCCAGAACTTCTGAACACAGGGAAAAATGTGCCAATTTATGATTTGGTGGATCAGCAGGAGTGAGAGGAGGGACTATGTTGCAAATACCAAGACTCATGTTGATCAAATTTAACAATTCCAAAGACAAATTTCAAAGTAACTAAGGGAAAGACCTTCAAACATGAGGGGGTAAAAACATCAAGAAGATAAGATTATTCTGCATCCACTATAAACTACAAGAGGAAAAGCAATTATGTTCCAAAGTACAAGGGAGCTCAAGATATAACCCAAGATAATGTACCTTGCAAACTTGAGCCTAACCATTCATGAAAAAGGTAGACCTTCAATAAAATGGTCTTTTGAAGAATTTCTACAATGAAAACTGGAACTGAACAGGTTCTTTTGAACACCACATACAACAAAAATATTTTAAAAAGGTAAATACAGAGACCAGACAATGAAAACAAAAGTACCCCCAGAAAATAGAAGGAAAAAAATTTAAGCTATTACAATAGTTCAGGAAAAAATGGTAAGACACTCTACTCTGTTGGTGGCCGTGTGAGTGGTGAGAAAGGATAAATGAAAAGGATGAAGAAATGCTAAGAAAGTAGAATAAACAAGACTTGGTAGCAGCAGAACAGTAGGTCCTACACTAATGAATTTTATTTTTATTTTTGCTAAGCTCTAAGCAATATCTAGGTTCAACTGAATTTGTAAGTCTATTTGTCTTCATGTGAACATCAAAACAGAGAGCTACCATCATGGATGAAACCCTGAAATCAAAATTAAGATGTGTCCTGACTCAACTATTTTTTGAGTCCAGTAGACAATGTATTGAATCTATTAAATACCAGTATTCTTAACTTGATCAACATTTATCAATGATCCACAAGAAGAGATGATCAGATAACAGCAAAGTCCCAGCTCAGTCGAGGCAGCAGCAACCTGGCCACAGAGCTATTTTGTTGATTCTATATACATACATATTTGGTCTAAAGGAGAGACAAATTAGGCTTTCCTCCAATAGGGAAAAGAAATTGTAACAACAGCCTAGGAATGATGATCTATGTGTCTTTAAACTCTAAATCTGTGAGCCTCTGATTTCTATCAGACAAGCAGACCAAAAACAGAGGCAGGCACAAGGAGAGTGGGCAAGAGCATGGTTCAGGAAACCAAAAGATTCAGCTGCAAAGCTGGTGGGAAACTGGGGAAAGCAGAGTAACAATGACAGAAATGAACTGCCATCTGGCAGGGCTATGTTTTGACCTGCCAGAACTTCATGGCGATTACAATCCTCTCAGCATCACTACCTGTCACAAACAGTAATCACGTTTTGGCTTGGAAGGGCGGCTGCCTGTTAAAAATGGTCTACTATTATGGATTCTGACAACAGAACGGCCTTTGGCCCTACAAGACAGCACATACTCCAAGCCTTCATATCTAACTAAAAGCCAAATACAATAATCATTTCAAGAACTGTTTAGGTGCTAGGGTCAAAACATTGATTATATTGCCAACCAACTACTGTTATTTTGAGTTATTCTTTAACTAAGATCCAACTCCAATTATATTCTTCTTCCAACTACCAAATACTTTTCAATTTTGATGAAATACTTGAACTGATTCATATTTAGATTTTACTACTGTGGCATTTTTAGACTTGTTCATTTCTAAATTTCTTCATTCAAGTAGCACTTACCAAACATACATTGCATTTACACAACAGATCAGCATTTTCAGAATATTGTAACAAATGAGATAGTGCCCAATGTCCAAAGAAACTGACTGCTCCACTAGATAAGTCAAAGAAATAATAAAATTTCCAAAATGTCTGCCCAGAAGCCTTAGATGGAACACAGGTAGAAGGATTTATTATTAAGAATAATAAAACTAGCACAGCTAGGAGGTACGGTGAATAGAGCACCGGCCCTGAAGTCAGGAGAACCTGAGTTCAAATCTGACCTCAGAAACTTAAACCTACTAGTTGTGTGACTTTGGGCAAGTCTCTTAACCCCAAATACCCTGACCTTCCCCCTCCAAAAAAAAAAAAGAGACAAAAAGAATAATAAAACTTACATTAATACAGTGCTTTATGGTTAACATAACACTACTGACAACAACTTTGTGAAGTAGAATCATATGATTATCCTTATTTTAAAGATTAGGAATCTGAAGCTCAGAGTGGTTAAATTACTTACCTAGGGTCAAACACCTAGTATTGAAAATCAAAATTCAAACCTATGTCTTCTATTCTGAGTCCAGGGCTCTGCAGTTATATTCCATAATATTACTGACATTGTCATTGTTGTTATTGTAGTTGTTGCTGTTGAGTAGATTTCAGTCATGGCTGACGCTTCATGATCCCTTCTGGGATTTTCTTGGCAAAGATACGAGAGTGGTTTGTCATTTCCTTCTCCAGCTTATTTTCCAGATGAGGAAACTGAAGCAAATAAGGTTAAGTGACTTGCCCAGGGTCACACAGCTAGTAGATGTTTGAGTTCATATTTGAACTTGGGTCTTCTTGACTCCAGGCCTGGTGTTCTATCTACTACCTACCTGACAAAATTATTCAGTCATTTTTTTTTCAGTCATGTCTGACTCTTTGTGATCCCATTTGGGTTTTCTTAGCAAAGATACTAGAATAGTTTATCATTTCCTTCTCCAGCTCATCTCACAGATGGTTATTTTACAGGGTCAAATAACTTTCCCAGGGTCACACAATTAGGAAGTGTCTGAAGCTGGATTTGAACTCAGGAAAATGAGTCTTCCTGACTGCAGACTCAGCACTCTATCCACAAAGCCACCTAGCTGCTCTGATACTTAAATGACATGTATACCCTAACTTCAGGAATCAGATCTGAGACTGAGAATTTCTAGATGCTAAAGACATATACCAGTAGATAAAATAACTATTTTTACAGAACTCTAATTAATTAGATGCTATTCTACCTTACTGAGTAGTATACTGGACATAATTTAAACCTTTTCTTGATGACTTGGTATCTAAGTAACACATCACAGAGCACTGCATGTAGAGTCTGGAAGGTCTTGAGTTCAAATTCGGCCCCAGACATTTAATAATTGTGTGGCTCTGAGCAAGTCACTTAGCTTGTTTGCCTGGATTTTTCCATCTATTAAATGGAGACAATAATAGTACTACCTCCCAAAATCATCACTGTGAGGATTGAATGAGATATTTATAAAGTACTTTACAAACCTTAAAAGTGCTAATAATAACTGTAGCTATTATTAAAATTAATTCATCTACAATATCATGCTATAAGGTTTATGGGATTTCTTCCCTGTATAGTAAAAGTCCACAGACTTGGGGCAGCTAGGTGGCAGTGAGTAGAGCGCTGACCCCAGAGTGAGAAGGTCCTGAGTTCAGATCCAGCCTCAGACACTTAACACACATACACACACACACACACAAAACTAGCCATGTAACCTTAGGCAAGTTACTTAACCCCAATTGCCCTCCAAAAAGAAAAAAAAAAAGTCCACAGACTGCTTTCTCTAGTCAAGCACAATTGGAGAACAGGTCATGAATTATTGAAGGAGTTATTCCTAAACCAAATTCCTCTAAGTTGTTCTCCTCTTACTCTGGCTGTTTCTTCTCCACCTCTACACACATTAGAAATGGTTGCTAATCCTACTGAATGTTAAATAAGCCAGGAAGGTAGATGCTAAACAAAGAAAGTTATCTACCACAAATTGTGCTACATAGCTTCCTGAGATTTACTACATTCCTTTCTTTGACTTGTTTTTCCTTTGCTTCTTCTCTTTTCTCTAATTTTCTTATGCTTTATGACTACTGCATCCATGGGGATTACGAATTTTGCAAGGTCAGCAAAGTAATTAATCAAATCATCTTTTTCATATGGAACTTCAATTCTTTATTATGTACAGCTTGTTTTTTAGAGTACAAATCAAATATACCTTAATAGTACCAACACTGCCATGCTTGTCTATGTCTGCTTTCTGAACTTACAGTTTCTTCTCCAAATATTTTTAATGTTTCATTGATACATTTCTTTTTCTTTTCTTTCTTCTTTTTTGCATCACTTTCGCTGCCCCACAATCTCTCCCACATACAAGAAGCTCCACCCTTTTCTCCTTTTTTCCCCTCTTCAGTCTGCCTCTTGTAACAAATAAGAAGAGTTGGGGCGGCTAGGTGGTGCAGTGAATAGAGTACCGTCCCTGGAATCAGGAAGACCTGAGTTCAAATCCAGCCTCAGACACTTCATACTTACTAACCCTGTGACTTTGGGCACTTAACTTTGACTTAACCCCAACTGCCCTCTGAAAAGCCAAACACACACACACACACACACACACACACACACACACACAAACCCCAAATAAGAAGAGTCAAAGCAAATTCTTGTGTTGTTAATGAATGAAAATATATCTAAATCCATCATTTGTCTGCTAAATAGGAAATAAGCTTTATTAGTCTTTCAGATTCCTGACTGATCACTATATTCATTAATCTTAATTAGTCTTAAGTACTAAAATTAGTCTTAAGTCTTTCATAATTGTTTTCCTTTTATTATTGTATACATTTTTTTTTGGTGCTACTATATTTTCTGTCAGTTCATGTAATTTTTCCAAGGTTTCTCCGAATCTGTCGTTTTAGTAGTTGTTTTTTTTTTAAATGGCACAATAATATCCCTTCATATTCATATACATATTTGTATGTACATTTTCCAACAGCTAGAAAACCACTTCATTTCCAATTCATGGATGCAGCTTAAAGTACTCCTACGAATAATTTTGTAACTATCGATCCTTTCCCTTCTTCTTTGATCTCAATGGGTTCCTACTAAGTAATGGTTAAGGACTTGCTGTATAGTTTTAGTTTTACTTTTAAGGAATGGTTCCAAATTGTGTTCCAGAATAGCCAGACCACTCCATAGTTCTACCAGAGTGCATTAGGGTGTTTGTCCTTCCATAATCCCTCCAACAATTATATCTTTCCCTTTTATGTAGCTAGTTTTTTCTTCTTTCAAGAGCTGTCTGGTTGTTGTCGTCATCATCATCATTACTTTACCATATATTTATTGGGAAATCTTAATACCTGGATCAATTCCTTATATGTTCTGGGTAACAGGTCTTTGTCAGAAAAATTTTCTGAAAAGATAATTTTTTTTTTCCATTTGATTTTCCTTCCAAGTCTAAATTTATCAATTTTACTCATGTACACTTTTAAAATTTACATGATCAAAATTGTCCATTCTATCTTTTATGATCATCTCTACCCTTTGTTAAATCTAAAAATGCTCCCCCATTCATAGCTGCAGGAGGCATTTCCTTAGTATCTTCTCTACTTTAAGATATGACCATTTATACCTATACCATGTATCTATTTGAAGCTTATAGTGGTAGATAGCATACAGTATTGCAGTATATTGATCTAAGCTTACCATCTGCCAGATAGCTCTCCAACATTCCTGGCATTTTTTGTTGAGTCCTTACTCAAATACTTGGTGCTCTAGGTTTCACTGAACACTATGCTACTGACATAGATTTTGTCTAGGTAATCTGTTCAATTAACCATTTTTTCAGTTGTTAAGATGGTACCAAACAGTTTGATGGTTATTATTTTGTAATATAATTTGAGATCTGCCACTCCTTAGGGTATTGGGAGGATCAAAGATCAAGGGTGGGAAGTTGCTGGACAAAGGAGGGATAGAGATTTGAACAGAGCCACAATGAAAGGCTTATGACCTCATGCAAATGCCTCATCAAATGGGAAGATTCAGAGTTCAAGGGGGTTGCCAGAGCACGTACCTCATCATCTCCAGGCCCAGAGTTTTATCCACTGCACTATCTAGCTGCATCACACTGCTCTCAGAAGGCATAGGAAACATGCTTCCCCTCCCCTCCCCCATTAGAATAGATATATTTCATCACTGTATGTTAAGTCATTTTTCAGTGTTGTCTGATTCTTTTTGGGTTGTTTTTTTTTTTGGGCAAAATTACTGGAGTGGTTTGCCATTTCCTTCTCCAGTTCATTTTACAGATTAGGAAGTCGAGGCAAACAGGATTAAGCGACTTGCCCAGGGTCACCCAGCTCATAAGTGTCTGAATCAGATTTGAATTCAGGAAGATGGGTCTGGCATTCCATCCATAGCCCCCTCATCACTATGATAGTCTTTTCCAATTGTTCACTTACGTTTTGTTTTTTGAGTTTTTTTGCTTTTTGGAGAGGAGAGGGTAGGGGGTTAAGTGACTTGCCCAAGGTCACACAACTAGTAAATGTTAAGTGTCTGAAGCCAGATTTGAACTCAGGTCCTCCTGACTCCAGGGCCCATGTTCCATTATTCACTGAGCCACCTAGCCACTCCCACTTTTATTTCTGTGACTTCTATGTTTGCATTTCAAAATATCCTATTCTGGGCTTTTCACTAGGAATGCTAGGAAATCCTCTGTCACCTTGCCAGTCTGGACCGCATCCTCTAGATGTCCCCATAGGAGAGTTCTATCTGGAAGATATAACATCTTTTTTGTTTGTTTGTTTTAAGCAATGGCGGTTAAGTCACTTGCTCAAGGTTACACGGCCAGGTGTTTCTGGGTGGGTGCTAAGTGTCTGAGCCCGGATTCGATCCCAGATCATCCCAACACTGGAGCCAGTGCTCTTACTCGCTGTGCTACCTGGCCACCCCAAGATGTAACATCTTAATGATCAAGACATCATCTAAAGAGTATCATGCACAGGACAGTTTATTCCTAAGGAAATAACATGTGATTCTTACTCCCAAATATATTTATTATTGGGGTGGAAGGTGGAAGACTGCTAAAACTAATAATTTATTTGAATGTCATTGACTTTTTTTAAATCATAATTGATCTAGGGCTCTTCAAGTACATAAGCAACGGTTAAGTGTTGACTGATTCTTTCAAAAGGCTGAGGTATTTTTACTTATTTCTTTCTTGCAACATTGTTTGGAGTGAATAAGGAAATATGTTGGAGGCTTATATTATTTTTGAGTAAACTGAGACATACAGTCTGTGCCTAACATCTTACCATGCATGAATCAGTGGAGGATATTATACTAGTAATCTTAGCATATGTTGCTCATATACTAAGCAGCTGAAGATGTCTGGTAAAAAGCATAGTAATTAATTATGAGAGGGTAAGGAGTGATATAAACTAAATTTTAAAATAGTTTGCAAACTGAGCTAAACTTTTGAGTATTTATTGGTTTTCTTTAGTTTAAATGCCAGCATATGGAACTGGAGGGCAGCTAGGTAGTGTAGTGGATAGCATGCCAGGTTTGGAGTAGGAAGAATCTTCTTCCTGAGTTCAAATCCAGCCTCAGACACTTACTAGCTGTGTTACTTGGGCAAGTCACTTAAACCTGTTTGTCTCAGTTTCCTCATCTGTAAAATGCACTGGAGAAGGAAATGGCAAACCATTCCAGTATCTTTGCCAACAGAATCCAAATGGGATCATGTGCAATTGGATATGACTAAAAAACAACTAAACAACAAACATGAAACTGGGCAAGATGGCTTTTGCAGCTGCTTTTAGTTACATAATTTTTCATCCTCTCATTCCTAAGAAGCTGATCTTTGACGAGACCTAACATCTCTTAAATAAGAGGTTTGAATAAAAAGTGGTGATGGGAATATAGCATTCACCTGTCATATGGATCCACTTGACCTTTATAATAGTTATTTTGAAATATATGAGTGCTAATTTTTATATTAGATCCTTTTCAAGCTTCCTATAGGCTGTGCTATATGCCATCTCTCGCTTTTACTCTAAAAATAACTCACAATGCAATTTATAGTCTGTGTGTATTAATACTGTTTCTTCGTAGAAGCTGAGTCACCTATGCTCATGTAAGTACTATCAATGTTCTTCAGCTGGTTAGGTAAATGGATCCTTGACAGTATTTTGTTCAGGAAGGTGGCATTATGGATTTAAAGTTTATAAATGACAATTACTTTTATTTGTTATAATAATTTCACTAAAATTTTCTGATGATATATGCAAGTTTTTAACTAGCTTTATTTTTGGAGGGTTCAAAAATATTTTGAATTATGTTATTCTGGGTCTACTGCAGACCTTTAACTTTATCTTAGTACTTCCCCCACATGTTGGCTCCAAACTCCTTCCTTTAGTATAATGAAGAGCAAGATGATGCAGAGCTAAACTATTGAAATGTTGCTTTTTTTCCAAGTTAAGTTTTCAGTGAGGGAGAAGTAGCAGCTTTGTAAATTAACGATGTATTCAGCAGTGTGAGTGCATCTTATTTAATGTAATGTTTTTGTTAAGGTGTGTAGAGAAATGTTTTCATTTAATTTAATGCTTGTATTGAAAATAAAGTGGTGCTTCTGGAGCACTTAAGATCTCAAAGGAAATGTGTAAGCTTTCACTGAAGAGACATCATTCTGGACAGTATAGTTTTACTGAAACAATTTTGCTTGCATAAAATTAGTGTTTCTTTGGAAGGTCTTAAGAATCTATAGGAAAGTGGTAATTTTTAATTAATTTTAGAGCAATTATTCTTATCCTTCATTAACCAGAGTTGATCAATCAAGGATGTTTCCTGTCTTTTAATTGTTAGCAATTTTTTTTTCAAATGTTTTATTAAATTCTGGTTTACATCATTCATTTCCTCCAAATTTTGAGTTACAAATTTTCTCCTGTTTTTCCCCTACCCACTGCCCCAAAATAGTGGTCCCACAGGATATCCCCTCCTCCAATCTGCTCTCTCCCATATCTTCTCCCATACTCCCTTCGACTTTTCCAGTAGGGCATGGTGGATCTCAACGCCCCAGTGCCTGTATATCTTACCTCCCAATTACATGTAAAATAGTATTAATAATAGTGTATATATATGTATATTTAAACATTTGATTATAAAACTTTGAATTCCAGATTCATTCCCTTCCTCCCTTGTCACCCACCCTTACTGGGAAGATAAGCAGTTCAGTATAGGTTGTACATGTGTAGCTATGCAAAACATTACCATAGTAGATATATTCTAAAAGACTAACTATATTTCCTCCCCTCCTATCCCACCTCCCACTTGTTCTATTCTCTACTTTGATCCTGTCCCTTTTCAAAAGTGGGTGCTTCCAACTTCCCTCCCCCCCAGCCTGCCCTCCCTTCCATCATCCCCCCTCTCATCCTCTTCCCCTTTAACTCTCCTGTAGGGTGAGATACCCTATTTATTTAGTGTGTATGTCATTCCCTCCCTGAGCCAAGCAATTTTTCTTAAACAATTAAAAAGCTGGAACAATTATAGATGCCAATTATGAGGGGAAAAAGAACCTTTCTTTCCCAAGCCTTCTTCAACAAACCTAAATAAAGTATAAACTTGCTCCAATCTTCATAAATATGTATTTGTATGTTATTTGCATTCTAAATTTTTCCCAGAGGTGGAAAGCTCTCCTAGGAAGAGAGGACTTCCTAGCATGCCAGGTGAAAAGGTCAGAATAGAAAGGTATATTGAAGTGCAAACATAAGAGTCAAATGTTTCCACAATTTGGAAGAAACCATATAGTGTTGAAGCATATATATTCTAATGGGGGTGGGGGAAGGGAATACAATTAAAAAAAAAAAACCTGAGGCAAATCAGGCCACATACCTATATATACCTATATAACCTAGAGAGGACCTATCTATCACTAGGGGAAAAAAAAAACAAAGCAAGTAGAGTACAAAAAGCTGAGGTTAATCAATCAACAAACATTTATTAAGTTTATTATTTATTAAGTTTACTCTGTACATGCTAGTCCCTGTGCTAAGCACTGGGGATACAAGGAAAAGGTAAAAATCAGACATAATATCAGAAGGATATGAGACAAGTAGGAAGGGAAAAATAAAGCCCTCAACAAACAGCATTGAAATTTTTCAGTAAAATATAAGATTGGACCCTTAACTGAAAGCAAGTGAGGGGTAGCATAGGAAGTCTGAGGAAAAGAGAAGACAGGTATAGTTGTGTGATAAATGGGATACAGAACCAATTAGGGCAAAAAAAGATTGTCTCACAGTGGAGGGAGGGAGGGCCCATTTGAGATTAGATGTGTAAGAGAGGATATAATAGTATCTAGTTTTGCTTCCAAAAAATTATTAGAAGATAATCAATAGCTGTGGGGAAGCTCACTTATCTTATTTACTAAAACCATGGCCTTAGTGTAATGCTGACAATGGCCAGAGGAAACTAGAAAGGTGGGGGTAGGGCCAACTGCCAGGACTATGTAATTTGTATACATTGAGGAAATGTAGGGAAATAAAGTGAGCTAAGACACTATTCCTCCTCAAGGAAGAGGTTCTAGGCACATTGTTCGAGGACATAGGATCAGTCCAAGGAGACAGTGACTGAAAAAAAAAAGGGAGAGGGGGATAAGGTCCTTTTATCACATTCTCTGTCTTTTTATGCTCCCACCTTAGAGTTCCAAAGGAAACTACTCAAAAAATAGATTTGGCTCTTGTTCAGGGTAACTCCAAAAGGAGGTACAGAGGCACTCAATGTACAATGTAGATATGTATTAAAGCATTTTTCTCATATATTCAAAAGAAATGCTTCTGACAAAAAGGACACAAAAGTACATATTGACATCAATATATGAAATATTTAGTGGGATGTTTACATTGGTATTTCACTTTCCCCTTGGTTCTGCACTAGATGACCAACTCTCTCAAGGTCCTTGTTATCGGGCAAGCCAGGACAATGTCTGGGCTCATCTCCCCGAGAAGTGCTCTATTAGCTGCAGGGAGCACCTCCTGCAGTGCTACTGACAGTGAAGGCTGCCTCGGGCTGCAAACATCCATGTTTGGTCACCTATGCTCAGGGAAAGAAACACAAAGCAAAGGAGCCAGCCAGGGGCTTAGGCCTGCCAAGGCAGTACACAAGAAAACAACCTCCATCACCATCATGAGAGGTCTGAGAGAGGATTCCAAGAGATGAGTCCCAGACAGGGGAAAAAAAAGATTGGAAGCAGAAGTGGTTCCTCCCTTTAAAGTTTACTGTGTGGGCTGCTCTTCTTGGCTTAGTGTTAAAGTCTTTGGGGGCATGCTACTCCCCCTGCTACCATCACTGGGAACAAGGTACTTCCATATCTCTTTAAATCTCCAAATCCTTTATCACTGAGTAACACACATGACCCAAGAGGAGTGTCTTAGAGTACCAAAAACTATAAGGGACTCAGCTGATTACCTTAATTACACCAGTAAGAAAAGGAAACTGTGCTTCAGGCCTCAAATCTGATTTTTAGTTCATTTTCTCTTCCTGGTTGGAAGATGCCCAGGCCATGAGAAGGGATGACTTAAGTGGCCTGATGGAAAAGGATTTTAAGTTAAGGCAGAAGAGCAATAGATCAGAAGGTGGAAGAGGATCAATTTCTTCCTTGCCTTGGGGTATGAGTGGTCCAAATTTGATTAAGATGCTGGCCTAGGTGTGAACCACCTTAAGGGGAATCAAGAGATTTCCTCTGGGTCAACTCAAAGAGGTATGCTGTATGGATGGCAGGAATGAGGGATGGGGAGAAGGGTGGGCACTGCTTCATAGTGGTTTGTTCTAGGTCATATTTTCCTCAGGGTTGGTGGGTAAAATGTAACTTATAGCCTTAGAGAATTTCCTTACAAACTGAGAGATATTTGTGTTAGTCACAGTCAGTATATATCAAAGGCAGAACTTCAGCACAGGTTTTCCTGACTCAAAATTCAACACTCTATCCACAATACCAGGATGCCTTTCCTATAAATGATATAACCGTAAAATGTAAAAATTGGTTATAATTTTAAAGTTTTTCATTTTTTGATGATAAGAAATCGAAAGGAAATTATCACATAACAGGGTTCACATTTTAGTGAGATTTCCATCAAGGGGGAAAATCTGGTTCCTAAGTAAGCTCTGGACTAATGCGAAGTGATACACACAACCAAGGTATGAACACAATCTGCCTAACAAGGTGTAGAAGCTTAAACTTTCAAATGAATGTTCGGTACTAGCCTTCTCTCTCTCTCTCTCTCTATTTTTCTTCTCATTCTTCTGGAAATGTTAAATCTCTAGAGCTCTGGCCACTATACATGGATATCTTCATATGAGAAAATGATTCAATTAAAAACTTTTGATGGGGACGACTAGGTGGCACAGTGAATAGAGCACCAGCCCTGGAGTCAGAAGGACCTCAATTCAAATCCAGCCTCAAACACTTAACACTTAATAGCTGTGTGACCTTGGGCAAGTCACTTAACCCCAATTGCTCTGCTCCCTGCCCTCCAGAAGAAAAAAATAAAAGTAAGAACTTTTGATTTTCAAATGACACCAGAAAGTCATATAGGTGTTTTCCCTCCACCCATTCAAAATAACAGAAATCTTTAAAATGTAGGGCTACATTTAAAACAAAGCTATCAGAAGTATTTATTAGTTTCTTCACTTCTGAGCTCTAGTTTATCTTATCTAAAAATGTCAATGTAGCATACAATATGCATTTTACAAAAGATAATGCATCAAAATATGTAAATAAATGACAAGATTTATAGTTCAACATTATTTTTACTAACAGTGCTATCAAAAATGACAAATCTAGGACACTATTTTAGTGGCATTTTACATGTAGCACATTCACTTGAGAAAAAACTTAAAATTTTTAAAATTTTGTTATAGAAAGTTAATTTATATAAGATCCTTCGTAGTGATAGCAGATCACATAGTGCTTTCATAAGTTTGCAAAGCACTGTCCTCACAATAAACTTACTGGGGTAGATAGAGCAAGTGCTATGATCCCGTTGTTACAGATGAGAAAACTAAGACCCACAGAGTTGAAATGACTTGACAATGGTCAGCGAGTAAATGGCTGAGAGACCCAAATCTGACATTCTTACTTCAAATCAAAACCCCAATACTCTAAATTATCCAATACTTTTGGCAGAAAAAGTAGTGTTATAAGTCTTCAAAGGAATGTCCTCTGATAGAGTCAAAACATGAATATGAGAATAACATTGTCTGAACTAAAGTAAAATATCTAGCTTTTATGATGTTTCCCTTTGTTCTAAGCTAAGAAATAAATGAGTTGAACAAATTCCTAATGATGGGAGAAAACCTCAATATCACTTTGTGATGTTTTTTTCCCATTAAACAGCCAACAAGAAAAATCACAAACTCATAATGTGAAAATTCTGTAGAATGCATAATACTTGTTCTTTTTGTCGAGATAAACTGAAAAATAGCCTATGACAAAGCAAAAACTCAGATGTTAGAAAAATGCATTTTGTTCCCACATATCACTACTGAATAGTGAAATAAAGTGTGTACATATATTTGTTAACAATGATCCTATGACATGGATTCAGACTTCTGCTGATGCATAATGGGATTTTGATGAGGATATAACATTTTTCTCAGTTTGCAAATCCAAAGGCAGCTCATGATGTGAAATAAAAATCAAAAGTGAAGAATACCATCAAAATAGCAGAGCAAGATGACAACAATGAGGTGGGATTTTTTTTAGCAACATAAAGAAATGTCTGTTTCCTGAAGGTCCAGGAATTTTATCATGTTAACTAGATATCTCTGGCTTATAAAAAGCTGCCTTTTTCAATTAAGTAGGACAGAATTACAAATAAAACTCATCCATGAGACATCCCTGTAAATATTCTTTGAAATGAAATTCTTTGTACTTCTTTTACAAGGAGATTGTAAAAAAAATTTTTTTTTAATTAAAAATGGATTTCAGGAATTCTTGTTGTTGAAGATTCTTGAATTTCAAAGTTGAAAGAGACCTTAGAGAAAATGTGGTCTAACCTCTACCTGACAGGAGTCACAGCCATAATTGCACTGAGGGGGGCATCTAACCACTGTGTGATTCCTCCAATAATAGAGAAGGGCATGAGTTCTCAGGGATCCCCTGCTGCTTTTCAGTGATCACGGAATTACATAAATTCTTAACATGTTTATGTGATACTACTTAACATGTGAATGAATAAGCAAGCAAATGAATGAAAGAATGAGTGAAAATGTATTTATTGTTTATCATGTGCCAAATACTAGAAACTGGAACACTGGAAAATACAAATACGAAAGGAAAGACAAGTTTCTGTCTTCAAGAACCTTACATTCAAGGGGAGATAGCATGTACAGAGAAGCGGTCAGGGAGCTATTTCAGTTTGGAAGATTTATGAGGCCAAGTATGGTAGCAATCAGATGTCCATACTAAGTATGGTACTAATATGGTGAGCCTCTGAGATGGAGGTAAAGGGCATCAGGTTGTCAAAAAAGGTGTAAACCAGCCCAATTCATACACCAAGCAGGTCAAAGCTTCCATGCTGCTCAGCAGTTGAATTGGACCCACAAGTGGACACAGAACTTGCAGCCTGTCTAAGGTAAGTGGAAGGAAGGAAGGAAGAGAGGGAGCAAGAGACAGAGAAGGGAGGAAGAGAAGAAAACTGAAAAAGGGAAGAGAGTGAAAGAGGCAGGGATGGAGGAAAGAAGCTCCTTCTGTGCTGTCTGCTCCCTACAAGTTTCCCCATCCTTAGAAATCTTAGAAAAAAGTTCACTAGTATCTGTAACCCCCATGAGCTAATATTAATCTCACCTAACCTCCTTGAAACACTTGACTACTCTTGGTGCCTTCACATCTTCTGATCTATATGCAATATGGATTATTATTGATAATGATAATAATATTGCTTTTTACATGGTATTCTGAGGCATGCAAAGGACTTTACATATGTTGTCTCATTTAATCCTCACAACAAAACTGTGAATTAGGTACTGAGGTACAGGGATTAAATGACTTACCCAGGGTCACACAGCTATTAAGTGTTTGAGATAGCATTAGAATTTAGGTCCTCCTTTTTCCAAGCCCATGTTCAATCTACTGCTCTAACGAGCTGCAGAAACATCCAAACTTATGATTCAACTGAAAGGGCTCTCTACAAAGTTACCAATTATCTCTTACTTTAAATCTAAACACCTTTACTCAATTCTCATCCTTCTTGACCTCTCTGCATGATCTGCCACTGTGGATCACCACTTCTGGGATAATCTCTATCCTTTATCAGTTTTCAATATGCTGTTCTGTTGGTTTTCCCCCTATTTAGCTAACACACTCTTCTCAGTCACCCTTCCTGAATCTTTTCCATGTCTCTCCTTCTAAATGTGGGTGTAAACCCAAGACTCTGTCCCACACTCCCTTTTTTTCACTATAATCTCTCAAGTGATGATCCGATCACTTTCTGTGGGTTCCCTGATTACATGCATGCAGACGATTCCCAGTTGTATATATAAGCAAGATCTATCTACTCAATCAGGCCTGAACAACTGGTGGCCCACCAAAGGATTTCAGGCAGCCCACAAAAAATGTAGAGGAAGGCATCCTCTACATTTTTCACGGGTCGCCCTATATTTTTTGGCATGCCTGCAGGCTGAAAGTTGTGCAGATCAGTATTAGACATTTCAAACTGGATATCCTAGAGCCATCTCAAATTCAGCATATCCAAAATAAAATTCATTATCTTTTCCCTAACTCACCCATCTTCTAAATTCCCTGTTAATGTTGAAGAAACCATCATCCTTCTAGTGACTCAAGTTCACAAACTCAACGCCATCCCTGACTCCTCTCATTCACCCAATTATCATCACATGTCTAATCCTGTCATATCTATCTGCACAACATCTCTCATATCTATCTCCTTTCCTGTCACACAGGCACTGCCTTAGTTCACCACCCCTCATTTATACTATTTCTAAAGAATCCTATTGAGTCTCCCTTTCTGAAATCTCTCCCCACTCTAATCTATCCTGGACACTGCCACTAAAGCAGGAGTTCTTAACATTTTTGTGTGTCATGGACTGCTATGGCAGACTGGTAAAGCCCACATATCCCTTCTCCAGATGATATTTATAAATACATAAAATTTGCACAACCAGGTCCACAACTTTTGTGTCTCCATTTCTTCAACGAAAAAATTACAACATCTAGAGTGACTTCTAATTCTACAATCCTAAGGCACATTCCCATCCCATTACTACCTTTACAATACAGCAAGACCGGACTACTAGTTTCTCCTCTTATGATGCTCAACCTCGCATCTGTATACCTTTGAAGAGGCAATCTCCCATTCCTTAAAGGCTTTCTTTCCTGCCTCTGAGTTTTCCAATGCCAGGTGTTCTTCAAGACTCAAAAGTGACACCTTTTGCAGAGGTCTTTCCTAGACAAGCTATCCTTTCTACAGTTACCTTGTATCTACTTTATATGTATATATGTGTATACACATACCGACATACATGCACACACACATATGTACACAAACATGCACACAAGGAATCTTCTCCAATAGAAAAAAGGACCTTGAAGTCAGGGCACTTTTTTTACTTTTTCTTTGAATTCTTGGCACTTAGCACAGTGCTGGGCACATAAGTGTTTAATGTGAATAAATGCTTATTGATTGATTGAACTCTACCTAAGTCAGTGCTCACATCCACTGTGAACTATGTGTAGAAGATGATTAAATTATTAATATCTGTGGCTTCCTCCTGCAGTTCAGCACAGGTTTCTTCTAATAAGTACAAAGCACAATGTTGAATATCCAATAAGCAGTCAATAAATTATCACTGATTAACTGTTCAGTAAGTTAGCATGTGTTCATAGAATGTACCCTAATTAATGTTAGGGCAAACGTAATATTTTTACAAAGATAAATCTGTTAAAAGTATATACAGCACATCTACATGGCATTTTATTTTCAAATATAAAGACATATGCATATATTATATATTACATATATACGTATCATTTCATCCTAGATTTTATATATACATGTACATATATATAATACCCCAGATACAAATGATTTCTAGAATATCTACTAATTATGATTCTAGATCTAACCTTACTTCTCTATATACAATGATAAAAGAGATTTAAGACAAATCCTTAACTCTTAAAATCCTGTGCTGACAAGAAAACTCCCAGCTATAAAGGTGTAAAAAGGAATACATCTGTAGTCAAAAATGGAAATCAGTGATAAAACATTTATTTCAACAATGGTACAGTGTACTTTTAATTTTCCAGATATCAAATTTTTCTCTTTCTTTAAAATGAACAAGGAAACAGTATTTTTAAAAGTAAACAAAATTTTTGGCTAGCATTTTAATTCTGAGAAAGTCAGGAAAGTTAGCATTATTGCCACAATAACAGATGTAATTAGATAGTTATGAACATTAGATATGGCAAAACAAAGAATGACACAGGAACTAAATTATACTTACTATCATAATGATTTCTAAAAAGTCTTTAAAACATAAACCTAATGCCTTATTTCCTTGATCTTAAAGATGGATTAGGAGCACATATAAGAAGAGATTAAGAACAGAAAATCATAAGCTAAATAATAAAAGATACCTTATATGATTTGAACAAAGTAAAATACGGGGTTCCCTTTTTGTACTAAAATCCTGTAGCATTAACTGTCAGTACAATCTATTAGGCATTTATCACATATTACCTTATATTGTTAGTTAATATTTCACATCTCTCATTGCCTCAACTAAATTATAAACTCCAGGAGGGCAAAAACCAAGTCTTATATTTCCCACAATGCCTGAGACAGATGGCACATTCGATATACATTTATTTATAGATTTATTATGTTATATTGAATATATGATTAGATATATGAGTAGTTATATTACAGCATTTACTCAGAGTGCCTAACTCATTCATGGGATCTCACTCAATAGGAGACTATAGAAATGTAAAATGAAGGCTCTAAAAGAAGCTGACTGGTGGTTAAAAGGTACAAAACCATAAATTCCAATAAAATTTATCTGCCATGGTCTCACAATTATTCTTCTGAAGTTAAGAACCCAATCACTTATTCCACCATCTGTACCAAAGGAAATAAAAAAACAACTTAATTTTGAAAAGTAGAATACAGACTTCTCTTTACCTTATCTTCCAATTGCTGTTTCACAAGATGATATTTTCGCATAAGTTTTGAGTTCTCATCCTCTTGGTGGGCTAACTCTTCTGTAAGCTTTTCACACTGAATTTTTATTTTCTCCATCTGCCAACGATGAACTTTTGCCACATTCTTGTCTTCCAAGTTTTCTGCCTGATGAAAGGAGAAGGATAAGATAGAGACCACTGTCAACAGGTAAAGTGTTTTAAAATAATGCAAGTCAATTTTAAAGAATATACAGAAATCACAAAAAAACCACTACCAATGGACAAAGAAGCTAAATATCTTTAGTTATTTCTCAATGTACACACACACACACACACACACACACACACTCTCTCTCTCTCTCTCTTTCTCTAAAAGATAATATGGTGTTACAGAAAGTACACTAACACCAGAAAACCTAGGGATTCAATTCTTTTCTCTGACACTTACTAGCTTTGAAACTTTGGGTATAAATCCTTGTGACACAAGCAAATAAGCTAACAAATAAAATGTCTCTTATTGTAAAAAATAATCCAATACCATTACCAAGTTTACGTATCATCTTTTTACTTCTTATAAGTCCTGTTAAGAAGTTCAGGTACAATATGAAATCACATATTTACTTTAGTTAAATCAATTATTTTGTTGAAGATATATAATTGGAGGCAGTTAAATAACTGATACTATATTTCAATAGTTTAAGGGTCCATGACTTCATCAGTATCAGCAGTCTTTCCATTAACATAGATTATAAGCCATTTATGTTTCCAAAGTCAACCTGCAAGGTGTTAGGTATCAGGAAGCCATCATATGACTGCCAGACCTGTGGTAGATACAAAAGCATCTCCTGATTTATGTAGGCTAGTATTTAGATGACAGTATACAGTTCCAAGTCAGTACTCAAAACCTTTACAACTTGATAGACCTTTTCAAAGTTTGTCCTCTGCTTCCAAAGATTTCAAAAACCCAGGGTGCCACTCTATGCTATGATGAGGTAGTACTTTTAGTAAAGTCAAGAGACAAATCATGACTGGATTGCATCTGATTTTCAAATAAATTTAAATTAAATGGCAAGAACATTTCACTGAGACTTAAGAAATCAAAGAATGAGAATGGTGATACTAAGTTGGATGGAAAAAATATTTTCAATCTCCTAAAATAGAAAAGATTAAGTACATCACAATTTGCAAGACCAGACAAAGTTCCATTTTCCAGTAATTACAATGAAAGTGCAACATGGGAATATCCCCAAAACAAATGTAAAGATTCAAAGGAACATACCCTATATAGAGTTTCCTACCCAAAGTCCATTGGCATGTCAATATATAAATCTCCCACAGTATCTGTATTCTCTATTCCTTTCCCATTAATTTCTTAAATAAAAAATGGTGATGGATGAGAGAGAGTAGTTATTTCTCAGATGAAACAAACATCTAATGAATGTTAAAGAGCAAAAAGATCTGGCAATTCTCACTCTGGATCAATTTTCAGTTCTCACATTGATATTCCAGACTAGATGTACCATTCCCTCAAGTCTCAGTCTCTCCATTTCAAAACCCTTAAGAAGTTCATGGAAGGTACACAATCTACTTTCAAATTACAATGCTTTACATGTGGATAATTTATTTTTTATTTGAAATTCCAAATATTACTCTCCTTTCATTCCACATGAATTCACAACATATCAAAAAGGGAGGTGACAAGTAATTTTCCTATTTTACAAAAAGAAATACCAAGTGATCAAACAAATTACAAAGCCAGGATCAAATTCTCTCGGTTCCAAAAATTAATTTTAAATAATAGTTCTTAGTTTCATGAAGTTATTGCCTCAAAGACCTAGCTTAGATGATGTTATTTTATTTGAACACATTTATATTATAGAGAACTCTCCAGATTGGACATAGTAGGTAACAGATCTCATTCAAATGCAAATTTGAGTTCAGAATTAATAGAGTTAATAGTTTTCAGAGTTACTACCTCCTCATAAACATCCATATTGGTTGTTAAATTTCTTGACTTTGGAGTCCTTTCCAAACTAATTCATTTCCATATTTACAAGACATCTTTCTCTTGAATCACATAAAATTGTGAGATATGATAAAGTATTTCATGACTTGTATGCAGTGAAACTTGCATCGTACACAAAATGCATAGTAGTACTACTGCCTTTCAGAGAATTACTCATTTTAAATTGGCTTTACAATAAAAGGAGGGTTTAAAAAATAACTTCTGTAAATTAATCACCCTAATGAGATTATGTTCCAAAATAGTTCTCTAACGTGTCAATGATGCTGTAACTGTCATTCTTTGCAAGTATTTCCATCAATGAGATATGACAATCTCACAATAAAGCACTTACCCAGCAACATTTTGAAAGATAAAACTCAAAATGAGCTTGTTCTGGTTATTTTTTCACAGTGCCTACAGGCTGACTTCTTATGGTTACTACTACATTAATAAGACACATATACATATATGCATCTATATGTATATGTGCCTTATTAATGTAGTTAATTAATTAATATTTATATAGGAGCTATGAACTTGACAAGTCTTTGACATTTTTCATTTCAGAGGCCATAAATGTTAAATGAAAACACATTTGAAGTTCCACCTCTTACTGTCACCTCTATCTTTTCTGAACTCTTGAAATAGCTAAACATCCTTTTTAAGGGTTTCTGTATTCTGCAGGTGTTCCCAAGTAGCTACTATAACTCATTGCAACTCTTGCTGAAAAGACAAGAATAAGCCCTCTTGATTGTTAGTTTTATCTTTTCTTCAGTGTTTAGAATAGAGAATGATCTCTACAAGTTTGCATTTTATGTTTACTTTTATGTTTTACAAGTTTACTTCATGACCTAGTAGAAAAAAAAAATCCTAAAAGAATCATCCCACTAATTGTGCACCAATACCTTCAGGGATCTAATGAGGCTCTCAACTTCACTCTGTTCTTGTTTAAACTGCAGCTTTAGCTCTTGAATACTGCGATCATGCTTGGCTTTCATGTTCTGTAATTCTGTCCGGAGATCTTCCAGCTCGCTCTGGCGTACATCTCTTTCTACTTTTAACTGCCTGATGACTGTATTTGTTTCCTCCTGGCTAGATCCCTCCATTTTCTTGAGATCAGAAAGGTTTTTAAGCGCCTCCTTCTTGGCCCGCTCTTCCTCAGCCACTTTATTAATGAGCTCTGCTCGAGAAAAACTGAGGTCCTTGATAGTCTCTTGGAACTCAGAGAGTTTTTCCTTGTCTTTTTCTCGGGATTTTTTTATATCAGCAATTTCCTTCTCAAGGTGCTCTTTTTCACTAGTTATCTGGTTATGTACCCTACTGTGCTTTTGCAATTCATTTTCCAATTGATGGACAGTGTCTTTGAGGGTCCTGACTTCCTCCTCCACGTCCATTTGCTGACACTTCATTTCACTAAGTTTTCTCTCCTTACAATGAAGCTCCTCTTCCTGATTAGCACGCTTGGTTATGATGTCATTCAGCTCCTGTCGAAGACTTTCGATCCGGCATGAAGCTAAGTGAAGCTGACCCTTCAAGTCATCTTTCTCTTTCAGCATCTAGCAAATTTAAAACAAAGAAAAATATTATAAAATTTCTTTAAAAATTTTTTATATAGGCTATTTTACAACAAAATTAAACTTATTCCAAGAATAACGAATATTCACTTACAAAAATGTTTTAGACTTCCTCCCCCCCTCACAATTTTATGATCAGTACTTGCTGATGGAAGAATTTTTTATAAAAATGAGAGAAGAAATGCACAATTAATAGATTCAGCCATAGCCTGACACTAGTAGTCAATGAAAGTGGGAAAGATGTATGAATCAAATTCACCGAGCAAACAAACAAACAAATCTCTTTAATTAGAAACCTATTAACTTTAGTTCTGTGAAAAATTTCAACAGCAGCTGGGTGATAGTATAGTGTACTACTGTATATTTTTCATAGATTCTGTGTTAAAGAAATTAATAGCATAAGCAAGATTTCTAGCTCATTGTCAACATTTTAAAAGTTGTTTTTAAAGTCAACTGAAAGTACCTTTTTATTTTCTAACTTTTTAAATAGTATTTATTTTTCCAATTACATGTAAAAACAATGTTTGACATTCAGTTTTTAATAATTCTGAGTCCCAAATTTCTGCCCTCCCTTCCATATCTCTCCCTAAAAAGATAAGAATTTTAAATAGGTTATATATGTGCAGTTATTTAAAGCATAGTTCCATATTAGTCATGTTGTGAAAAGAAGAAACAGAACAAAAAAATACAAAAAAAGATAGAGGGAAAGCAGTATGCTTCAATCTGCATTTAGACTCTCAGTTCTTTCTCTGGATATGGATAACATTTTTCTTTGGAATTGTCTTAGGTCATTGTACTGATGAAAAAGGCTAAGTTATTCATAGCTGATCATTGCTGTTACTGTGTACAGTGTTTTCTTGGTTCTTCTCACTTCACTTTGTAACAACGTTTCCAGGTTTTTCTGACGTCTAATATTCCATCACAATCATACACCACAGCTTGTTCAGTCATTCCCCAACTGATGGGCACCCCTTCAATTTCCAATCTGTTGCTGCCACAAAAAGAACTACTATGATTATTTTATACACACACACACACACACACACACACACACACACACTCACACACACAAACATATTTTCTCTTTTTTATGATCTCTTTAGGATACAGACTTGGTAGTAGTATTGCTGGACAAAAGGGCATGAATAATTTTTTTTTTTTTTAGGAAAAATAAGTAACAACAAATTTATTTACTTTTACAAGGCAAATTTGATGGTAAAACAGATTAGCACATGTCAGATTTTTTTTATTCCACGTGATATAAAACTGAATGGAAACTAAATTCCATCTGAATCTTCCTGGAATAAAACTGCCTTAATCTATTTAAGTTAAACACATGCCTTTCTCTTTTAGTTCATAATTTATTTTGTTAGCAAATATGTAAATGATAATAACAGCTTGTATTTAGAGAAAGCCTTGTTTTATAAAACAAGATTCATTTAAATTATTAAAAATGTGTCCCATTGCACAGTCTCACTTTTCAGATGAGTAAACAAAGGTCAAGGCCTAAAAATCCTTTACAAAAGGAAAGAAAGATACACAAATCCTATTATAACTTGAGTCCTCTTTTTGCTTCTAATTTTTTCTTCTTCTTCTGTCTCTTTTCATCAGCTTCCACCTTCAGCTTTACTTCCTCAGTAGTAAGGGCCCCCAATTTCTTTGTCTTTGCCTTCTTCACTTTTTCTTTGAGAGCAGCTATATCAATTTTTGTTTCAGCAGAAGCTTTCTTAGGTTTCATAACTGGTTTTTCTTTTGGTGGGATAAAAGCCTTGTTTCTTTCCACCTGTCTCTTACTGACTGCTTCAGCTTGTTTAGCCTTTATTTGCTCCATTCTTTGTTGCTTCTTCTGACTTTCTTTCAAAAAGTATTCACCACTAGCCAATTCTTTATCAATCCGACTTTCTGGCTGTGGAGGTGGGAATGGTGTATACTCTTTCTTAATAGTTTTTTTCCTTTGTTCCTTGCGTTTATTCAAATTTTTGTGTTTGAACTGTGGCAAAAACCTTTCCCAATCTTGTGATCTTAATTCAGAGTCCTTTGAGAGCTCTCGTTTAATCATCAATGTTTTTCATAGTATCCAGGACTACTTTTCGAACTTCTTTTAAACCATTAAATGGTCCAAGAGCTGAAACAGTGTTACCCTGAACCATGATGTAACAGTTTGTTAACAGTTCCAATGCCTTCAGAGTAGATCCTTTGTGTCCAATAAGCCGTTGTCTTCTTTTTACAAATCTCTGTTTGTTTCTTACTAAAGAACTGATCTTAATGATGTCACATGCAGTGTCATCCCCAAGAATTCGTATTGCCTGTTCAAATGGGACACTTCTTGCTAAAAGCTTTATTAAGTCCCTGGCCCTGATGATGATATAAGGATCAAAAGTCTTCTTAGTTGTGCAAACAGTCATGCTACCTTCAATTAGGTCCAGTGTTGCATTTATATGATGTTCATGCAAAGCTTTCTGCACCAAAGGCCAACATTCCTTCAGGTAGGCTTCTCTGCACTTGGGAACAAAGTTCCAAAACTGCTTTCTTCTAACAGTCCTCTGGGGTTGCCATCCTTTGTAAATGAGGTTTCCTTCCATCCATCAGGAACAGTGAGGGGTTCTGATTCATCCACAGCGCGGTTCCCTCGTTTCTGGTTCCGAAGCCCACTCTCCACTGTTGTGGACTCTTTCTCTGTCCGTGCCTTAGGAGTCGCAGCCATGGCAAGCGTTTCCGGCTTCCGGAAGGGCATGAATAATTTGATTGCCCTCTGGGAATAGTTCCAAATTGAAAAGCACCGATTTTAAGCAAAATAAAAATCTAATCACACATTTTAAAATTTATTATTTATTTACTTTTAACATTCTTTTCTTTTTTTTTAATTTTGAGTTTCAAATTCCCTCTCTCCCTCCCACATTGTATCTCACCACTGAGAAAGCAGGTAACATGATAGCAAATTATACATGTGAAATCATGCAAAGACTATTTTCATATTAGCCATATTTTTTAAAAAGCAAGAAAAATAAAGAAAGTGAGAAACTTATACTTCTGTCTACACTCAGAATTCATCAGTTTTCTCTCTGGAGGTAGATAGCATTTTTTCATCATGGGCACCTTGGAATTGTCTTGGATGACTGTACTGATCATGAATAGTGCCATTCATCATATTACAACATTGCTGTTACTGTGCACTATAGTCTGCTGGTTCTTCTCACTTCACTTTACATCAGTTCATATGAATTTTCCCTTTTTTTTTTTTAATGAAACCACACCCCTTACCATTTCTTATAGTACAGCAGTATTACGTCACAATCTTATACCATAACTTATTCAGCCATTCCCCATTTGATAAGCATCCCCTCAACTTCTAATTCTTTATTCACAACATAAAGAGAGCTATACAGAACCAGGAGAACATTATATATAGTAACAGCCACAATGTGCTATGACTAACTTTGATAGACATCTCTTCTTAGCAATGCAAAGATTCAAGAACAACTCCAAAGGACTCAGGATGGAAAATGTTGTCCATATCTAGAAATAGAACTATGAAGCCTAAATGTAGATTGAAGCATATTATTTGAAGCATATTTTCAATGGTGTACTTCCTTATCAAGAACATAATCAAAAGCAAAAATACTATAGAAGAGATTCATTTGTTAGAGTCAGGAAGAGGGAAGAAGTTACAGCACAAAAAAAAAAAAACCACCCTTAGGTAGTAACAAAAACAGCAGCAAAGGTATCAGAAGGAATTGGAGGGTGGGCTTGGATATATTATATGTTAGTGTTGTGATAAAGGGGAGAGATATAGCGGGATTAAGGTTAGAACTGGGATTGCAACATCAACCCTAAGCTATTTTATAAAGAATGAAGATTCCCTATCTCTAACCTCCCCTTGGTATACCTTTCATAGCTTAGTTTTAAACCCATTCAACTGAATTAAAATAAATGGAAGCATATGTAAAAATACTAAGAAAGTATACCATTGAAAATATCCTCTTCAGTAATAAAAACTATCAGAATTCTCGTTTCCTACATGTGTCTTCAGACGATTAATTTACCTTTGTTGCAAAAGTCAAGTCTACTAGTGTACAGGGTAGTACCATACTGGGGGCTAAGAAGTTTAGGACAAAGGTGAAAATGGTGTGGGTAGAAGAAATTTTGAATTTTCTTCACAAATTTACTATTCCAATAAAATTTTCTACTCCAGTTTTTTTAAATAAAAAAAATCTGTATTAAACACTACATAAATGAAAGCCCTTCATTCACATAGTGAATTGTCACTGCCATATAGTTCCAATGCAGATAGCTCTATTTTACATAAATTTATAGAGTATTTTTATTTGAAATTATTTGAAATTTTTACACCAAAGTTTTATTTTCAGGGGATTCATTAACTAAGTTGTCGCTGTATAAGAGACATATGGATAAATTTTAGGACATGAATTCCTTCTTAATGCATTCTTTTGAGGTTAAGGATAATCCCAAACCCAGCAACATACATGTCAATGTTCTAGGAAATACATCTCCTCCTCCAAAATAATAGGCCTTCCCACCACTCAGAGGATTCATGAACTTCCACAAAAGGTCTACATTTGAGATAGTGAAAAGCTTCAGAGCTACAGTTGCTAGTGCTAAAAACACTGAAACTAGCATCAACTCTGTGCTTTATAAAGCCAACAAAATTTTAAAAAATTCTATTACTAGACAATTACATATGCATTTGAGCGTCTGTTATAAGCACAGATAACATTATGTTAGCCATTATAATAAAAAAGCAAGAACATAACCCTAATAAATGTGAAATAAAATCCTTAACTCAGAACTTTCAAATGCAACAGAAGTTCTAATTATATCTGTTCATTGGAACAGGTCCTTCTGACTCCAAATATGGCCTCAGACATTTATCACAAAACTCGTTGTGTGACCTTGGACAAGTCACTTAACCCCAATTGCCCTACCTTCCCCCCTCCAAAAAGAAAAAAAAAAAAAACCAGAGGTTCTCCAGCAGCCAGCACCACACCATCCATATGTGGGACCATCAGTTACGACAAATGGAAGTTTTAAATACTGCGGATAAGTTCAATTTCCTTGGCAGTATACTTTCCAAGGATGTACACATTATAATAAGGTTGATGCACACATTGCTACAACCAGTTCAATGTTTGGAAGGCTCTACAGGAAAGTATGGGAGAAAAGAGGCATTTATTTAGACTAACTACCAGACTGAAGGTCTACAGAGCTGTTGTGCTGACCTCCTAGCTGTAAGCCCGTGAAACTTAGAAAGTATACCAGTGCCATGCCAGGAAGCTGAATTGCTTCCATCTGAGTTATCTTAGGAAGATTCTGAAGATCAAAGATCACCTATCAAGATAAGGCATTGGACACTGAGGTCCTATCTCAAACTAAAGTGCCAAACATTCAAACTCTACTTCAGAGAGCACCACTCCAATGAGCTGGCCACACTGTTTAAATGCCAAACATTTACTTGCAGAAAAGACTATTTTACAGAGAATTCACACAAGGCAAGCATTCACATGGGGGTCAGAAGAAGCAATACAAGAATACTCTCAAGATCTCTCTGAAGAACTTTAGAACTGATTGCAGGAAACGGGAGACAGTAGCACAGGACCACCCAGCATGGTATGCCCTCATCAAAGATGTTGCGCTCTGTGAGCAAAGCAGAATTGAAGTAGCCCAAAAGAAACACAAGATGTACAAATTTAGAGAATCCACCCCAAATGTTCACATAGACAATCTGTGCCTGACTTGTGGTAGAACGTTCTGAGCTCGTATTAGTCTAAGGAGCCACAGTTGGACACTGCAATTTGACTCTAACATAGAGATGCCATTTTGGTCATCTTCAAAAATGAAGAATGACAACCATACCATAACATACTTTCCAGGGACATACACAGAGATGATGAGGTCGACACATGCAACAACAATGACAAGAATAGAAGGGAGAAGAAAAGAGGAAAGAAACCTGAAGGACATATCTTGTTAGAGGGTATGATCTAGAAAAATAAGAGAGATTATTAGTAACTTGGAGAGAAAAGTTTCAGTGGAATGATAAAATGAGAAGCAAGAGGTTAAGAGAAAAAAGAGGTTAGGAGAAAAAAGTGAAGGCACCTATTATAGATGATCTTGTTTTTAAGGAGGTCAGCCACAAAGGGCAGGACAACAATTAGCAGGGATAGAAGGATCAAGTGAGGGTGTTTTCAGGATGGGGGAGGCATGGGCATGTTTATAGGCCATAGGGTTACCTGAAGCAACCCTAAGTCAAAAGCCAGAAAGAGGCTGAAAATAAATGAAAGGGGAGATAGCAGGGAGAAATGGAATGGGATTACTTGAGCGAGCAGAATGGTTAGCCTTGGTAAAGAGTAAGGCCACTACTTCATGTGAGACAGTAGTAAAGAAAGAGAGTGAAATATGAGCTAGGTGAGGACCAAGAAAAAGGAAAGAAGAAGGAGTCTGTGGTGAATGGTCCTACTTTTTTCTATTAAAAGCAAAGCAAGGCTCTCAGATGAGAGAGTGGAGAGACGGACAGCCTTGGGAGGTTTGAAGAAAGATGAAAAGGTGTTCAAACCTTTTCCAAGAGAAAAGAAGACACTGTGGAGAGAGGGATAGTGAGTTGATACAGGAAGTATGGGATGATTGCCTAGTAATTGTGAGGGCCCAGTTGAAGTTACTTAATATAAATTTGCAGGTGATCCACTCAGAATGGCTGCATGATTTTCTCCATCTTCCTTCAGTATCATATGTGCAGAAGTGAAGGCAGCAAACAGTGGGAGTGATCCAAGGCCGAGGGGCCGAGGTCTGGCTGGGCATAATCATTCATACAAGGGGACTAGAGATTTAAGAAAGGAACACAGTGTTGAGTTGAAATGGTTCAAGAAGATGTGAAGATAGAGAGGAGACAGTAACTAGCACAGGGGAGAAGGCTTGGGAGAGAACTGAAGAGTCAAAGGATTGAAGTCACTAGGCAGACAGAGTCAGAAAGAGAGGTGAAAAGCCATTAGATCATAGTTGGATAAGATTTTGAAACTCTTAAACATAGAGGTAGTACATTTGTGGGTGATGGCAACACCAAGGATGTGGTTATCATTGTGTGTGACTGACAAGGAGTAAAGGAATGCCTCACAGGAACTGCTGAATGCCAACAGTTTATAATCTTCCTGAAGCAACTGTTAGGGGTGGGGAAGGAGGCACCTTATCATATGTAGCCAGAACCATTAAAAGCACTGCCAGAAGCATAGAAGCCACAAAGGGTTCATCATTCTCTGCAAAAAATTTTCATTTAATATAAGCAAAATTATCCATTTTCCATCTCGTACTGCTCTTTATCTCTTATTTGGTCATAAATTCTTTATTTCTCCATAGATCTGACAGGCAAATTATTCCTTGCTCTCCTAATTTGCTTATGGGATCACTCATTATGTCTAAATGACATACCCATTTTGACATTATCTTGGTATATAGTGTAAGATATTGGTCTCTACATAGTTTTTGCCATACTGTTTTCCAGTTTTCTCATCACATTTTGTCAAATAGCGAGTTCTTATCCCAGAAGTTGGGGTCTTTGAGTTTATCAAACACTAGATTACTATAGACATTTACTATTGTGTCTTTTATAAAGACACTTATCTACCATTCTATTTCTTAGCCCATACTAGATAGTTTTGATAATTACCACTTTATAATATAGTTTGTTAAAAAAATAATAATAATAATATAGTTTGATATCTGGTACAGCAAGGCCACCTTCCTTTGCATTTTTCTTATTAATTCCCTTGATATTCCTGACCTTTTGTTCTTCTAAATGAATTCTGTTATTATTTTTCCAGCTCTATAAAATAATTTTTGACAGTTTGAGTGATATGGCACAGAATAAGTAAATTAATTTAGGTAGAATTATCATTTTTACTATATTGGCTCATTTTAGCAATGAACAATTGATATTTTTCCAATTATTTAGATCTGATTTCATCTGTGTGAAGTGTTTTATAATTGTGTTTATAAAGTTCCTGGGTTTGTCTTAGCAGGTAGACTCCCAAGTATTTTAGATTATCTACAGTTATTTTAAAATGGAATTTGTCTATCTCTTGCTGCTGGGTTTTGTTGGTAATATATAGAAATGCTATTGATTTTTGTGAGTTTATTTTATATCCAGAATCTTAGATGATATCAAAGAGTTGTTCATTATTTCAACTAGTTGATTCTCTAGGATTCTCTAAATACAACATCATATCTTCGGCTAAGAGAAATAGTTCTGTTTCCTCAATGCCTATTCTAATTCCTTTGATATCTTTTTGTGTCTCTTATTACAATAGCTATCATTTCTAGTACAACGTTGAATAATAGTGGTAATAATGGGCCTCCTTGCTTCACCCCTGATTTTACTGGGAAGGCTTCTAGCTTATACTTATTACAGATAATACTTGTTGATGATTTTAGAAAAGTAATACTTATCATTTTAAAGAAAGTTTCATTTATTCCTATGCTCTCAACAATTTTTAACAGAAATGGGTCTAATTTATGTTTATAATGAAAAATGTACTTTACCAGCTTGGGGCAGAGCCATGGTAAACTACAGGATTGTGAAAGGTATAGCTAACCTCAATTTTATCAAATAACTTTATAAAATATTTCAAATTACTCTCACATAAAAGAGATATATGGACTAGATAATATGATTAAAATAATTCAAAACATTAAATGATTGGACTCAAAAAGTAGTTGTCATTGGTACAATGTCAATTTATGATGTTCCTTCCCTCTGTAACATTTTTGTTCATGATGTATTTATCAAATTTAAATATGCTACAAATAATGGGAAGGATAATTAATATATTGTTGGAAATAATACAGCTGGAACACCAAAAGATTTCTACACTGGAGCTGAATATAATAAGATGAAATGAGTACTTGCAATTGGGGTTAAGTAACTTACTCAAGGCTACACGGCCAGCCATTTCTGGGTGTGGTGCCAAGTATCCGAGCCCAGACTTGAACCCAGGTCATCCCGACACTGGAGCTGGTGCTCCCACTCGCTGAGCCACCTGGCCGCCTCTCATACTTGGGTTTTAAAAAATAAATTTCCTAAATAAAAGATGGGGCAGGCATGGTTAGACAGAAATTTTTCTGAAAAAAATATCTGGGAGTTTTAATGGGTTACAAACTCAATGAATCAGTGGTATATGAGGCGGCACTAAGAAATGCTAATGTAATCTTGGGCTGTATTTCGAGACCCATTATCCTCATTCCTTTATTTGTAGAGGTGGGGGGCTATGGATATAGAACTCTATATATGCCTTCAGATCCAGATGTCGTATTGGTTAGTTTTGATGAACTGAAAGTTTTTTTCCTCTTTCTTTGTTATAAGGGGTGATTCTCTGGGGAAAGGAGGGGGAATGGAAAATAAGAAAGGAAAATAACCAAAAAACCAAAGTATATGTTAAAATATTTTAAAGAGAGAAGGATATCTTCAAGTAAGAGGTGGTAGTCCTTCTGTACTTTTTCCAGGTTATACCACATCTGAAGAATTTTTTTTTAATTTCTTTTTAAGTTTTATGTAAATCTTTTGTTTTTCTACATTATAAAAATTTACAAATTGCCTCCACTCTATGAGAGATCTCTTGTAATAAAGTAAAACAATTAACTAAAACAAACAACACAATGAACTTATCTGAAAGTAAAGGCAACATTCTACACCTCTAGTATACCCCCCAAATTTTATATCTAACTAACAGAAATCTATTTTCTCTCATTCTGTACCTTAAATTTAGCACTTCTATATCAGGAGGTGGATAGTATGTCACACTACTATTCTGTTCAAATCTTGCAAGGTCACTGTATTGTTCAAAGCTCTTATAACTTTCAAAGATACTAGTCTGCAGTGCTGTTATTATATAAATCATTTTCTCGGTTCTGCTCAATTTCATTATTCATCAGTTGATAGAAGTCCTCAGAATTATTTGTTTTTATAATATAGAAAGAATAGTATAAGCTGTTTTTCTGGAACTTTTTAATTAATTCACTCTATATCAATTCTTATAAGACTTTCCATAAGTTGGCAACTGATCTAACCATTCTGCAGAGCAATTTAGAACTAAGGTCAAAGGTAAATCAAACTACATATGCCCTTTGATCCAGCAATACCACTAGCAGATCTGTAGTCTAAACGTATCATTGAAAAAGGAAATGGAACCTGTTTGTGGTGGCTAAGAACTGGAAACTGAGGGGATGCCCATAAATTGCCAAATGGCTGAACAGGTTGTAGTATATAAACATAATACAATACTGTTGTGCTATAAGAAATGATAAACAGGCAGATTTTAGAAAAAAACTTGTTAAGACTTACAAGAATTGATGCTAAGCAAAGTGAGGAGAACCATGAGAACATTTTACACAGTAACAGCAACCTTGTAAAATAAACTACAACTGACTTAACTCTTCACACCAATATAATGATCTCAGATAACTACAAGACTCATGACACAAAATCTTATCCACATCCACAAATAGAATTGTGAAGTCTGAATGAAAAATCAAAGCATACTATTTTCACTCTCCTTTTTGTGTGTGTGTGCGTTTTTTTCCTTTTGTTCTATTTCTTCTTTCACAACATGACTAATGTAGAAATATTTTTTTTTATGTGATTGCAGATATATAACCTCTATCAGACTACTTGCTATCTTGTGGAAGAGTAAGGGGTAAGAGGAAGAGAGAAAAAACCGTACCTCAAAATCTTATTGAAAATGAATGCTGGGGGCGGCTAGGTGGCACAGTGAGCAAGAGCGCCGGCCCCGGAGTGGAGAGGACCGAGGATCAGTTCCAGCCTCAAATACTTAACACCCACACAAGAAAAAACTGGCCGTGTAACCTTGGGCAAGTTACTTACCCCAGCTGCTTTAAAAAAAAAAAGAAAGAAAATGAATGCTGAAAATTATCTTTATGACTTCTGGTGCCAAGATGGATGACTGAGAAAGGAACCCTCTGAAGGTCTCCTAAATTTCCTTCCAAACAACTAGAAAATCACCTCAGAACTGATCAGGAAAAGTATCAGGGATACAGCTTACCAGCTCAGTAGCAAAGGGCTATCTCACTGCACTGAGAGGGGAGTCAGGGTCAAGAGCAGCATAAGCAGACAGCCTCACAACAGTGTGCCTGAAGCAAGACTCCAAGCCTCTGGGAATCCAGCAGTGGAGCCTTACTACCCTGCAAGCCAGCAGTCTTCGCAGTACAGCAAGGCCCCAAACCAGTGACCCTACCCCAAGCATAAGCCACCATGGAGGCCCTGACCCATTACTGACCAATAGTAAGTCTGACCCTGTAGCTAGCCAAGAGTGAGTCCCAGCCCTGGGGACTACAAGCAGAGAGGCTCTGTTTCCACAGCAACCCAGCAGGAGGGTCAAACCCTTCCAGCAGAACAGCAACAAGATCTCTCTTCCAGGGCCAACCACCAGAAAGGCTGTTACAACAGCAACCCAGCATGGGTGGCCAGGTAGCACAGAGAGTAAGAGCACCGCCTCCAGTGTCAGAACGACCTGGAGATCGAATCCCAGGCTCAGACACTTAGGACCCACCCAGAAACACCTGGCCGTGTAACCTTGAGCAAGTTACTTAACCCCAATTGCTTAGGGGCAGCCAGCTGGCTCAGCGAGTAAGAGCGCCGGCTCCAGTGTCATCCAGGGATGACCTGGATCAAATCTGGCCTCAGATACTCAGCACCACACCCAGAAATAACTGGCTGTGTAACCGTGAGCAAGTTACTTAACCCCAATTGCTTAAAAAAAAAAAAAAACAATATCAACCCAGCAGTAAGACTGGAGCAGGCCAGCAGCTAAGCCCTACACCCACAGAAAGCCAACAGGGAGGTGCCACCAACCCACATAATCCAGAAGGCAAGCCTACCCTCCAGAGAAAGCAAGCAGCAAAGCCCTAAACTCCTGTGAAAGCCACCAGAAAAAAAAAGGAGCTTAACTACAGAAAGTTACCATGGTGACAGAGAGGCTCAAGACATAAACTTAGAAGAGGACAATAGTGTCAAAATAACTATATGTGAAGTTTCAAAGAAAAATGCAAATTGGTTTCAGGCCTAAAAAGAACTCCTAAAAGAGCTTAAAAAGGATTTAAAAAAGCAAATTAGAGAAGTAGAAGAAAAATTGTGAAAAGAAATAAGAATGATACCAGAGAATCAAGAAAAAAGAGTCAAAACCATGGAAAAAGATACAAAAATTACTGAGAAAAATGATTACCTAAAAATGGATTTGGTCAAATGAAAAAGGAAGTACAAAAGCTCACTGAAGAAAATAATTCCTTAAAAATTAGAATTGAACAAGGGAAAACTAATGACTCTTATCCCATAGGATAGAACTAGATGGCAAAATAGAAACTGAAAGAATCCACTGATCACTATCTGAAAGAGATCCCAAAATGAAAACTTCCAGGAACATCACAGTCAAATTCCATAGCTTACATATCAAGGAGAAAGTAATGAAAGTAAGCAAAAAAAAAAAAAAAAAAAAATTCAAAGACAGTGGAGATACACTCAGGAGTACACAAGACTCGGAAACTTCCACATTAAAGAACCAGAGGGCTTAGAATATGCTATACCAGAAAAAAAAGGAGTTAGGATTACAACCAAGAATCTCCTACCAGCAAAACTGAATATAATCTTTCTGGGGAAAAAGTGAATATTTAATGAAATAGAGAGCTTTCAAGCATTCCTTATTAAGAGAGAAGAATAAAAAATTTAACCTCATAAAACAAGACTCAAGGCAGCTGGCAGAGGCAGGCCCGGAAGGGGCCTGATCAACTCCAAGGGCAAGTCTTCCCACCAACCACAAGGGCAACTACCAGGCCTATCACCAAAGGGCTGGGACTGGAAAGAGCAAGATAAGAAACAAATACAGGGGCCCCTGTCCCGCACTGCAAACACTCCTGGGGCTACCAATGCATAGCCTAGAAATTTTTTTTTAAAAAGCCCCTTTCAGGACCTCCATAGACCAGGATGACAGAGTGAACCTCACCTGCTCGAACTCCCACCTCTTATCCTGAAAACATAGTAACTCTTGCCCCAGGGCAAAACCCTCTACAGTAAAGGCTTAGGATCCTAGAGGAAGGGCGTGGCTAGGGTCCTGCCTCAAAATGGGTAGAAAGCAGACTACAAAGACAAAGACTCTGGAGTCCTACTATCCTCAGAGAGAGGAACCAAACTCAGAGGGAGACAATGTGGACTCCACACCCAAAGCTGAAACATCAATAGGGAATGGGTCCCAAGCAAAGAAGGCTTTCCTAGATGAGATCAAAAGGAACTTTGAAAACAAAATGAGAGAGATAGAAGACAAAGTGAATAATTCTCTCAAAACCAAAATAGCAGAATTAGAAAAACATTATAATGAAGAAAACATCTCTCTAAAAGGAAAAGTGTATGATATGGAAAAGGAGCTCCAAAAATTGAGCAAGGAAAATGTTTTGCTAAAAACTAGAATAAACCAAATAACTCTATGAGGAACCAAGAATTAGTCAAAGCAACAAGAATGAAAAATTAGAAAAAGAGGTAAAATACCTAAAAGAAAAAATAACTGACCTGGAAAACAGATCCAGGAGAGAGAATCTGAGAATCATAGGCCTACCAGAAAATCATGATGAAAAAATGAGCCTGGACAACATTCTCCAAGAGCTCGTTAAGGAAAACTATCCTGAGATACTAGAACCTGAGGGTAAAATAGAAATTGAGAGAATCCACTGGACACCTGATGAAAGAGATCCCAAACTGAAAAGTCCTCGAAATGTTGTGGCCAAACTCAACGACTACCAGATAAAAGAGAAAATACTTCAAGCAGCCAGAAAGAAACAATTCAAATATGGAGGGTCCACAGTGAGGATAGCACAGGATTTGGCAGCCTCTACACTGAAAGATCAGAGACAGTGGAATACAATTTTCCGGAAGGCAAAAGAGCTCGGGTTACAACCAAGGATCACATACCCAGCAAGACTGAGCATATTCTTCCAGGCAAAGAGATGGTCATTCAACGATATAACACAGTTCCAGACCTTCTTGATAAAAAAGCCAGAACTCAATGGAAAATTCAACTTCCAATTATGAGATGCAACAGTGACGTAGAAACGTAAACAAGGAAAACACACACACACCCTGCTATTTGATAAGAGCAAAGTGGCTATAGATAAGTAGAGGGTATGAGTATAAAATACACAAAATGACGATTAAGAAAAAATCTTATTAAGGGCTACAAAGAGACTGCAAAGGAAGAAAGGGAATGAATGAAGTGGAAAAGGGTAAATTATGCAACACAAAGAGGTATAAAAACTGTATAGCAGAGGAAAAGAAGGGAGGGAGATGGGAATTATATGAGCTTTTCCCTCATTGGTTCTGGTGCAAGAAGGGTATAACAACCAGTTAAGCATAGGACTCTATGGAGAAGAAATGCAAAAAGTATCACTTTAGAGGGAAAGAGGGGAGGGAGAGTAGCTTTACATGAGATTTGTTCCTGTCACTCTTGGTGCGAAGAAGAAATAACATACTTCATTAAGTATAAAAATATCCTACAGGCAGTGGGAGGGAGAAAGGGCTATGAAAAGGGGGGGTAGTTAGTAGGGAGGGAAGAAGAAAGGGGAGGAAAAGGGAGGGGGGCTAAGGGAATACTGGGGGAGGCTGTGGTCAAAAAGAAAACTATTGAGGGGGGTAAGGGAAAAGGGGGAAAACTATGAACATTAACAGGGGTGGGAATAGGATGGAGGGAAAAAACAGATAACAATCATAACTGTAAATGTGAATGGAATGAACTCTCCCATGAAACTGAGATGGATAGCAAAATAGATTAGAAATCATAATCCTACAATGTGCTGTTTGGAAGAAACACATCTGAAACAGAGGGATACACACAGGGTAAAGGTAAAAGGCTGGAGTAAAATATACCATGACTCAACTAAAGTAAAAAAAAGCAGGAGTAGCAATCCTTATCTCAGATAAAGCAAAAGCAAAAATTGACCTAATTAAAAGAGATAAGGAAGAAAACTATATTCTGTTAAAAGGCATCATCGAGAATGAAGCAATATCATTACTTAACATATATGCACGAAGTGGTGTAGCATCCAAATTCCTAGAGGAGAAGGTAAAGGAATTAGTGGAAAAAATAGTTAGCAAAACTATACTAGCGGGAGACCTTAATCTCCCCCTTTCTGAACTTAATAAATCTAACCTCAAAATAAACAAGAAAGAAGTTAAGGAGGTGAACAGGATTTTAGACAGGATAGGTATGAGAGAACTCTGGAGAAAACTGAATGGGGATAAAAAGGAATATACTTTCTTCTCAGCAGTTCATGCCACATACTCAAAAATTCACCACACTCTAGGGCATAAAAACCTCACAATTCTTTGCAGTAAGGCAGAAATATTAAATGCATCCTTCTCAGATCATGATGCAATAAAAATTATATGCAAAAAAGGGCCATGGAAAGACAGACTAAAAACTAATTGGAAATTAAACAATTTAATCCTAAAGAATGAGTGGGTCAAACAAGAAATTATAGAAACAAGCAGTAATTTCATTCAAGAGAATGATAATAATGAGACAACATACCAAAATTTATGGGATGCATTAAAGGCAGGTCTTAGGGGAAGTTTTACATCCCTGAGTGCATACATGATTAAAGTAGAGAAAAGGGAGGTCAACAAATTGGGCATGCAATTGAAAAACCTAGAAAAAGAACAAATTCAAAATCCCCAATTAAATACTAAATTAGAAATATTGAAAACCAAAGGAGAGATTAATAAAATCAAAATTAAGAAAACTATTGAATTAATAAATAAAACTAAGAGCTGGTTTTATGGAAAAAAAAAACAAAATTGATAGACCCTTACTCAATATGATAAAAAAGGAAGAAGAAAACCAAATTATGATTATAAAGAATGAAAAGGGTGAATCTACCTCCAATGAAGAGGAAATCAAAATAATAATTAGGAATTATTTTTCCCAATTGTATGCACATAAATTTTACAATCTTAGGGAAATGGATGAATAGTTATAAAAATACAAGTTGCCCAGATTAACTGAAGAGGAAATAAATAACTTAAATAACCCCATCTCAGAAAAAGAAATTGAACAAGCCATCAGTCAACTCCCTAGGAAAAAATCTCCAGGGCCAGATGGATTTACTAGTGAATTCTATCAAACATTTAAAGAACAATTGATTCCAATACTCTACAAACTCTTTGGGAAAATTAGTGAAGAAGGAGTCCTACCAAATTCTTTTTATGACACAAATATGGTACTGATACCTAAATCACAAAGAGATAAAACAGAGAAAGAAGTGGCGGCCAGGTAGCACAGCAAGTAAGAGCACCGGCTCCAGTGTTGGAATGACCTGGAGATCGAATCCCGGGCTCAGACACTTAGCAACCACCCAGAAACACCTGGCCGTGTAACCTTGAGCAAGTTACTTAACCCCAATTGCTTAGGAGAGGCCAGGTGGCTCAGCGAGTAAGAGCACCGGCTACAGTGTCGGGATGACCTGGATCAAATCTTGGCTCAGATACTCAGCACCACACCCAGAAATAACTGGCCCTGTAACCTTGAGCAAGTTACTTAACCCCGATTGCTTAAAAAAAAAACACAGAGAAAGAAAATTATAGACCAATCTCCATCATGAATATAGATGCAAAAATTCTAAATAAAATACTAGCCAAAAGACTACAGCAACTTATCTCAAGAATAATACACTTTGATCAGGCAGGATTTATTCCAGGAATGCAAGGATGGTTTAATATTAGGAAAACCATCAGTATAATTGATCATATTAATGATAAAACTAGCAGAAACCACATGATCATCTCAATAGACGCAGAAAAGGCTTTTGACAAAATACAACATCCGTTCCTATTAAAAACATTAGAAAGTATAGGAATAAATGGAGCCTTCCTTAAAATAATAGGTAGCATCTATTTAAAGCCATCAGCAAGTATTATATGTAATGGGGAGAAGCTAGAAGCATTTCCCATAAGATCAGGGGTGAAACAAGGGTGTCTACTATCACCCCTCTTATTCAATCTGGTCCTAGAAATGTAAACAGTAGCAATTAGAGAAGAAAAAGAAATCAAAGGAATCAAATTAGGCAAAGAAGAGACCAAGCTATCACTCTTTGCAGATGATATGATGATATACTTAGAGAATCCTAGAGAATCAAGTAAAAAACTATTTGAAACAATGAATAAATTTGGCAAAGTTGCAGGACATAAAATAAACCCACACAAATCCTCGGCATTCCTATATATTTCCAATGAAATTCAACAGCAAGAGATAGAAAGAGAAATCCCATTTAAAGTTACTGTAGACATTATAAAATATTTGGGAATCTACCTGCCAAAACAAACCCAGGACCTATATGACCACAACTACAAAACACTTTTCACCCAAATAAAGTCAGATCAAACTAATTGGAAAAATAACAATTGCTCATGGTTGGGTCAAGCTAATATAATAAAAATGACAATTTTACCTAAATTAAATTATATATTTAGTGCCATACCAATTAATTTACCAGAAAACTACTTTATAGAGCTGGAAAAAATAGTAACAAAATTCATTTGGAAGAATAAATGGTCCAGAATATCAAGGGAATTAATGAAAAGAAATCCTAGGGAAGGTGGACTAGCTATACCAGATTCCAATCTGTATTATAAAGCAGCAGTCATCAAAACTACTTGGTACTGGCTGAGGAATAGAGGAGTGGATCAATGGAATAGATTAGGCACACAAGATTCAGAAGTCAAAGACTATAGTAATCTATTGTTTGATAAACCCCCAAGACCCTGGTTTTTGGGATAAAAACTCACTATTTGACAAAAACTGCTGGGAAAACTGGAATATAGCTCAGCAGAAACTGGGCATGGACCATTATCTAACACCATATACCAAAATCAAGTCTAAATGGGTGCATGATCTAGGTATAAGGGTTGACACTGGAAGCAGTCTCATAAAACAAGGAATAGTTTACCTGTCAGATCTGTGCAGAGGGAAAGACTTTATGACTAAACAAGAATTAGAGAACATTATAAAATATAAAATGGATAATTTTGACTACATGAAATTGAAAAGCTTCTGTACAAACAAAGCCAATGTAACCAAGATTAAGAGCGAGGTGGGAAATTGGGAAAGAATCTTTACAACCTATGTCTCTGACAAAGGACTCATTTCTAAAATATTACAGAGAACTGAGTCAAATTTATTAGAATACAAGTCATTCCCCAATTGATAAATGGTCAAAGGACATGAACAGGCAATTTTCAGAGAAAGAAATTAAAGATATCTATAAACACATAAAGAAATGCTCTTAATCACTATTGATTAGAGAAATGCAAATCAAAACAACTCTGAGGTACCACATCTCACCAGTCAGATTGGCTAAGATGACAAAACAGGAAAATGACAAATGCTGGAGAGGATGTGGGCAAACTGGAACACTAATGCATTGCTGGTGGAGTTGTGATCTGATCCAGCCTTTCTGGAGAGCAATCTGGAATTATGCCCAAAGGGCTATAAATACTTTCATATCCTTTGACCCAGCAATACCACTCCTATGGTCATATCCCAAAGAGATCACAGAAATGGGAGGAAGACCATGTGTACAAAAATGTTTATAGTAGCTCGTTTTGTGGTGGCAAAGAATTGGAAATTAAGGGGTGCCCGTCAGTTGGGGAATGGCTGAACAAGTTGTGGTATATGCATGTTATGGAATACTATTGTGCTATAAGAAACAAGGAGAGGGGCGGCCAGGTAGCACAGTGAGTAAGAGCACTGGCTCCAGTTTTGGGATGACCTGGAGATCAAATCCCGGGCTCAGACACTCAGCACCACACCCAGAAATAACTGGCTGTGTAACCTTGAGCAGGTTACTTAACACCGATTGCTTTAAAAAAATAAAAATAAAAAATAAGAAACAAGGAGCAGACGATTTTTATATTTACCTGGAGAGGCTTAAAAGAACTGATGCTGAGTCAGAAGAGTAGAACCAGGAGAAATTTGTACACAATTACAGACACAACGTACGTGTTATGACCAACTTTGATAGACTGGACTCTTCTCAGCAATGCAGTGATATAAGTCAATCCCAAAAGACTCATGATGGAGAGAAATGTGTGCATCAAGAGAAAAAACTAGAAAGAACTGAGTTTATATCCAGGTGGAAGCAAAATACCTGATCTTTTTCCTTCTCTTGTTTGGTTTTATGTCTTCTTTACCATTTTTCATTCCATCTGATACAATCCATCTTTATAACCTGACTAACATATAATATGAAAGTATTTACAGATCCTATACTTGACTATATGCCGCCATGGGAGGGGGACAAAATGTGAAACTCAAGGAATTGTGAAATTGAATCCTGTAAACTAAAAGGAAACAAATTAATTAAAAAATAAAAAAGTATAAAAAAATTAAAATAAAATAAGACTCAAAGGAAACATAAAAAGATAAAAAAGAAACAAGAAAGAAAAAGAATAAGAAATCCAATAACATTAAACTGTTTATATTTCTATGTGGCAAGATAATATTTGTAACAGTTAATTTTATTATTATAGGAGCAATTAGAAGTATATGTAGACAGAGGGTACGAATATAAGGTGATTTTGATGGGATGATACCCCCTCTAAAAACATAAATAAAAAAAAGGAATTAGAAAGCACATTGCACTGGAAGAAGGAAGGAGGAGATTAAAAGGGGTGAATTATCCTACATAAAAGAGGAAGGAAAGATCTACTATAATAGAGGGAAATATGGGGAGGTAGGATGAGGGGGCAAAGCTTAAACCTCACTCTCATCAAAACTGGCTCAAAGAAGAAATAATATACACATTCAGTTGGATACAGAAATCTATCTTACCCTAAAGGAAGGGAAAAGGGACAGAGATAATAGAAGGGGAGGGAGGGACTAATAAAAAGGAGAGAATACTGGAAAAGGCAGTGATCAGATGTAAAACATTTGTGAGGAGGGACAGGGTGAGGGGGGGCACGGTAAGAGAGAGAGGAGTAAAAAGTAAAATACAGCATAGGAAAAAAACCCCTATAGAGGAAATACCAGTTAGTTATCATAATTATAAGTGTGAATGGGATGAACTCACCCACAAAATGGAAGCAGACAGTAGAATGGATTAAAAAACAGATTCCTACAATATGTTGTTTACAAAAAACACATCTGAAGAAGGGAAATACACACAGGTTAAAAGTAAGGGGCTAGAGCAGAAGCAAATTTTATTATTAAATATTTTATTATTAAATGTTATGCTTCAGCTGAAGCAAAGAAAGCAGGAGTAGCAATCATGATCTTAGACAAAGCAAAAGTAAAAATAGATCTAATTTAAAAAAATAAAGAAGGAAACTGTATCTTGTTGAAAGTTACCATAGAAATTAAGTCATACAAATACTAAATATATATGCACAAAATGTTATCACATCTAAATTTCTGAAGGGGAAACTGAATGAATTATAGGAGGAAATAGATAAAACTGTACTAGTGGAAGACCTCAATTTTCCCCTCTCAGATAGATAAATCTAGATAAAAAATAATAACAAATAAGTAAAGTTAGATAAATCTAACCAAAAATAAACAAGAAAGAAATTAAAGAGGTGAATAAAATTCTGGAAAAGTTAGATATGATAGACCTCTGGAGAAAACTGAATGGGAATAAAAAGGAATATGCCAGTACTTGGCACCTACACAAAAACTGACCATATTTTAGGATGTAAAATCCTCACAATCAAAGGTAGAAAAGCAGAATTATTAAATGTACCCTTTTCCAATCATAATAAACTAAAAATTACACTGAATAAAGGATAATGGAAAGAGATATTAAAAATTAATTGGAAATTAAATTAATGCTAAAAATCAAGTGGGTCAAAAGACAAAATATAGAAACAATTGATAATTCATTAATGAAAATGACAACAACAAGACAACATAACAAAAATTGTGGAATGGGGCCAAAGAAGTACTGAGGGGAAAATGTGTATCTCTAATTGTTTACATCAATAAGATAAAGAAAAAGCAGATCAATTAAATGGACATGCAACTAAAAAAAGCCAGAAAAAGAACAAATTAAAAATTTCCCATTAAACACCAAAATACAAATCCTGAAAATCAAAGGAGAGATTGATAAAACTTAAACTAAGAAAACCATTAAACTAATAAATAAAACTACAAGCTGGTTTTATGTGGAAAAAAATAATAAAAAAGAAAAAAATATTAGTTAACTTGATTAATAAATGGAAAGAAGAAAACTGAATTACTAATATCAAAAAATGAAAGGGATGAAATCACCACCAATGAAAAGTAAATTAGAACAATTGTTAGGAGTTATTTTTTCCAATTATATGCCAATAAATTTGACAATCTGAGTGAAATGGATGAATGTTTATAAAAATATAAATTTCCCAGATTAACAAAAGAAGAAATGAAATACTTAAGTAATCCAATTTTAGAAAAGGAAATTAAACAAGCTATCAATGAACTTCCTAAGAAAAAATCTCCAGGACCAGATGGATTCACAAGCTAATTATATCAAATATTTAAAAAATATTTAATCCCAATATTATATAATTTATTTGGAAAAAAAAGACAGAGTCCTACCAAATCCTTTTATGACACAAAAAGGAGCTGATACCCAAACCAGGAAGAGCCAAAAGAGAAAAAGAAAATTGTAGACCAATATCCCTAAAGAATATTGATGAAAAAGTTTTAAATAAAATACCAGCAAAGAGATAACAGCAATATATCACAAGGATCATACACTATGTCTAGGTGGGATTTATACCAGGTATGCAGAGTTGGTTTTATATTAGGAAAACTAGCAGCATAGTTGACCATATCAATAACAAAACCAAAGTAATCATATGATTATCTCAATAGATACAGAAAAAGTTTTTTATAAAGTACAGCAACCGTTCCTATTAAAAACACTGGAGAGCATAGGAATAAATGGAGCTTACCTTAAAATGATAAATACTATTTATCTAAAACCATCAGCAGGCATTATCTATGATAGCAATAAGCTAAAAGCATTTCCAATATAATCAGGGGTCAAGCAAGGAGGCCCATTATTACCTCTTTTATTTCATATTGTACTAGAAATGTCAGCTATAGCAATAAGAGAAGAAAAAGAAATAAAAGGAATTAGAACAGGCAATGAGGAAACAAAACTATCACTCTCTGCAGATGATATGATGTTATACTTAGAAAATCCTAGAGCATCAACTAAAAAGATATCTGAAATTATTAACAACTTTAACAAAGTTGTAGGATACAAAATAAAGTCACTTAATCATCAGCATTTCTATATATTACCAACGATGTTTAACAGCAAGAGATAGAAAGAGAGATTCCATTTAAAATAACTGTAGACAATATAAAATACTTGGGAGTCTACCTGCCAAGACAACCCAGGAACTGTAAGAACACAACTATAAAACTCTTCACACAAATAAAGTCAGATCTAAATAAGGAACCCAATAAGCCAATATAATAAAAATGAAAATTCTATCTAAATTAATCTATTCAGTGCCAGACCAATCTATAAAAAAAAAAACATTTTATAGAGTTAGAAATAGTAATAGAAAAATTCATCTGGAAGAACAACAGCTCAAGGGTATCAAGAGAATCAGTATTTTTAAAAAATGTGAAAAACAGTGGTCTAGCCATACCAGGTCTCAAACTGTATTATAAAGCAATAATAAATGAAACAACCTGGTACTGGCTAAGAAATAGAGTGGTGGGTCAGTGGAATAGATTTGGTACAAATTATATTATACTATAAAATTACCATAGTAATTAGCATATGGTAAACCTGAAGATGCAAGATTTTGGAAGAAAATACTCATTATTTGACAAAAATTGCAGCCAAAACTGGAAAACAGTATGGCAGAAACTAGGTATAGACCAACATCTCATACTGTATACCAAGGTAAGGTCAAAATGGTTACATGATTTACACATAAAGGGTGATACCATAAGCAAATTAAGAGAGCAAGGAATAGTTAATCTGTCAGATTTATGAATAAGGGAAGAATTCAAAACCAAAGAAGGTAAAGACAGCATTATAAAATGTAAAATAGATTAATTCTGATTATTTTAAAAAACTAAAAGTTTTTGTACAAACAAAACCAATGCAATCAAAATTACGAAGAAAGTAGAAAACTTTGGGAAAATTTTTCAAGTATCTCTGATAAAGGCCTCATTTCTCAAATACATAAAAAATGAGTCAAATTTATAAAAATACAAGTCATTTCTAAATTGACAAATGGTCAAAGGACATGAACAGGCAGTGCTCAGACAAATCTAAGCTATCTATAGTCACATGAAAAATGCTCTAAATCACTACTGATCAGAGAAATTCAAATTAAACCGACTCTGAGGTACCACCTCATACCTATCAGCTTGGTTAATATGACAAAAAAGGAAAATTTTGGATGTTGAAGAGAATGACTGGTTAAGGGATTCAACCATTCTGCAGAGCAATTTGGAACTTTTCCCAAAGAGCTATGAAACTGCATACCCTTCGATCCAGCAGTATCATTTCTAGATCTATATGCCAAAGACAGCTAAAAGAAGGGGAAAAGGCCTATTTATACAAAAATGTTTATGGTAGTTCTTTTTGTGGTGGCTGAGAATCGGGAATTAAGCAATGCCCATTAACTAGGGAATGGCTGAACAAGTTTTGGTATATTATCATAATGGAATATTATTGTGCTATAAGAAATAACAAGCAGAATGTTTTCAGAAAAACCTGGAAAGACTTACATGAATTGATGCATAATGAAGTGAAAAGAATCAGGAGAATATTGTACACAGTAACAGCAATATTATTCAAAGAAGAACTGTGAATGTATTATATAGAATATATTGCTATATATTCTTAGCAATATAATGATCCAAAATAATCCCAAAGGACAAATGATACAGCATACTCTCCTCCTCTAGAAAAAGAACTAATATTGATTGTATACAATTTGAAGCATGCTATTTTTCACTTTCTTTTTTTCAAGTCTTCTTGTACAAAATGACTAACATAGAAATGTTTTTCATAGTTGCCTACATATAACCTGTATCTACTTACCATCTCACAGTGGGCAGAGGAAAGGGAGGGAAGGATAGAATTTGGAACTCAAAACTTTAAATAATTTTTTTTTTTTGCTTTTTGGAGGGCAACTGGGGTTAAGTGACTTGCCCACAGTCACATGGCTACTTTTTGTATTAACTGTCTGAGGCCACATCCGAACCCAGGTCCTCCTGACACCACGGACAGTGCTCTACTCACTGCACCACCCAGCCACCCAAAAATATATTTTTTTCATCTATCAAATGCTTTATTAACTTCTATTTACATCATTCATTTCTGCCAGATTTTGAGTTACAAATTTTCTGCCCGTTTTTCCCTCTACCCACCGCCCCAAAATGCCATGTTTCCCCGATAATAAGACACTGTCTTATTAATTTTTTTGGACAGAAAAACACCAGAGGGCTTATTTTCAGGGGAGGGCTTATTTTAATGAACATTGACAGCAATTTTAATAAACAGGTAAATGTGAACAAAAAAACGCACCTTTATTCAATAATGAATTCAATAAAGAACAGGATGACGCGCTCACTGCTGCAGCTCTGATTGGATGCAGCTCGGAGCGCGGCATGCGTTTCACTCGGCGGGGGGAAACGGTGCATACAGAGGGTACCATAATGTAGCGTGTAGCGCAGGGGATCACCTTCACTACAGTAGCAATCTCAATAGGGCTTATTTTCGGGGGAGGGCTTATTTTAGAGGAATCTTACACAGTAAGGGGAAGACTTATTTTTGGGATAGGTCTTATTATCGGGGAAACACAGTATAAGTATATATATATATACACATATTTAAACATTTGATTTTAAAACTGAATTCCAGATTCATTCCCTTCCTCCCTTGTCACCCACTCTTACTGGGAAGATAAGCAGTTCAGTAAAGGTTGTACATGTGTGGCTAATGCAAAACAATAACATAGTAGTAAAAGACTGACTATATTTCCCTCCCTCCTATCCCACTTCCCACTTGTTCTATTCTCTGCTTTGATCCCATCCCTTTTCAAACTTCCCTCCCCCCCCCCCAGCCTGCTTTTCCTCTCATCCCCTTCCCCCCTACTCTCCTGGAGGGTGAGATACCCTATTTAGTGTGTATTTCATTCCCTCCCCAAGCCAGATTCAATGGGAATAAGGTTGAACCTTCCCTTTTGCCTTGCTATTGTTCCCCACCATTGTAACCATTTTCCCTTGCCTCTTCTATATGAGATAGTTTACGCCATTCTGTCTCTCCTCATCTCCTCTCATTATATTCCTCTCTCACCTCTTAATTTTGCCTTTTAAGTATCATCCCTTCCTGTTAAATTGGTCCTATACCCTCTATCTATGTAAACATATGTATTCATATGCCCATATACCTTCATATATAGACATATATATGTGTATATATATACATATGTATATATAATTCTATTCCCTTCAACTATTTTCATACTGAGAAAAGTTTCATCAGTTACAATTATTGTTTTTTCCATGAAGGAATGTCAATAGTTCAACTTTGAGAAGTTCCTTATGATTTCTTTTCCCTGTTTACCTTCTCATGCTTCTCTTGCATCTTGCATCTCAAAGTCAAATTCAACTCTGGTTTTTTCATCAAGAATGCTTGAAAGTCGTCTTTTCCACTGAATGACCATATTTTCTCCTGAAACATGATACTCAGTTTTGCTGGGTAGGTGATTCTTGGTTTTAATCCCAGCTCCCTTGACCTCTGGAATATCATATTCCAAGTCCTTCAATCCCTCAGTGTAGAAGGTGCCAGATCCTGGGTTAGCCTGATTGTGTTTCCACAATATTCAAATTGTTTCTTCCTGGCTGCTTGTAATATTCTCTCCTTAATCTGGGAATTCCGGAACCTGGCTGTAATATTCCTAGGAGTTTTCTTTTTGGGATCTTTTTCAGGAGGTGATCAGTGGATTCTTTCAACCTCTGTTTTGCCCTCTGCTTCTAAAACATCAGGGCAGTTTTCTTTGAGAACTTCCTGGAGGATGATTTCTAGGTTCTTACTTTGATCATGGCTTTCAGGTAGTCCAATAATTTTTAAATTATCTCTCCTGGATCTATTTTCCAGGTCAGTGGCTTTTCCCATGACATATTTCACATTTCCTTCTATTCTTTCATTTGTTTGGATCTGTGTAATAGCATCTTGATTTCTCATAAAGTCATTAGCTTCCATTTGCTCCAATCTAATTCTGAAGCAATGATTCTCCTCAGTGAGCTTTTGAGATTCTTTTTCTATATGGCAAATTCAGCTTTTTAAGGCATTCTTCTCCTCACTGCCTTTTTGAGCCTCTTTTGCCATTTGAGTTAGTCTGTTTTTTAAGGTGGTATTTTCCTCAGTCAGGCTGTTTGTTGACTCTCATAATTCTTTCATCGTTCTCATTTCTCTTCCCAATTTTTCCTCCACTTCTCTTATCTGCTTCTTAAGCTCCTCTATGGCCTGTAACCAGCTTGTATTTTCCTTTGAAGCTTTTGGTGCAGGAGTTCTGACTTCACTGTCTTTCTTCCTCCTGTTCCATGCTTTGCTCTTTTTTGTCCCCAAAACAGGAGTGTAATGTTGGAATCTTCTGTCTGCTTTGTTTCCTTTGCCTGGTCATGTTGCCCTTCAGTCACTTGACCCCTGGGCTTTTTGCCACAGTAGGACTCTGCCACCAGACAGGGGAGCTTTTGTCCCAAACGCTGGGGTTTTCTCGGCTGCCGGAGGTATTAGATGGGTGCCCTCTCTGAGACCTCCACATGCTCTGGCAAGCTGGACACATGCCCCAGGACCTCTACCCTAGACTGCAATCCAGATCCAAGCAGGTTAAAGCAGAGCGATTACCCCTAAGACTGGTGCTTGGTCCCCCTACACTCTGCAGGCCAGGAGCTGAAGCTTCCACGTGGTTCTGGCTGGCTGTGCTGGTGTCTCAGCAGCTCCTGGTGGGGAGGGGCGGGGGGCCCAAAGTGGAAGCACTCCCTCTCACTGGGTCCCAAAGTCCACTGACCTCTCACTTTGTCCTTCACATCTGTCTGTTGATAATTCTGGAAAAGGCCACAGCTGCTGCTGATCTGGAGTCCCTCCTGCAGGCAGCTAGTCAGGCCCACCCTGGAGCTAAAACCTCTGGCTCACAGGGGGCCTAGGCTTGACTCCCAGAGCAATGCGATGGCCGATTCCTGCTGGCCTGCAGGGCTGTTCTCAGTGGAAGGTTAGCTTCTCTGTGTCATTTTGTGGGTTCTGCAGCTCCAATGTTTGTTCAGAGTCCCCTTTTTACATTGATTAGGGAAGGTGGAAGCCGGAGCTGCATTGGAGGTCTTGCTTCTACTCCGCCATCTTGACTCCATCCCCAAAAAATATTTTTTAAAAAAGGAAAAATAAAAGAACATTATCTTTACCTTTAACTGGAAAAAAAAACCATACTATTAATGTTACAAAAAATGTCTTTCTCTGCCTTTTTGACTATTTCCTCATTTCTTACAGCACAACAGTGCTCAATCATGTTTATTTACTACAATCTATGCTGAGTTCTGGGTATCATTTTAAGAAGGATGCTGACAAGCTGGAGAGAATATAGAGGAGAGGACAAACAAGATGTGATGAAGGGCCTTGAATCCATGTCACATGAGCATCAAGTGAAAGATCTAGACTGGAAACATGATAACTATCTTAAATCATCTAAGGCTCCTATGAGGCAGAATGATTAGAGTGATGGTTGAAAGTTCCAAAGTAGCAAAACTAGGTTTGATGTCAAGAAGAAATTTCCTAACAAGAGGAGCTATCCAAAAGTGGAATGGACTGCTCCTGAAAGAAGTGTTCTCCCCACCCAAAGGTCTTCAAAGGGACACTTGTTATACACATTACCAAGGGGATTCCATTTTGGCTAAGGGTGAGACTAGACTGCCACTGAGGTCTGTTCCAAAGCTGTCATTCTGTGATTATTTCTTTTACAATGAGATAACCCATGAGTTCCTGTGCTTCTACACCAGTGTTTAAAGGATGCTCACTTTTTCCTTCTGCATTGACATCATTTCTGCTTGTGATTCAATACTTTGTGATTGAAAACGTCCCATTCTCTTGGGGTCAACTTGTCCTACAATACACTAGGCCACTGAATCCTATCCATTACTTCTTTCGTCCTTTGAAAATTACTATCATAAAATCTAATTTGCATGCCAGATTTAGGCTCTTTTTTCCTCTTCTAGATTACCTCTTCTAGATATAATGTACACATAGTATTTACTTATCCCTCAACTTCCTCTCATTTCTCTATCACTAAATAGTTCCTTTGGCCACTCATGTTCATTCCAGAATAGCAGTTCCCCTCGTTACTCAATTCACCTTTCGAAGGATGAGATAAGGAGTAAGGAAAGACACAAATTTTTCAGATGCTCTACTTTTCGCAATGAGGGAGCCAGCAGATGTCCACACAACTGAAGTCCCATATCACAACATCAAGTCTCATTAATACTAATGATGTCAATTTTGTATTCTTACACTGGATCTCTCATTCACCCTGCCTACTGCTCATAATTCGTATATTTGTATAGAGGTATGAGACCAAGTTCTCATCTTGGGGACTGTCTCATAAACCACCAGTCCTCTCTTCTGCTACTTCTGTTCCTTTATGCACCTGCTAATCTCTGTAGTACCAGACTTTTCACAGACAAATAGAAATTTTTGTTCTCCTTTTTTAAAATCTTAAGTATACTTTTACCAGCCTTTGTTAAATATACTCAACACCTTGTTAAAAGTGTATCATTGCTATTTTTTAAGCCATGATCCAGAAATCAAAATCTCATTCTCAAATGTCAGCTTCTAAGACAGCTGTTCATTACTCAACCTGTCCTTCCTGAATCCTCTACCTTCAATTAGCAGTAATGAAGAAAATATCACTGGTCCCTCAAGATCTAATTCTTCCCCAGGATTTCAGAATCCTTAGCTATGTTTTCCAGACTCTTTAGAGTAGTATAATTTATCCCAATATGAATCACGAGAAGTGTATAACAGTCATGCTGTCAGACTCCAGATACACATTTCTGGGAAGAAAGCGGTTTTTGTCTGTTGTTTGTCAAGTGAGCAAAGAACTAGGTCTAACAGGATATTACTCATGAGGCTGATCATCACAAACCAACACAACTGTACTCTTCTTTTACTGGATGACCTCTCACCTGATGACACACAAATAACTTTACTTTCATGAGTACACTGGACACCTATAATCTACTGCTATCAATGTTCAAACAAGCCAATAAATATTCTTCTTTTGTGGATACATACTTTACCCCAAATACCAGTCAAGTGTTCAGTAAGTTCATGCCATTGGTCACTATCTACCTAACAAAAGATTTATGAGTTCACTGTAATGCATCACCATAACTAAAAGGATCACTGAAAGTATACTGACACTAGATACATTAACCTCATTGTAGATAAAGAAAAACTGAAAAAACAAAGAATTTAACATTAAAACTGGGTGATATTAGTTTAATGATTAGCTTGTTCCTAAGTTGTTCCTTTTATAGATGTGAATGGTTAATGTCCTAGTTATATTTCTCAATAGCAATTGGAAAAAAAATGGGAAACTTGGTTGCAAAGCTTGAGTTTAGCAATAACGGAGGAAGAAGACTTTGGCAGTTAGTTTGCAATGTTAGAATTTCCCTTTATTTGAGAAGTTTGACAAAAACTAACATTTTCACCTATATGACATTCTGAAAAAGCCACCCCTTTAAGGAATTTTTAAAATAAATATGGATATAGAAAGGTTTGCTTATATGAAATATTTTTGTTTTAGTCGCACAATTTTTCAGGTATACTACAATGAATCAGTAGCTTATTTTTGTATTCAAAACACTAATTAGTCTTAAATTTCTTAAACCTTAAAAGTCTTAAATCTTTCCCTTTTAGTATTCCAAGAGACAAGCATTATTTGACATTTGATCAGACTACAATTTAACTGTCTTTCTTTCTTATTGTTTCTTCTAGTACTAATTTCTTTTTTTTCCTCCCTTTTTGGAGAGCGGTTGGGGTTAAGTGACTTGCCCAAGGTCACACGGCTAGTTTTTGTGTTGCGCGTCAGAGGTCGAATTTGAACTCAGGTCCTCCTGATTCTAGGGCTGGTGCTCTATTCACTGTGCCACCTAGCCGCCCCAAAGGAAGAATTTTTTTTTTTTTTTTGCAGGGCAATTGGGGTTAAATGACTTGCCAAGGTCACACGGCTAGTTTTTGTGTTAAGTGTCTGAGGTCGAATTTGAACTCAGGTCCTCCTGACTCCAGGGCCAGTGCTCTACTCACTGTGCCACCTAACTGCCCCTTCCAAGTACTAATTTCAACGTATAAATAATCCTTGCTAGTTTTCATGGTTCTCATTACTGTTTGCTTTCCTTTCTAAATATTAACCAGAACTTGTACCATAAATCTTTCAGGTCACCAGGGCACTCTTTAATGAATAAAATGAATGGAAGGATTGAGTCTATACATATGAAGGTGATAAATTCCATTAGGGGCAAGGTTGGGAAGACAGGGAAGAAGAACATATTCAGCTATACTCTCTCACTTGGGACTGCATATAACGAACGGCACACACTAGCAAAATGATGCAGCAGAGTTCCTTATGCTACCTATGGCCCTGGAGCAAAGCAGACAAGCCTCCGGTGCAACACTCCATGTCCAACATCACTCGCTTGCTTTTGCCCCAACTGTCCTTTCCAGGACTGGAATGCTCTGCCTCATTATCTCAATTTCTTGGAAATCCTAGCTTCCTAAAGGCTCAGCTCAAGCACCATCAGTAGACACGAAGTCTTTACTGATGATATCTGTTATTAGTGCTCTCTCCATCTCCAAAATTTCTTTTTATTTACTTAAGTATATTTTGTATTGGCTTATTCACACACATGCTGACATATGCCAGTAGAAAGTAAACTCCTTAACAGTAATTTTGCCTTCTAATTTTGGTTTTTGTTTCCAGAACATAAATACAACGTATGTCATGTAATAGGTATTAATTAATACTTTAATTGATTTGGTCAATTTGCTTTATCAGTACTTCTCTAAAAGAAATCACTTTCATAAACAATATAGAAAACATGGAATACTGTCAAGGTTTAAAAAGAATGAATTCAAGTCAGGCATACAAAATGTACAGGCAAACAACACAAAATTACAACACCAAGAGCCATTCCCCAAAGTGGCCACAGGATGTGAGCAAACAGGTAGTTGTTCAATAAAACTGCTAAGAAGAATTGCAAATTATAAATGAACCAATGAAAACATACTTCAATTAACTAAAAGAGAAATGCAAATGAAGATTATATCATACCAAGCAAACTGGAGAAAATTAAGAAACATGGAAAAAGGAAACATTAGAAGGACTAAGAGAAGAAAAACACTCATGTACTCTGTCGGTAAAATTCTCAAGTGGTCTAATTGTTCATATTCCAATTTCTAATTACACAAGTGACTGAAGTATCCATACACTTTAACCCAAGAATCCCAGCAACGGAAAACAAAGTTCCAATTTTATCAAAATGTTCAAAGAAGTATTTTTTAAGATACCAAGTGGAAACAAAGTGGGCATCTTAATAAATAAGGAATAGATGAAAAACTTCTGGCATGGTCATGTAATAGAATACTATTATTCATTAAGAAATTACCCATATGAAGAAATCAAAGAAACATTAGAAGATTTGAATAAACTAACAGGAAATGAAATAAGGAGAAGTGAAAGAATAACATCCTTTAAAGGATCACTAAAAAGGATCTGAAATCTGAGTGAAGGAAAAACTACTAAAGGTTACAAAAAAGAGATAATGAAACGTATCTCCTTCCTCACACTGAGAGGCAGAAGACCTAAAGGAAAGAACACTGTCAAGCACTGTCTCTGTATCAGACAATTGCGTAAAACTGTCTTTCTTTGTCAAAAGGAAGATTCCATCTAGAATTTGGAGTGGAGGGAGTGTCATATGAAGACAAAATAAATGATTAAAAGGTATTTTTAACAAAAAAACAAGGAATGTAATTTACTGACAGTATATAACATTTCCTCCAGGAATAGAAGAATTATAAGCTATTCAGATAATAATAATTAAAAAAAAAGAGTTGAGATGAAGAGTGGAAAGTATTTAAATTCCATGATTTATGAAGTCAAATACAGTTAAGCAAACATTGACAAGTCAACAGTTTTGTCAATTCAGCAGAAAAAAAAAAATGCAGCTATGTGAGCTTCCCCCATAATCTAAAGTCAAATAGAACTTTGCATGATGTGAAATGCTTAGATAAGTGGGAAGTCCAATCAGACTTCAAATTTAAAATTTTATCTTTTATCTCTTGCAAAGCACATACAAAGCTTTAAACTCTCTATAAAAAAAAATAAACAACAAAAGGCGCAGAGTCAAGATGACAGGGTAGAAACAGGACTTCCACAGGGCTCCCGCTTCCACCTCCACCATGTAAAAGGTGACGCTGAACAAACTTTGGAGCTACAGAACCCACAAAACGACACAGAGAAGCTAATCTCCCTCTGAGGATAGTCTGGCAGGCCTGCAGGAAGCAAACAGCACAGCATGTTGGGAGCCAAGCCCAGCCCCACGCAAGCTGGAGGTTTTAGCTTCATGGCAGCCACACTATCAACCTTTGGATGCTAAGGACAAAGTGAGAGGTCTGTGCAGTGTGGACTTTGTTAACCAGGAGTTCGGGAGTGCAATCAGGTCTTTACCCCCTGGAGGGAGAAGCGGCAGAGGTGCTGTGGCCATGCAGCCACCACATGGCTGCTTCAGAGCTCTTGGTCTGCAGACTGTAGGGGGACCAAGCGACCAGTCTGAGGTGTAATTGCTCTTGCTTCAACCTGCTTTGATTTGGATTGAGGTCTAGGGTGGAGGTCCTGAGGTGCATGACCAGTTTGCCAGAACGTGTGGAGACTTCAGGGAAGGCACCCAACAACAGCTCCAGCAGCTGCAAAAACCCCAGCAATTGGGACAAAGCTCCTCTCTTGGGTAGCAGAGTTCTACTGTGGCAAAAAGCTCAAAAGTCAAGTAATTGAGTGGCAACATGAGCAAACGAGGGAAGAAAGGAAAGCACAGCAGTCTGACTCGGGATTCTTTTTTTGAGGACAAAAAGGATCAAAGCATGGAACAGGAAGAAGACAATGAAGTCAGAAACTCCTGCACCAGAAGCTTCTAAGAAAAGAATAACCTTCTTACAGGCCAAAGAGGAGCTTAAGAAGGATTTTGAAAAGCAAAAAAGACAAGTGGAGGAAAAATTGAGAAGAGAAATGAGAACGATGCAAGAAAATTATAAAATGAGAGTCAACAACCCAACAGAAGAAAATAGGACCTTAAAAAATAAACTAACTCAAATGTCAAAAGAGGTTCAAAAAGCCAATGAGAAGAAGGACTTAAAAAACCGAATTTGCCAGATGGAAAAAGAATCTCAAAAGCTCACTGAAGACAATCATTCCTTCGGAATTAGATTGGAGCAAATGGAAGCTAGTGACTTTATGAGAAATCAAGATACGATTAAACAGATCAAAACAAATGAAAAAAATAGAAGGCAATGTGAAATATCTCATTGGGAAAACCACTGACCTGGAAAATAGATCCAGGAGAGATAATTTAAAAATTACTGGACTACCTGAAAGCCATGATCAAAAAAAGAACCTAGAAGTCATCCTTCAAGAAATTCTCAAGGAAAATTACCCTGATGTTTTAGAAACAGAGGGCCAAATAGAGGTTGAAAGAATCTACCGATCATCTCCTGAAAAAGATCCCAAAAACAAAACTCCTAGGAATATTATAGCCAGGTTCCAGAATTCCCAGATCAAGGAGAGAATATTACAAGCAGCCAGGACGAAACAATTTGAATACTGTGGAAACACAATCAGGATAACACAGGATCTGGCAGCTTCTACATTGAGGATCAAAGGGCTTGGAATATGATATTCTGGAGGTCAAAGGAGCTGGGATTAAAACCAAGAATCATCTACCCAGCAAAATGAGGATCATGTTTCTGGGGAAAACATGGTGATTCAATGGAATAGAGGACTTTCAAGCATTCTTGATGAAAAAACCAGAGCTAAATAGAAAATTTAATATTCAGATACAAGAAGCAAGAGAAGCATGAGAAAGTAAACAGGGAAAAGAAATCATAAGGAACTTATCAAAGTTGAACTACTTACATTCCTACATGGAAAAACGATAAGTGTAACTTAAGAAATTTTTCTCAGTATTAGAATAGTTGAAGGGAATAGGAATGTGCATGTGTGTGTAAATATACATATATATGTATGTATGTATATGTATATATACATACATATATGTCTACATAGGAGAGTATATGGGTGTATGAATACATATGTAAGTATGTGTATATATGTGTATAGGTATACATAGACAGCACAGGACCAATTTAACAGGAAGGGATGATACTTAAAAGGTGAAATTAAGAGGTGAGAGAGGAATATAATGAGAGGAGATGGGGAGAGACAGAATGGGATAAATTATCTCATATAGAAGTGGCAAGGGAAAACTGTTACAATGGAGGGGAAGAACAGGAAGGCAAAAACGAATGAGTCAACCTTATTCTCAATGAGTTTGGCTTAGGGAGGGAATGACATACACACTAAATAGTGTATCTCACCCTCCAGGAGAATGGGGGGGAAGGGGATGAGAGGGTGGATGATGGAAGGAAGGGCAGGCTCAGGGGGAGGGAAGTTGCAAGCACCCACTTTTGAAAAGGGACAGGATCAAAGTAGAGAACAGAACAAGTGGGAGGTGTGATGGGATGGGGGGAATATAGTCAGTTTTTCACAATGTATCCACTATGAAAATGTTTTGCATAGCTACACATGTACAACCAATATTGAATTGCCTATCTTCTCAGTAAAGGTGGGTAACGGGGGGGGGGGGGGGTGGGGAAAGAATCTGGAATTCAAAGGTTAAAATAAAATGTTTAAAATATATATATTATTATTAATTATTTTAGTTGTAACTGGGAAATAAGATATACAGGTACTGGGGCGTAGAGATCCACCATGCCCTATTGGAAAGTTGGAGAGGCTATGGGGAAAGATATAGGAGAGAACAGATTAAGGGAGGGGATACTGAGTGGGATCGCTGTTTTGGGGTGGTGGGTAGGGGAAAAATGGGGATAAAATTTGTAACTCAAAATCTTGTGAAAATAAATGATGTATACTAAAAAATAAAAAAATAAACTACAAAAAAAATAAAAATTAAAAAAAACAAAATCAGATAATGAATACTGTAGTTTATTTATGGCTGGAATGATTTACCTATAGTGTACAATTTGTATTCATATATTTTTGTTAAGATCCCCCCAAATGAATAACCTAAACATCTAACTTCTAGAATAAAAACAAGGTTTAAAGAAATATGTTACTAATTTTTGCCCTTTCTTCCATAATGACAGAAAGTTTAATAGTGGATATTTTTCACCATGACCTGTCAAGCTCATTATAAGAAAAATCATTTGGAGAAAGGGGAAATTTGAGAAATGAATCAATGAATAAAAAAAAGACCAGGAGTCTTTTAATGTTGTATGCCTTTAAATGAAAATTCAAAACAGAAAATACATCAGGCAATTAGAAATGGCAAGTAAGAAGAAAAAAGGACCACTATCATGGCAGGAATAAAGACCCCAAAATGGCATTCAATAAGTAATATTTGTGTATCAATGAACTTTTTCTTTTCAATATACGCCTTCAACCATACTTTGAGACTGTTATTTTAGAATTATTGCTTCTAAGTTCTTTGTGGAATAGAGAGAAAGGATACAGTACAGAAAGGAACTAGCTTACTCAAATGTTTTGTGGAATTTTTTTTTTAAGAAAAGATCTGAGCAGGAGAGTACTTTAAAAATTATTTTTGTGGCGGCCAGGTAGCACAGCGAGTAAGAGCACCGGCTCCAGTGTTGGGATGACCTGGAGATCGAACTCAGACACTTAGCACCCACCCAGAAACATCTGGCTGTGTAACCTTGAGCAAGTTACTTAACCCCGATTGCTTTAAAAAAAAATTTATTTTCAACGCCCTTCAAAATCACATAAACATATAGATACATACGTATGCTGCACAATAAAACTTCCTTTAATTATGCTTTCTATTTCTTTATTTCTGATTACTTATCATTCTAACTCCCTCTTATTATAAAAACTCTTGTGTCTTTACAAGGAGAAATTGTACAACCTACTCTGATAATTGTGGCATTCCCTATCTCTGAGACTTGTTTAACTATTTCTTTGCTGTATCATTTGCAAAATGGAACTCTAAAAATTATAGCAGTAGTATTAGAAGAGTAGTTATGCTTGTAGTTTTAATTTTTAAAAAAATAGTCTGTTTAGATGGGTGAGAATATTTCCTTCAAAAGTACCTTCAACAGCTAACATGCCCAGAGAGCTTTGGGTTGAACTTTCCCTTCCCTGACTCAAAGTCCAGGGTTGTCTAAAGCTAACTTTAGGCAATATCCACAGGAGAATTCTCAAGGTAGGCCCACATTCCTGGAGCCCTGGTTCAGTTTTCAATATAATTCCTTAAATTCACTTGAACATCTTGGAAGAGAACTCCCAAATGCAGATAAAAAAACACAGGAAATACATTGTCCAAATGTGTATTAAATTCACCAAATCACGTAAGGGAAGGGGGCATTTAAGTACCTCAGAATATGCCAAATCAATACAATTCCACTCTCACTCTGGGAAACATTTATTAAAAATAAAAAAACTACCCCTTCAACAGCTAAAGAATATTTTGTTGGCTGTTCCACAAAAGCTCATGCTAGCAACAAGCACCAGTCATTTTTTAATTAGCATTTAATCCAATAAATATAGTCGTAAATGGAATTTGTTTTAATCTAAAACAAATTCAAATAATTGATCAATTTTAGAATAGAGCTCTTGACATAATTGACAAGGAAGTCAGAAGTAAAAATATTAAATCTGGATGGAAATCAATCATTATTTTATTATTTTGTGCTAAACATCTGGGTTCTATTCACTCAAAATATATAATTGTAGGAGAAAAAACTAGCATAAAACAGATTTGAAATAAGTGATTTTACAAGAGGAAAAGAAATTATGTGAGGTACACATAGTAAACAATAATTCTTTTTTTAAATACTGCAAAAATGGCATTAAAAAATTTAAGGAGGTTTATCATCTGACACTGTTGGCCAGTCAGCCAGACTACAAATGGCATATAGTCATTTTATTCAAGCCACAGTAGCTGCTGCCAGGAACAGGCTCAGAAGTAAACACTATAGTCAAAAAAAATTTTTTTCAACCAACTTGTAAAGGATAATACAGAAGTATATAAAACAGAGTTTCTTAAACCTTTTTTGCATCATGGACCCCTTTAGTAGCATGGTGGAGCCCACAGAACCCTTTTTAGGATATTTTAAAATGTAAAAAACAAAATATGAAGGACTACAAAGGAAACCAATTATATAGAAATACAGTTATGAAAAAAAATTTTTTTAAACAAATTCACAAAAGACTGCTCACATTAAGAACCTCCAATATACAATTTAACCATTTTTAAATCTGAGGTAAATTTCAGATTATATAGAACAGGATTTAGGGTTTTTTTTTCATTTGAGTTTTGAGTTTTTAAGTTGAATAAGGGATAAATATTTTTTAAAGCTAACTGCAAAGCAAGTCAATATCGAATTGTTAAAACAGGCATAAAATGATTAATGCTTTTAATAAATCCAAGGAAAATCTCCCCCTGGAAATTCATCCTCTGGTTAAACAAATTATACTATAAAAATATAATGGAATATTACTGCACTGAAAGGAGAAATGACTATGATGACTTCAGATATATGAACTGATGCAAAGTGAAGCAAACAGAACCAGAAAAATAAAATTGTACATGGAAAGAACTATAACAAGAAAATCAAAACTGAAAGCTATGAAATTAAAATGACCAAAATTTGGACTCAGATGAGAGATACAAGAACAAACTGCTTTCCTTTCCTTGAAGAAGTTAGAACCTATGAAAATTGCATATATTGTTTGATTTGGCTGAATAGTTTTATTAAATTATTTTTTAGTTGTTCCTTTTTATAAGATTTTGAGTTGTCTGGTAGGGGAAGAAGAAGAGATATATTGGGAAAAGAAGGTAACAAAAGAGAGCAATACAATTTTAAACTTAAAAAAGAGAATTATTTCCTTTTACCTGATTGTTCTTTTCTGTAAGATGCAGAACTGTCTCATTCTGTTTCTCCAAATCTCGTTCTAAAGTCTTATATCTGAGCTTCCACTGTTTAATAGATTCCTGAGCCTTTGTTTTCAATTCTTCTTTCTTCTTCTCTGACTCCTGCCTCAAAGCCTCTGATCGCTGAAATTCGCTGAGATATCTCTCTGCTTCCTTGGTAGACTCCTCAGCTTGCTGGACCAACTCTCTGACTTGGGAATTAGCGTGTGTTCGTTCATTTTCACATTCCTCATAGTGTTTCTGAATCGCTGTAAGTTGTTCTAACATCCGCACTTGCTGTCTTTCCCTCTTCTCTAAGTCAGATGCTAAAGCCTGGTAATTAAAAAGTTATGTATTAGGAAGAGTTTTCAGTATATTATCATGTAAAAATATATTCCTTAACATTAAGAAATGGAAATTATCCCTGTTCAGGATATCTGTCAGTCAATTTAAATAATGTAAAGCTTTTTAACTTTTCTCAGTGTATTTTACAAGTATTATAGTTACAGGGTTATTTTATGGGAGTGATTATCTAAGTTCTTTTATACTTTAGAGGAAAAAATAAAAATGTATGTGCCTCCAAATGGGGCTTGACTAAAATAAAAACTTTTTTAAACAACCAAAAATAAAACAAAACTGTGTTACTAAAAAACCTTGAATTTTAGACAAATGAATTCATCTCAGTGTTATAAAGTCTATCAAACTGACAGAGAACTGTGTTTTTAATATTCCGGGTAAACACTAGTTTCCATTAAAATTAAACAAAAATCTTTAAAACTATAAAGTGACAGATAATTATAATAGCATCATTATAATCAATGTCCATTAAAATGTTCATTTTACAACTTGTTTATAACTTTGGTGATTTAAAATAAAGTTTCTGTGAAGTTAAAACTTGAGAAACCAACCTTTGTTGGTTTATAACAGTATGGATATTTTAATAAATTAAATAAATAAATGTATTTCAATACATTTAGCCTATTATTCTCACTATAGGAAAATAAGTTTTTCCTTCATTTTCTTATATTTTTTTTTATCCCAGTTAAGAAAGTCAGTGTTGCAAATAAGCTCATTACTATATCATGACTAAAATCTTTAGTATTTGCAAAGAATTGGGAAGGTGAGAATGAAGTTGGCACACTATTTTTCTACAGCATTTTGTATTTAAAGATGGAGGGGAAAATTACACAACCATATTCAAATAAAAAGAACAGACACCATAACTATAAAAAGATGTTCCAAAAAAAATGACATATAATAATGTATATAACAAATATCATCTACAGCGAAAAGGGCCTCTGAGAGGTGACATGATAGTCAACATTTACTGTGTTTCTCTGTCAAAATAGCAAAGCCAAAAGTCTCAAGTCTATGTCATTTTAGCTCTCATTTGAGATTTCTTAGAAAAATGTCCTTAACATTACTTCCCTCAGGATTAAAATAATATTTTGGATTTTAATGGTGATAGGAATTAAAAAATAATGTCCTGAACATAAGAACCATTTTCTAAGTATCAAGTTCATATCAAGTTGCTTTGTTAAACTAATCTGATCCTGGAAGAGATAACCCAATCCTTTACCTACCCAAAGCAAATAGAAAAATGAGAAACAGTTGTAGAGATGGGAGAAATTAAAAATGAGAGCTAAAAAGCCAATTCTCATATTTAATAAGACATTCAACATTTTGTGGGGTTCTGTAACAAGAATCATAATTGACTGCCTAGTGTTTGTTCCAAATGCTTTCTGTCTTAGATGAACTTTATTATCCAGCAGTCTTTGCATAATTTCATTATCAAAATAGAGAAGACATCAGCAAAATAAGAACAATTTACTCTCAGCTGACACCCACACAATTTGCGTAGATTTTTTTATAAATAACATTATAGAGTAGATAACAAGTTTATAGTATATATAATTTCTTTTTCTGCTATATATCACATATGTAGACTAGATAATAAAAAAAAAAATTCCTCTGTCAGTGATTGTCCTTATTCAGTCATTTTCAGCTTTGTCCAACTCTTCATAATCCCATTTGGGGTTTTCTTGGCAAAGATACTGGAGTAGTTTGCCATTTCCTTAACCAGCTCATTTTACAAATGAGAAAACTGAGTCAAACAGGGTTAAGTGACTTGCTCAGGGTTACACAGCCAGTGTCTGAGGCTAGATTTTAACTCAGGAAAACAATTCTTCCTGATTCCAAGGCCAGTGCTCTATCCACTGTGCCATCTGGCCATCCCTTTTTAATGATACATGATGGAAAACAAGTTTTTCTTCAATGTTTGCCAATATAAATTTCCTTTGTTGTTGATACATGAGGGAAAACTTTTATTGGTAACAACTGAAAAACAACTTCATTCTCTCAGTAAACTATGCTAGTGACTTAAGCCATCAAAAATAAAATAAGAATGACATATCCGTCGCACAACTCTGCTATTGGTTTAATTTCAATTCTACAAAAATCACAACATTCCATGACTCTCATAAATACAATGCCAGAAGAACATTCATGTTAAACTTAGGCCTTTGTTTCAAGGAGAAGCCTGGGATAATTAAAATAACTGAAGTCTCCTCAAGACAGTCCAAAATACTTTCCTCTTCCTTCTTCAAATGAGCCCAGTTCAGTGACTTTCAGTGCCCAATATCAGTAACTTTCAAAGATAAACACAAAGATTTGCAAGCTCTATAACTGTCCATTTAGATGCACATCATAGTCTGGACAGAAAACTAAACTTGGAGTCATGAAGAACGGCATACCAAGATCATCTCAGATACTTAGAGCTATGTGACCCTAAGCAAGGCACTGGATCTCTCTCAAGTCTCATTTTACTCCTCTGTAAAAGAGGAATAATAATAGTACCTACCTCACAGAGCTGATGTAATAATCAAATGGGGTAATGTATGTAAAAATACTTAGCAAATCTTAAAATACTATGTAAATGCCAGTTACTGTTGTTATTATTATTATTATTATTCCACTTGATTTTTCCTGGATGGCAGTTGTTAAACTCTTTCAAGCTATTAGGATTTTCATAACTTGGATGATCTGCAAACGGGAACATCTGGAAGCCTTCACTGACTAAACTGGATACCTTCCATGACAGTGGCAAATACCTTTGGCAAGCAAACATTCCCCTGTTTTAATTTCATCAAGGAATCTTGTATAATTTTGACTCATGATATTATGTATGGAAAATAATCTTGTTTAGAGTACATTTAGGATAGTCGTGTGGTTGTGGTTTATCCTTTGTTCTCAAAGAGAACCATGACATCAGGAAGATGATGCCATGACTTGCAATTAATTGGATTTGAATGAAGGAAAGCTGTGCGAAGTCATCAGCCTCACTTTATCCTCCAGAGTCATCTGGGTCCAGTGGCCAGATATAGACCTGGAAAACTGGAAATGGAACAGGATGCAGTGAGAGACCTTGGTCTTTTTAAGCTAAAGTCTTCCTGAGTTCTCACTTTGACTGAAGCAATGCTTATTAAGTGCTTGGGCCTATTTAAAAAGTGCCAAAGGATGGCCCCTTAATTTAAAAAAAAAAATTAAGCTAGAAGGGAAGTGGAATGGGAATGGGAATTTGAAGATCTTCCCTGCCCATAAGGAGTTTGCTGAAGTGTGGAGCAGAGCCCACAGGAAGCCGGAACTCAGAGCAGTTAAATAGTGGGAGAGAGAGGGTGGCAGGCAAGCAGACAGCTAGGCTTGTGAGTGTTTGTTTGTGGGAAGGCTAAAGGATGTTGTGGCTCGCTGCTGTGTTTTGGTGTATTAACTTCTTTGCTGCTATGATGGATTCAGCTTTCTGGTTTGGGGATTCGTTTTTCTGATGTTTGAATAAATGTTTTGCTTCTGTTTGAAATATGGAGAGTCTGTTATACTTTGCAAGTGAGAACTATGCTAGCATATTCATTGTCATTGTCAGTGCTCTGAATACTGCATTGGTGCTACATTTGGCGATGAGGATATGATCTGGAAATATCAGACCTCTATTTGGAGACAGATGGCTTTAGAAGAAACCTTATTCCTCCCTAGCAAGGAAATGGGGTAAAAGTGCAGGGCTCTGTGAAAACTGGAAATTGAGGCTACAGAAGCAAAAATATAGAGATTTAGAAAAATGTTTGCAAGGAATTCCATCAAAACCAGGGAAAGAACTGGAAGCAGTATATAGAAGAGGCTGGGTTTTACTAACAGGTTACCATATTATATGTAAAAGCAGAGACTGCTGCAGGAGAAAACACATAGGGAGAGGAAGTAAGCTGATTTGCAGGAGAAACGCTGCATTACAATGTTCAGGCTCTCCTTTAGAAGGACAAGCTGGAGGGTCTCAGGTGGTAGAGGAGAAGGTTGTTGTTCTAGGTTTGGCTCAGAAAAAGAAGAAAAAAACTAATAAGACGAATGTGCATGTCATCCTAACGGCAGACAGCCTGGTTGCCATGGTGACCACTGCCAGGAGAGTGTGTGGGTGGAAAATGAAACAATGTTAAATGAGGAAGCTTTTACAAGGGCAGAAGGATGCCTGCCCCATACTAAGAAGAAAGCAGGAGAACCATGGGGGGAAAACAAAAGTTCAGGGAGATAACTGAGGATTTCATTCAGTAGGAGGTTACTGATACATTAAGCAGATTCACCCAAAGGACTGGAGAATCTTTAGTGTCTTGATGGTGAGAAACAGTGATGAAGGGGCCAGAGGAGCACAGGCAGATAGCATGGACTTCTTGAAATTTATAGAGGTCAGTCGGAATGCTTTTGTGCAGCAAGCCTTTAGAGATTACCATATGCAAGGAGGTAACAATACGACCACTCTGTTAGCTTTAGCTGCCAATGGATGCAATAAAATATATCCCACTGATTCTATGTGGCCTAGTGGACAGAGACCCTGATACTTGCTTAGAGACTGTATGAGAAAGTTAAAGGAGGAGGTAATGAAAACTGCTATCATGGTTGGAAATACAAATGCATATCACAATATCCCCTTAGTATTTTCTCATAGAAATATCATAGTGAAGATGGCTTCTCCTGACAGAACACCTAATTCTGACTCTACTCATTGGTGAAATAGGGCACCCTCTTTCAGAAGTACTGGATAAGATTTTACAGCTAAGTGACTTGGCAGAATGGGAAAATGACAAATTTCCTCAAGAGAGAAGAGTAAACAGCCAGTGGATTCAAAGTCAGAATAGACTGACAAGATAAGAATTGTTTACTGGTCTATTGAGAGCAGGGGTAGATTTTGGAAAAACTGATGGTATTCCAACTAATGAACTATACAAAATATATCAAGAAAATGGGCTTGATGTTAGATGGAACAGAGAAGTGAGAAGTGCCCCTACAGATCTTCTTGAACCACTGTATCCAAGTCTGTCGCACCTTCCAGGAGACTCAGATTAAAGAATGTGTTGGGACAGGTGGAAGTGGTCAGTGTGCTAAACTTGTGGTAATATTTCAAGTAGTTGGAGCAGAACAAAAAGAACAGTGTCATATATTCTACTGTGAATGAGGCTATGATAGTGAGCTCATGGACTCCAGAAGCACGGCTGACCCTATATTTGTTTCTTTTTGGTTTTTTGTCTGTTAAGCTTGTTTGCTGCAGGCTTAGTACCCTCCACCTGCAGATGCCTGATGGCTTAAGCCAGTTGTCACATCCTCTCCATGACTGTGATGTGTCACCCCTGGACATGGTGTTAACTGAGCTCCAGATGCCAGCTAAAGAACCGACCTCTCAAATGGGACCTCTTGGGGCAGGGACAGCTCTACATCTAATTTCAGCTTGAAGTAGCTATGGAGAAGTTTCACGCCTTACTCAAGATTTTGAGCCACATTCATCCAAGGGTGGAAAGATGGAGTGCTTGTGCCCAAGCCCTCACCCTAAGATATTGTTTTATATGTTTGTTTTCTATTAACCCTGTTATATTGTTGCAAAGTCCTGTTGACACCAGTTACCCCACCAGTTACCCTTAAACTCCCATTAATCTATGTAACGAAATGTATTGTTAATGTACTTTTGCTATGTAAGGGACATGAAAGATCTCGGGGCCAAATGTAATGGTAATAGTAATTTGAAGATCTTTCCTGTTCCTTAATAAACCAAAGGGAATTTGAAGACCTTCCCTGCTTTGAAAATAAACTCTGCCCCCTAAAAGATTCAACGTAATTACATGGAACCTATGGTGTGAGGAGTTTGCTGAAGGGTGGAGCAGAGCCCATAGGAAGCTGGGAGTCAGAGCCAGTAAGAGAGTTGGGGGAAGAGCACAATTCCCAGGGTGACAGATAGGTTTGTGAGTAAATATTGCTCTTCTATTGGTTTGTGGGAAGGCTAAAGGATTCTATGGCTCTCTCTGCTGTGACTTATTAACTTTTTTGCGACTATGATGGAATCGGCTTACTGGTTTTGGGATCTGGCTTTCTGGTGACTGAATAAATGTTTTGTTTCTGTCTTCTATATGGAGAGTCTGTTATATTTTGTGACTGAGCACCATGCAGGTATATTTACAGTGACTGTGGGCACTGTGAATATTGCATTGTTGCTATAGAAGTTCTAACAATTCATATCAACATTGGAAGGCTAATTTGCTCACTGTTTTATGTAATTTGAATAATATACCACTGAGAAGAAGCACACCTCTAGTCAGAATGATGACTCCAAATCTGCAAATTAGAAAACAGCAGACACATAAGATCCAAAACTTTGAGGACTGGACTTGTGAGGCAAGATGTCCCACTACTGTGTCCAGGGATATTTGGTTCGGCAGGATATGATTTACACTGTTTAGAGGACTTTTGGTTGGATAGAAAAGAAATCAGAAAAATCTCCACTGGAATATGTATTGAAAATCCCTTAGAATAATTTTGAATGGATATTACCTACATCAGGATTAGCAGCTCAAGAAATACATGTAGTGGCTGGAGTAACAGAATCTAATTATCAAGGAGAAATTATTGTGACATTCTAAAATTTGGGTGAAGAATCTATAAAGTTTTGTAAAAATGATAGAATAGTGCAAGTGATCATTATTCCTTGTGAAACAATACTCCTTGTCAAAACTGACCTTCCTTCTGAAATAACTATCAGAGGAAATTAAGGGCTTGGTTCTACTGATAGAATAAAATTGGGAGCTTAAGTATGGGTAAAACGGAAGCCAGACAATGTTCCAAAGGTTGCAGAAATTATAGTACATGGGAAAGAGAATACTGTAACTGTTGTTTATTCAGGAGAAGATGATTAATAAATTGTACCCTTAACTCATATATTCTACTGTGAATGAGGCTATGATAGTGAGTTCATGGACTCCAAAAGCACAGCTAACTCTATATTTATAATTTAGTTTCTTTTTGGCTTTTTGTTTGTTAAACTTGTTTGCTACATTTCTTTCCTTCAAGATTAGTACTCTCCACTTGCCGATGCCTGATGCCTTAAGCCAACTCCCTCTCCATGACTCTGATGTGTCACCCCTGGACCTGGCACCAATCAAGCTATGGATGCCACTTAGAGAACTCTTGAATGAGAGTTAAACTCTTAAAGAACCTCTTGAATGGCTTCTCTTGGGGCTGGGACAGCTCTATGTCCAATTTTATCACGAAGTAGCTATGGAGGAAGAGACCTTTACTAAGATTTTGAGTCCCATTTGTTTGAGGAAGATAATGATTGGATGCTTGTGCCCAAGCCCCCTCCCTAACTAAGATACTGTTTTATGTGCTTATTTTTAATTATCCCTGTTATATTGTTGCAAAGTTCTGTTGACACCAGTTACCCCACAAGTTACCCCTAAACTCCCACTAACCTATGTAATAAAATGTATTGTTAATTTATTTTTGCTATTTAAGGGACATGAAAGATCTTGGGGCCAAATATAATGGTAATGGGAATTTAAAGACCTTCCCTGTGCCCTAATAGGCTGAATGTATTCACATGGAGCCTGTGGTGGGAGGAGTTTTCTGAAGGGTAGAGCAGAACCCATAGGAAGCTAGGAGTCAGAGTAGCTAGACAGTGAGAGAGAGAGGATGGGATGGCAGGCAAGCAGAGAGCTAGGCTTGTGTTTGTTTGTGGGAAAGTTAAAGGATGTTGTGACTCTTTACTGTGTTATTGTGTATTAACTTCTTTGTTGCTATGATGGATTTAGCTTTCTAGTTTGGGGATTTGGTTTTCTGGTGTCTGAATAAATGTTTTGCTTCTGTCTTTTGTATGAAGAGTCCATTCTATTTTGCAATTGAGAACTACGCTAATATTTTCATAGTCATTGTTGGTGCTATGAATATTGAATTGGTGCTACAGGAAGTAAGGTCAACTTTAAGATGGTATGTGATGGATAAGTCATTTTGAAAACCATGAAATAGTACATAAATGTCAGCTATCATCCTCATTACAATAAGCCTAAAAGTAGATAGTATAACTATTAATATCCCTATCTTCCAGATGAAGAAATTGGGTCTGAGTGGCTAAATGATTTGCCAAAAGTCAAACAACCATTAAGTGTCAGAACTAGGAATAAAGTCTACATATTCTGACTCTAAACCAAGAGATCCTTCCACTACAATAAACGACCATTCCATCAGTGGTCTTATAGTAATGTATACAGCTCAATGGAGACACTGTTGAAGAATTACAAGAAGTAATTTTCTTATTGTCTTCAGCTTAGAGCATGATTAATCAGGTGACATTTCAAATGCTTTTTTTCCCCTAAACATATGATGTGAATGGGTAGAGGAAATACAAGAGACTTATAGAATAAGTGCAAAAGCTCTGGCATATTTCCTCGTACAATTTTGAAAATAAGAGTGAAACTTGGCATCTTAATTGGGATAAAATAAAACCAGTAATGGGACCTCCTAGGACAAAACAAAAAGCAACCAGAAAGCATGTATTGTTAAGCAGTAAGATACCTTTTAAACTGGTTCTTTTTCAATATAAATTAAATTTAAGCAATTAAGGTCAATATATCTTATCTTGATAGGTAAGGGCCAATTTAGGCATAACTGAAAGCTCTTGTATTACTGTTCAGTCCTTCAGAAAATGGTATAGGTAATCCTCACTCTGACCTCCCATTTAAATTTGGTCTTTTTTTCCCCCATTCACTGTTGCTTAATTATACCTATGCTTCATTTTTCACTGCATCTTGACAACTTATTTTATTGTTTCTCATAAGATGGGGGTTGAATATGTCACAAAAGACAAATGAAAGGCCTCAAGCCCTGCTAGGTATAGGGAATGACTCAGAGCATTAACCAGAAGAGTAGCTCAGGAGATGGATGATGCTAAAATTTTCCTTCAACTCTGATCTATACCATAAGACCATAAACACTTTCTCCTACTTTACATCTACCCTTTAGCCTAACCTTTTATGATCTCTTCTTCCCTTTCAGCTACCCTTGGTGTTGTTGAAAGGGTAGGGCTAGAACAAAGAAAAGAAAATAACAACAAGATTCAAGCAACTCTTCTGGAAACTCACATGCTCAAAGTCCTTAATGAGACTTAGATGATATTATACAAACATGACTTCAATGCCATATTATATACAAGTTATAATAGATTTTTTAAACTAATTTTGTATTTCAGTAAATCTCCAAAATTAATGTAATGACTGTCAATTGCTCTGATAGTTACAGAAAATTAATAGGAAAAAAATGACACTATCAATTCCAACTTCCCTACAGTCCTTTGTTTTGATTTCTTCTCAAAGAAACCTGGGAAATCCCAAACATTCATCCAAAACAGAAGACCTGTTCTAAAGGGGTAAGAAAATGTAATTAATTAATATCTGTAACAATCACATTCATTTTGGAGAGTTCAAATTTGTGATATGGTAATGCTAAACCTTTGCGTGCTCTATCCACTTTGTAGTAATGTAAGCCCCTTTTGTAAACATTGTATATAATTCATTTATGTACATTTTACAAACATGAAAGCAGACTTTGAAACTTTAAATGGAAATAGGGAATTCAGATTTTATATATTTTATCATGTGTTATTTATTTATATGATTTGATAAAAAGCTATTGCTCGGGGCAGGTAGGTGGCGCAATGAGTAGAGCACAGCCCTGGAATCAGGAGGACCTGGGTTCAGATCTGGCCTCAGACACTTGACACACATACACACACAAACTAGCCATGTGACCTTGGGCAAGTCACTTAACCCCAATTGCCCTACCCTCGCCCCTCAAAAAAAAAAAACTATTGCTCAAAATATGCTCTAATGAAAATGATATTATCATGGGGGGGAAAGACAAATGATCCTTTTTATATCAGTTTCTAAGAAGTTGCTGATAGAAAAATCAAGAAAGTCTATGATGTTATTAGTCAAATAATACATGGAAAACCAAAAATTATTTTTGCGGGTAGAAATAAAATATTCAATGTCAAATGAATAGCTTGTTCATATGGAAGCTATAACTACAACACTGCTGAATAATTCTACTAATGGCTGAACTAGTAGAAGATATTCTCATTATGAACATAATTAAACTGTTAGCTCTTTTAATCTCAACCTTTAGTCAACTACAGATAGTAGGAAAGAAGACGACTGCTGGTCTTTAGTTAGATAAGACTTAGTGAAGACAAAGAACAAATATTTAATTAAACTGGGAATTTGGCCTGTGCCCATTTCACAGTAATCACTTCAGTAATGTGAGTCTGTATTTTTGTAATTTCCATTCTTAGGGTAAAATGGGATATTAAGAATAGATGTGTCATGGCAAGGATTTCACAAAAGGATTTTGGTCAAGGTTGTGAAACTGAAAGGTGAAGCAGTATAGCACTGTATATAAGAAAGGGAGGGGATTTGGAGTGGAAGTACTAGAGCTCCAATCAGGGTTCTATTACTTCCCGTGTGACACTGGAAAAGCCAGGAACTTTGTAGGAATTTATTTCTTTCATCTGAAAAATGAAGGGATCAGAACAGTTAAATATCTAAGGTCACTCATCGCTCTAAATTCCATAACTCTAGAATGATTCACAGGTATCACTGAAGAAATTTTGGTTAGACATTGTTTCAGATCCATAAATCAATATAAATTGAAACAAACCTATAAAATATTTCATCATACTATTCTTTTACTCTTATGAGACATATGGATGTTAATAGTTACTAAACACTTAATGTTTACATACCAGGTATGCATGTTAGCCATTGGGGCAGGTAATAAAAATAAATCAGATAACGTCCCTAGGTCGCAATAGACTTACACTCCAGTAAGGAAGGGAAGGCATCTAAAGAAAATTGACCATTGGCATTTATCAAGTGCCTACTGTGTGCCAGGTGTTGTACTAAGCATTGGGATACAGAGAAAAGTAAAAAAAAATAAAAGAGTTCCTGCTTTCACAGAGCTCACAAGCCACAAACCTGTACAAAAATACAACTTTAAAAGCAAAATATGAAAGACACAACGAGGTATATTAATGGGCTTCTTTTTTGGCTTGGGAATCCAGGAAGGCTTCAAAGAGGAGTTGTCATTTGTAGTCTTCCTTGAAAGACAGCAAGGATGGTGACTTCAGAGGACTGACAATTAAGCATAGGTGTGTAAGGAGGACTGCTCTGTCAGAGACAAGACAGTGACTTATTTTGTTCAACAGTACTACTTTATTACAAGAGAAGACTGTGAAGGGAAATGAAGCCATTAGTAACTGGTAATGATGTAAAAACAAGGGGATATCAATAAAACTTTTAAAGGTAAAATGAGGACATAAGGAATAACAATTATGAAGAATTCAGAAAGATACAAGAAAATATATAAAGAAATATATATACCAATGATAACATTCTTATTTTTTAAAAAACAGGTACACCAGTAGAAAGAAAAAGATTTGCCTTTGATTTTCCGGCCTTGACATACTTAACTGGATTTTGCTCTTGCATCAATACACAGAACATTAATTGAGTTTCAAGGTTCTGTCAAGTATATCCTTCCCATTATAAAACTGAAACTGTGGGAATTGCTTTAAAGGTATTTTACCTGAACTCAGTTTTTTATACTCAGGAAAAGTAACAGTTAAATAACAATATACACATAAAGTAGCATTAAGACACATTAAAAAAAAGACTCAAGTCAAACATAATTGAAAATACCGATACAAAATCATTAAAGTTAAAGAATAAATCTGTCATCCCTTTCTGCTAACAAACATCAAAAAACAATAACTTTCCTTTAGCTACTTCTGGTACACTATTTTTGAGGATTATATTTTTTGGGGGTTGTGAGTGTGTTGAGTTGCATGACTTGTAAAAATGCATCAGATAGGGGGGCGGAGCCAAGATGGCAGAGTAGAAGCACAACCTTCCCAAGGTTCCGGCTTCCACCCTCCCCAATCCAATGAAAAAGGGGACTCTAAACAAACTTTGGAGCTGCAGAACCCACAAAATGACACAGACAAGTTAACCTCCCGCTGACGACAGCCCGGCAGGCCAGCAGGAATACAGCACAGCACTCTGGGAGCCAAGCCCAGCACCACGCCTAGGCTTTAGCCCCAGGGCGGGCCTGACAAGCTGCCCACCACAGGGACTCTAGAAGAGCACCAGCAGTGGCAGTTTCCAGATTTATCAACACATAGATGAGAAGGACAAGGTAAGAGGTCAGTGCAGTCTGGACTTTGGGACCAGTAAGTGGGAGTGCATGGCTTTTACCCCCAGGGCGAGAAGCCGCTGAGATGCCTGCACAACCAACCAGCACCAGGTGAGGACTTAAGCTCCTGGCCTGCAGAGTGTAGGGGGACCAAGCACCAGTCTGAGGGGTAATCGCTCTTGCTTTAACCTGCTTGGATCTGGATTGCAGTCTAGGGTGGAGGTCCTGGGGTGTGTGTCCAGCTTGCAAGAACGTGTCAGACCTCAGAGAGGGCACCCATCTAATACCTCCAGCAGCTGAGAAAACCCCAGCGTTTGGGACGAAAGCTCCCCTGTCTGGTGAAAGAGTCCTACTGTGGCAAAAAGCCCAAAAGTCAAGTAATTGAGTGGCAAAATGAGCACGCAAAGGAAGATTCCAATATTACACTCCTATTTTGGGGACAAGAAGGAGCAAGGCATGGAACAGGAGGAAAACAGTGAAGTCAGAACTCCTGCACCAAAAGCTTCAAAGGAAAATACGAGCTGGTTACAGGCCATAGAGGACCTTAAGAACAGATAAAAGAAGTCAAGGAAAAATTGGGAAGAGAAATGAGAACGATGCAAGAAAATTATGAAATGAGAGTCAACAGCCTGACTGAGGAAAATAATACCTTAAAAAACAGACTGAGTCAAACGGCAAAGGAGGCTCAAAAAGACAATGAGGAGAAGGATGCCTTAAAAAGCCAAATTTGCCAGATGGAAAAAGAATCTCAAAAGCTCAATGAGGAGAATCATTGCTTCAGAATTAGATTGGAGCAAATGGAAGCTAATGACTTTATGAAAAATCAAGATGCTGTTGAACAGATCCAAACAAATGAAAGAATAGAAGGCAATGTGAAATATTTCATGGGAAAAACCACTGACCTGGAAAATAGATCCAGGAAAGATCATTTAAAAATTATTGGACTACCTGAAAGCCATGACCAAAGTAACAACCTAGAAATCATCATCCAGGAAGTTCTCAAAGAAAAATGCCCTGATGTTTTAGTACCAGAGGGCGAAATAGAGGTTGAAAGAATCCACCAATCACCTCCTGAAAAAGATCCCAAAAAGAAAACTTCTAGGAATATTATAGCCAGGTTCTGAAATTCCCAGATTAAGGAGAGAATATTACAAGCAGCCAGGAAGAAACAATTTGAATACTGTGGAAACACAATCAGGATAACCCAGGATCTGGCAGCTGCTACACTGAGGGATTGAAGGGCTTGGAATGTCATATTCCGGAGGTCAAGGGAGCTGGGATTAAAACCGAGAGTCACCTACCCAGCAAAACTGAGTATCATGTTTCAGGGGAAAATGTGGTCATTCAGTGGAATAGAGGACTTTCAAGCATTCTTGCTGAAAAAAGCCAGAGTTGAATAGAAGATGTGACATTCAGATACAAGAAGCAAGAGAAGCATGAGAAGGTAAACAGGGAAAAGAAATCATAAGGAACTTATCAAAGTTGAACTTTCCTACATGGAAAAACAATAATTGTAACTTATGAAACTTTTCTCAGTAGTTGAAGGTATTAGAAATATATACATATATATGTCTATATACGAGGGTATATGGTCATATGAATATGGGGTATGGGGTATAATATGGGAGTGAGCAGATTGGAGGACGGGATATCCTGTGGGACTGCTATTTTGTGATGGTGGGTAGGGGGAAAGGGGCAGAAAATTTGTAACTCAAAATCCGGCAGAAATGAATGATGTAAATCAGAAGTTAATATAGCATTTGAAAAAAAATAAAAATAAATAAATAGGTACTTAATAAAAAAAAAGAATTCCATGCAAAAAAAAATAATAAAAATTTTTAAAAAGATACTTTACCTTTAAAGCAATTCCCACCATCTCAGCTCTACAATGGGAAGGATACACTTGACAGAACCTTGAAACTCAATTAATAGATATATTCTGTAAAATGTTGCTAGAACAAAATCTAGTATGTCTTTTGAGGCCAGACAAGACTTTTCCTTCCGTGGAAAGTCTTTTCTATGAGGCAAAAACCAACAAAAACAAGAAATCTAGTAATCTGAGTTCTATATACAAACATAAATAATTTATATTATATGTAAATTCCTCTTTCTTCCGTTCAATTCAATTTCACAAATATGTCTGAAGTATCTACTATGTACTAGGTACTGGAGACAAAAAGACTAAAATGAAAAACAGTCCTTCACCAAAGAGCTGCTAAGTCAGGGAATGGGGCAAGAGGAAAACAGCATGTACAGAGATAACCATATGCAAAATAACTGGGGCAGGGAGACCTAACAAGGGGGAAACAGGAGAAGTTTTCATAGGAAGTGAAAAGTAAGTTGAGTTTAAGAAGCAAAGAACTTTAAAGGTGAGGCAGGAATCAATTTCACCTTCTGCCAGGGCACTAATATAGTGGGATGTCAGGGACAGAGAGGAGCTAGTTGGCCAATGTAGCTGCAACAGTGAGTAAAAGTACATAACATGAAATAAGCCTCGAAGGGTAGATGGGAAACAAAAAGTGAAGGACATAAAATGCCAAAGTGAGTTTGTATTTCATTCTAGAGGTAACAGGGAGCTACTGAAAATTATGAGCATGGGAATGACGCAGTCAGAATTGTATATTAGGAATATTAATTTGGCCGCTATCTGTAGGATAGACTAGAGAACTGGGAGACGAAGCAATAAGAATGATACAATAGCACAGGAGATAACGATGTTCTGAACAGGCCCTCTGAATAGAGAGAAAGATATTAGGGAAGCAAAATCAATAAGACTAAACAACTGATTGGATATGTGGCAGGGAAGAAAGAGAAGATACAAGGACCCTGCCTGAGGTGACTGGAAGTATGATGGTACATTCAACAATTTTAAAATCCTTACATTTAATTCAGAATAAAATATATAAATAAAATTTGTTAGGACAGATGTTTAAGCAAACCCAAATTCATTTCACTCAAAGCAAGGCAAAAATTAAATAAACTGTGAATAAGATGTATTCAAACTCTTAACATGATACTAAGCAGCCTGAAAAAACTTCAGAAGTCATTATGTTTACCATTACAAAGAAATTGCTCCTTTAATGTATAACCTTTTAACTTTTCTACTGCATTGGTTTTGATTATACACGTTATCTATCACCTTCTATTTGTTGTCTCCAGCAGATACACAAAGGATATATGTCCCAAATAATTAATTCTATAGCCTCTCTCGGTCATTACAAATGATTATTTCTACACAAATCCTGGGAAAACATATCTGGTTCATACAAGTACAGTCTCCTAATATTTCTTACTGAAAAATTATATTGCACTTAAGCAAAAATACAGAAAATAATATTCAATTAATTAAACACATTCATCTCTTTTTTGAAGAAATGAAATAACTTCCTTTTCATAAATGTAATGCTCAATATTATAGAGTATTTTAACTATACGTTTCTTCTCTGTGTTAAACTTAAAACAAGAAAGGACATATAATTAACACATGCTCTGCTTCAGCTTCTCACAAGGTGAAACAGGACTGTTGCATGAGGATTTCAAATGCTTTTATATTCTCTTAATTTCTTACAATGACACTTCTCCTTCAATTTTGATATTTAACTCTGATAAGCACAATGAGAGAATCTGGAGCTGTCTGATGTCCAAAGCTGTTCTGAACAGATGAGGCTGGCTTGGCGAGCTATTTTTGACGGAGGAAAATCACCTCATTATTCATATACTAGGAGCTGCTATATGTAAACCTCATTTATAAGCCACTGTGTTCCAAGCTGTATTGTCCCTAACAGCTTTTAAAAGAACCCATCCACTCATAGACCGATACAAAGTCAGTTTTAGGTTCAGGAAAACTTGAGTTCCAGTACTGTTCCTAAAATATACTGGCAGTGAGACCCCAAGTAAGTCACTTAATTTTTCAGTGCTCTAATGCTAGAGCAACTAAGGCAATAGACACTAGAAATCAATGTCTCAGTGCTTTATAAAACTAAGGTGCTGATCTATACTTAGAGAATTTCCTTCACTGATAATATCAGAGGCACAGGAAAAAAAATCTACTCCTTACCTTCAGCATATCTATTCCTAAATCTTTTGACCTTCTGAACTCATTATGTGTCTTGCAACCCACTTCACCACCAATGGGACCCAAAAGGACCCACCCACTGTTTTTTTCATCCTACTTGAAGACCAGAGAGGGAGGTTGCCAAGGGCATTGACTTTAAAGTCTGTCTAGTATTCCTCTAAATAAAGGAAGGTACCCCCTGTTAGTTATTTGATAATAATATAACTCAAAAACCAGGGAGTGGGGAACAAAAGTTTGCAGAGAATTATTATATAATTATTAGACTAAACTGACCAGGAAGCTAGGTTCAAAACATAATATTTTTGTAAAATGAGTGGAAATAACATCTCAGAGGAAAACACTACAGTTCTTGTTGCCCTCCACCTGACTATGTGGGACATAACTTTGAGAAAAGAAATCGGGATCATGTAACCAGAGGAAATGAAGACCACCAAACAAATGGGAGCATTCTTTGAAATATCCTGGCCCAACACTAATGCCAAGACAGAGACTAAAAAGTCCACATACTTTGACCAGGGGATCCCCTGGCTAGACATATATCCCAAGAATTCAAAAGACAAAGACAAGTCATAGAGAAACCATAATATTTAGGGCAGTTCATAGCAGCAAGCACCCTAGCCTACCCAGGATGGCTGCTATCACAGGTTCTTAGATTTGCTTTTCTAAAGGAAAGCAACTCAGAAAGGGTTAACAATCTTACTTTAATCAAACATAAATATCATTCACTTAGTTCAGGGGAAAAAGTCAGCACCCTGAACTTCAGAGAATACAAACAGAAATTACAAGCAGACAAAAAATACAGAGAAAATGATACAACTCAACAGACTAACAGACAGGGCTTCTAGCTGTCTCACCATCACATACATACAGTTAGTTACCAAAGAGAGAAGGACTAACATCTGGGCTTTCAAAGCTGGGGGTTCAATGGCTGCCCAGAGTCTCATCTGGCCAAATCACACAACTCTTTCCAAAGGGAGCCCCAAAACAAAATCTATATATAGTGTTCTCCAGGATCGGAGAACATCACAACCCTTGTGACCCACTTGACTACAAAGTAACAAAAGTTGTGCGTTCCTAAAAAACAAGCCTCCTCCCATAGGCTCCATGTGACCCCATTCAGTCTATTAGGGGGCAGAGTATATTTTCAAATCAGGGAAGGTCCTCAAATTAACTTGGGTCTATCAAGGGGCAAGGAAGATCTTCAAATTCCCATTAGCATTACACAGTACTTTTGTGGTAGAATAGATCAGAAACAAAGGAAATGCCCATTGACCGGGGAAGAGAGAAACAAATTGCAATATATCAATGTAATGAATTACTACTGTGCTATAAGAGATGATAAATATGAAGAATACAGTCATTCAGGGGAAGTGAAATTATGAATTCATGCAAAGTAAAATAAGCTAAATTAGAAAAACAATAAAATAAAACAGTATAAATGGAAAGAACACAGAACACAAACAACAAAATGAAACTGAGTATTATAATGATCAAACAAAGCCACCAAGAAAGTATACTTCCCTCTCTTCTTTTAGAGATGAAAGATGACACGTGTGACATTGAGTATACTATTAAATTCTCCCAGGCCCACATCTCTCCCTCTCCAATCTCCTCTGAATAATGAAGGGCATACTAAATTATAACTACCAAAATTCATTTAACAGTGTCTGTTTTGTGGTGTTTATGACATTCATTTTGATGTGTATAAAGATATGTTTGCTTAGAATTTTGTAACCAGAAGCACCATTTTTACTCTGGGGAATGCAAATGAAATGATACTGCTTGCTATATCTCATTCATATACAATACTGTACATCATAATATTGAAAATTGGGTATTTTTTCTCATGAAAGGATCTTTTTGTATCAGAAATTTATTTCTTCCTCCTCAATAAAATATGATTTAGCATTCAAATGTAGGATCCCAAGGGAAAAAGTTCTAAACACCTCCATCAGAAGTCTTTCATACACATTTCAGAGAACAACCCAAAGCTATCTGCCTGTCACTGGCCAGAATTTCTTGAGAAGACTCATGTTTATATTAATTAACTACTCTCCTGTGTAATCTATGTAATTTTAATTGCTTTTTGATTTCTTTTGTTTCCTAAAGTCAGCCAAGATGCTCCCTCCCTACTTCCCAATTATAACTGCTTAAGTGTCTACACAAATAATACTAAATTATAGTATTTAATAGATCAGATCATAAACAAAGTCCTCCAAATTCCTTGTGTTAGACAACCTTGAGTAGACTAGGAAATATTGTCATATCCCAGTCTCACTGCCCTCAATTAATTACTTCACTAATGATCCTAAAGTCTACATCAGCAAGCAGAGGTACATTGCTCCCCGCTAATCCCCATCCTATAATCTCCAAAAAGGAGGGAATATCCCTAACATATTTCAGAAATGGGGCTTACCTATAGAAAAATGGGAAACTTAAAAGCCCCTCCAGAGGCTATCAAACCTCTAATCACAATCCATTCGCAGATTTGGAACACACTCATTTGGACAGATAAGCCTTGTGCATATGCTTTCTCCTTTTACTTTCCCTAGATCGGATGCTTGGATACCATAAAAACATTGATTTTGAAAGAAATCTTAGCAACCAAATGTACAAAAAAAAAAAAACAGTTGTAAAAACTGATCAATATTCTTGTTTCAAAATTACTTTAACTCAAAGATGCTTCATAAAAATACCTTACTTTACATAGCTGCCAAAATATTTTTTCTTAAAAGTAGATCTGACTATTACCTCTGAGGATCAACTATAAACTCCTCTGGCATCTAAATTTCTTCATAACTTAACCCTACTTGTTCTTTCCAGGCTTGTTCTATAGTAAACCACCTCCTGCACTCTACAGTCTGGCAAAGCTGGCCTACTTGTTCCTGACATATCTCACTCAAAATAAAAGGTCTTAACCTTTTTTTTGCTGTTGCCCAAGGTTCTGTCCTGGGTGGTCATCTCTTTTCTCACTCAAATCTCTAACTCCAAAGTCTCGCCAGTTTCCATGACAATCATCTCAATGGAGATGATTCGCAAATCAACTCTAGCCTCCCCTGAGATTCAGGCCTGAATCACCAATCAACCATTAGACATGTTGATATGTCTAAAACAGAATTAATTATCTGTTAGCAGGATCTGTTTGCAGGTCCAAAAAAAAAAAAAAAAGCAGAAGACAAGGAAAGCCAGAAGGAACGAGACAAGCAAGATAACTGAAATTTATATGCTGAGTTTATTATATACTAAAAAGAAAAATAAACTCTACATAAAAAAGATTGCCAGTTTAGTGTACAACCCTCTTCTCTTATTCTACATTGTATATGGAAATGTGGGGAGGGAGGTTGGTGTTTCTTAAGTTCAAAATTTTTAAAAAGTAAAAAATATTAATGTCCCATTTCAAAAAATAATGGAGGGACAGGTATGTCTCATCAAGAATCAAGACCAGGATCAAGACACCAACCTCACCCCAAAACCTTGGGATAGAACTAAATGGTGTCCTTTCTTCCAGAACTTGGTCTGTGTGGGAGAAGAGACTCTGCTCTCATCTACCTGACTTTGACCAAACCAAGGAATTCCCAGAACTCTTTATTCTACCTCAGCTAAGGTTGATGAGAGTTCTTAGACTTGAGGTGTCACACTTCCCTAATACCCAATTAATCCATAAGGCTTGAAAGTTCCCTGAACTGCTCTTACTTGGCTCAAGTCCACCACTTCCTCCTTAGTAAAGGGCAAAAGAATGAGTCTCCCTGTATCCTAGCCCCACATTGGAAAACGCAAAGCAATGGGTTGGGAAAAAATTTGCAACTCAACCCTACAGTCTAAAGAGTTTCCATGGGCTAATACTCTTTTCCCAGAGTTGGGAATTCCCAGTCTCCCTCCATCAGGAAATTCTCCTCCTCCTTTGTTCTCCAAAAAGCTCAGAGGACTCCAAGCTTTCCTTCCTCTACCAATGAGACAACTCCTCCCTCCACAAGTGAGACCTTCCAACTGGCACAAAATCAAGAAACATTAGCTCAAACCTATAACATTTTCAGTATTCCCAGACTAAATGGAAAAATTAGTAATAAGTCAAAGAAAACTTGAAATTCAATAAGGAGCTTCTATATCAGAAAAGACTTAAGTAATAAAAATTCCTTCCAAACTCAAATTTGAAGCATCACTGGATAGAAGACCAAAAAAATAAATTGGATAATTACTATATTAAAGGAATAAAACCAGGCTTCTGAAGAAGTTAAACAACACAAGAAGAAAAGTTGCAAGTAGACAACCTATAAAATTATATCCCAGGGCCAAAAATATCCATGGAAAAAGCATGTAACAGAATCAGCAACATTGAGGAAAGACTGACAGTTAAATTGAAGAATAATTCTAGGAATCAATAGAATTGAAAAAGCAAATGAAGGAAATTCATGATAAGAAAACTGATTTGGAAGATAAAGTAAAAAATATAAATATTAGATTAATAAGGATCCCAGAAGATACTGGAGTAAGAGGGGGCGGGGAAGAATAAGGGGAGCTAATAGAAAGTGTATTCAAGGAGACCACATAGAATACTACTGCAATATTCCATACAAGAAGCAAAAGAGGACTAACCTGAAGTGGTAGCTGCATTAGTGAGAAAAGGGGACATATGCCAAGATAATGTTGTGAAAGTAAAAACTTAAGATTTGACACAGATCTGGATATGTGGAGTAGGAGTGAGAATTTAGGAACAAAAATGAGATTGCAAGCCTACATAACTGTAAAGAGGATGATGTCCTTGACAATAACAGGAAAGATGGGGAGAAGGGAATATAGAGATGAAAAAAGAGTTCTCTTTGAGAAACCGATAGGACATCCAATTTGAGATGTCCAGAAGGCAATTATTCGGTCACTTCCCAACTCATGGCACCCCTTCAGTTTTCAATTCTTTGTCACTGAAAAAAAGAGCTGTGATAAATACTTTTGTTCATCCTTAGAGTTTATTTTGATTAGGTCTAATCTCTAACTTAACCTCTCTTCCCTTTTTATTACTTTCTTTTCTTTCCCCTTTTTCTCTCCTGCTCCTGTATTATTTCTGTACCCAACTGTGTGTTTATATTCTTCTCTCTTTTGACTAGTTCAGATGATAGTTAAGATTCGGATGCCATGTGCTCTCTCCATCTTTACATCCTTGTTCATATAGAATTCTACTTGTATATGCCAATTATGTGAGATAACTTCCCCTAGCCTTCCCCTCTCCAAAGTGTGGTCCTCTTTCTTTTCCTTTCCATTCTTCTTTTAAGATCATCAAGACATAAGAAATGCTGCTCTTATGATCAGACTTCCTCTATGACCTCTGATGATAACAAGTTTCAGATGGAATACATGTATCATTTCCCCATATTAGAATCTAAACAATTTATCCTTCCTTAGTCCCTTATGCTTATTTACTTATTTTTTAGGTTCCTCTTGAATCCTTGTTTATATTTCAAAGTTTCTATGTAACTGTAATCTTTTCATCAGGAATGTTTGGATGCCCTCTATTTCATTAAAGATCCACTTTTCCCTCAGCAGGATTACAATTGGTTTTGCTGGGTAACTTATTCTTGGCTGTAATATTATGTCATTTGCCTTCTGCAATAATGGATTCTAAGCTCTTCACACCTTCAAAGTGGTATGTGTGAAATCATGTGCTATTCTGAAAGTAGTTGCTTGACACTTGAATTATTTCTATCTAGTGGTTTTCAGTATTTTTTTTAACCTGGAAACTCTAGATTTGGGGAATTATTCTTCTGGGACTTTCATTTCGGGTTTCTTTCAGGAGATGACCAACAGATTCTATTTCAACTTTGTCCTCCAATTACAAGAGATCTTTTATGATTTCTTAAAATATGAGGCCTAGGCAACTTTTTTGGTCATGGTTTTCAGGTATTCTAATGATTCATGATTTTATTTTCTCTTTGATCTCTTTTTTGGGTTAATTAGTTTTGCTACGAGATATCTTACATTTTTTTTACTTTGTTTTAATATTTCTTTTTGCCTCATGGAGTCACTGGCATCTATTTTTTCCATTCTAGTTTTCAGAGAATCTATTGCTTGAGCAAAGTTTTGTACTTCTTGAGCCAAACTGATAATTCCCTTTCCAGTGATTTTTCCCATAGTTCTCATTCTTTTTTCCATATTTTTCCTGCTAGCACTTCCATTTATTAAAAAAAAAGGGGGGGAGGATGGCTAGGTGGCGCAGTGATTAAAGCGCTGGCCCCGGAGTCAGAAGGACCTGAGTTCGGTTCTGGCCTCAGACACTTAACCCACACAAAAAAAACTAGCCGTGTAACCTTGGGCAAGTTACTTAACCCCAATTGCCCTCCAAAAGGCAAAAAAAAAAAAATTTAAACTCTTTTTTTTTTTTTAATTCTTGCTTCATCTCTCCTAGGTATTCCAGTTAAATCTGTGGCCAAGATGTGTTTTTCTTTGTGGCTTTACTTGAAGAACATTGTTTCGGAATCATTCTGTCACCATTATAGCTTTTTTATGCTCAGATTGGTTTTTTTCCTCTCGTTCTTCCAGCTTACTTTATGACACAGAACTAGGTAATAAGCGGCAGTTATTAGAAAGCCCTTGTTCCTGCATCCTATACAAATGTAGGCAGTCCTATGCTGGATCTGGGAACTCTTCTTTCCCCTGGTGCATAGTCACTCCCTGTGCTGCCTGATAAGTACAGTGAGCTCCTGCACAGACCTGGTCCCCAATAAGGATACTTATTCATAGACCTATCTTTCTGTTTCACTACACCAATTTGAATCAGAAAAATGACTCACTATGGCTTTTTCTTAGATTTTCTGATAAAGATTCAGCTTGATGTATTTTCCAGATCTTTTTATACAAATGGCAGATGGAGGTTCAATGTACTTCTTCACCTTCTTTACTTTCTATATATCTTATATGTACCTAGGTAGTTAGTTACATGTTGCTTTTCCTCTTAAATCATACACTGCTATAGAGCAGGCACTGGTGGGATTTTTCTAGTGTATTTTTTTGTCTTTTGTTTGGTATCCACAGTACCTATTGCATAGTAAGTGTTTAATAAATGCTGATGACTGAGTGACTGACAGGATGATCAACAAAGTCAAAATCAATCAAGAATGATGAAGACTGGGAAAATAACTTGAGATTTGGTAACTAGGAGATCACTGGTAATTTTGGAGAAAGAAGTTGCAGCTGAATGATAAAGAGGCAAAGATGACTCTGATTTCAAAACTAATGATGATATGCTAGACAGAAACAGGAAAATTCAGAAGAAGCATGGATTTCGGGGCAAAGACAATGAGTTCTATTGTAGACATAGCAAGATGGAGATGACAAAGGTAGAATTCAAAATGTCTAATAAATATTGGTACTATGGGCCTGGAGCTCAGGGGAGAGAATAGAATTCTATATGGTGATATTAGAGTAATCTGCATAAAGATGATCACTGAAACCATGCAAGCTAAATACAAACACTGAGAGAGTGATTATATTATATTAAAAATATATAATTAGTAATTAGTAGAAAGAGAAGAAAAGAGGGTTTAGAGGAGATCTTCAGGTGCTAACATTATGAGGGAATAAGAATCCAGCAAAGGAGACTGATAAGAAATAGAAATACAGGTGGGAGAAAAACTAAGAAGATAAAAACATAGAAGAGAGAATATGGAGGAACGAAAGAAGGTAAACAGTGTCAAATGCTGAAAAGGAGACCTGCCCTTATGGAAAATGTTCTAGGATGAAGAGCAGAAGGATAGGAAAAAGACAAGAGATCACTGGAAATTATGAATAGAGCAGTTTCAGTGGAATGATAAAGTAAAAATTTAAGTTACAAGTAATGAGTAATGAGAGAAGAGGACATGAAGGAAATGAATGCAGATAACTTTGTCAAGGAGTTTGGTTTTAGAAAGAAAGGGATATGTAAGACGATTATTTAATGCAATGGTAGGTTCAAGTGAGGGTATGTTAAGGGCAGAAAAGCTCTTGGCCATATCTGTAGCCAGGAGGGGAAAAGTTAACTGAAAATTAGAGATTGAAAATTCATGATTAATACCTATGCTAAAAATTATTCTGAATAATTGAGAAAAAAGCTACTAAATTTCTTTTGAAACAAATATATTCCTAATAACTAAACTAGGGAGAGAATAAAGAAAGTAAGGCACAAACCAATAACTTCATATCTCTTTCCCCTCCCCCATCATTCCCTATGATTACATTGAATTTACACAAAGTATGAAACATTAAGTATAATATTAGGCAATCAATTACCAAAGCTAATCATATTAAAAATAAAAATAACCAAAACAATATCATTATATCAAAAGACAGAAAATAAACTTTAATAAAACATACTCAAAAGTCTAAAAAGAAGCCCAGGGTATAGAAAGACCAAGTTTTACTCTCATGAATAAATATACATTACAGCTAAATCCTTATCAGTGGTGTTTGGCACAATTTTTTTTCACTAACTGATAGCTATCCCTTATCCCAGATGCACTGGTTTTGTTCATCATTCAAAAGTTTTTCAATTTCACATAAATGAAATTGTCTATTTTATCTTTTGTGATATCTTCTATCCCTTATTTGGTAAAAAAAAAAATATTCCCCCCAAACCCTGCCATTAATGTAAAAGATAACTCACTGCATTCTCTTCCATTTTTTTTTCCTCAGTGGACTCTATTTTTTTCCTCTTCAGTAGACTCTAAGATGCAAGTAGATGACACAGGAGAGAGCTAGATATGGATTCAGGAAGACCTGAATTCAAATTCTGCCTCAGACACTTAATAGCCATGTGACACTCAGCAAGTCACTTAACTTCTGTGTACTTCTGTTTCCTCAACTATGAAATGGGGATAACAATAACACAAAGCTTCCAAAGTTGTTGTAAGGATCAAATGAGGTAATATTTGAAATCTAAAAGCATTATATAGACCCTTGTAGTTGTGGTTATTGGATCCATAGAAAAATTTTACCTCTCTTCCTCTTTTATGAAGCAGTTGGTTGGGATTGAGCCAGCACATGGCAATTAGAACATATGGTCATCTGGGTGAGCCTGAAACTGAAACTCAAGTTTCTAGCTGTCTCCTCTGCTCAGTAATTTCTTTCCCCTGAATCTGAGTTACTAAACATCAGTCCTGGGAAAGAAAAGACACATCCAGCAGTAGTGACTTCCCAAGTTCAAGAATCTGTTGGTTTCTAAGCTAGTGCTGGCTCCTACGGAGCTTTCTGGTTCCAACTACTACACCAGTGCCCAGAGGTAAAGACGAACACAATCTATGGAATATTTCAACAGAAAGGATGAAGAAAATCCAAGCCAAGCACTAACTGGACAACAAATTCAAATCTTATAAGTTGTTCAGGGGCAGTGATAGTCTGAGGGAAAAGTGAAATATCTGTATTTACAAATCTATATTATCCATATATATAAATATGTATTATAAATCTGTATTACACATATTTATATTCCAAAGAATTCCAGACATCCTTGATCAATGGTTCTGTTCTGATTTAATCTCTGCTTACCACAAAAATGACTTTACCTTTCAAGGGTAGTATAACAGGTAGTAGAAGTGATTGTTTTATATTTTAAGCCTTATGTTAATGTGCCCTTTAGAGTCTTTTTATGTTTTAAGAATTTTTTTTTGTGGAAGACATAAAGAGTTGCTCTATACCTGATATCTATTTTATACACTGAGTCCTTCTTCTAGAACAGAACCTGTTATTTTAGAGAGATCCTAGACACAACTCTCCTTATAAATATTTTCTCCAAGATTCTGGAGGTGTAAAGAAGCAGAGAAGACAAGAAAAGACTGACATCCCCTCACTTTGGAATCAAGGAGCCCAGCAGGGATGAATCTGGGCTCTGCAGGGTCCAAAGTATGGCATATTTTGGAGAGAGGTTATCCAACACAAACACACACACACACACCATACACAGTTAATAAGAGGATCATGATTTACTAAGTGCATCCACTAATGAATTTCTTTTAGCTGGTTTTAGGGAGCTTTGGAAGCTGTCATTTTAGCTCTGACACCCATGAAAATCAAGTATCAAAAGAAACTGAACTTTGAACAAGACTTTCAAATGTCTTGGTTTAACAAAGAGTTAAAATGAATTTAAAAAAAATTGAAGCACTAAAAATATTAATACTATTTTAGTGAGAGCAAAAGGAGTTTTGTACAATGAACAAAATAAAAATTATTTTAAAACGTTCATTTCTTCTTGATTGCATACTTTTAAATTTATTTTTACATGTTTTATATGGTAAACAATATATTCACACAGTAATAAAGTATGCAATGTATAAATAACTATAGACATATTTGATGTATATGGTAAAATATATTTTACTAATAAAAGCATGTGATCAAAAAAGTTTAGAAGAGGACGGAATGCCCGGATTAGAAACAAAAGGTTCAGGTATTTAATCCTAGGCCACCTGATTCTGAACAAGACACAACCTTTATATGCCTCAGGTAACTCACTCCCTAGGCTTTATCATACATCACAGTAGTGGGGAGGTACACAGAGTTTCCTACACTGAAGAAATCGCAGGTCATTTTCTTACTTGCAGAATGGACCCGCTGACTATATTATGTAAAATCTCATTTCTTTTTATGCAAGAATGGAAAGCTGCCTAGAAACAAACACAGAGAAACAATTTAGTTTCCCACTTAAGATGATATGCTATCAGACAAACATCACTCAAAAGATAAGTTAGCTATAAAATCTGTCAGAATAATGCATGAACAATTAAATTCTGCTTATTCTAAAAACTACTCTTCTTCTTTTAATGATATCTTTGGTAGCCAAGAAATAAGTAATTATCATTTACTTTTACACTGAAAAAATCACTATCTTGTTTCATGTCATGATTTTTTTCTCCCAGCAAAGCCTTCAACAATAATTCTCCCAGGTAAATTTCATCTTTACAGAAACTTAATTTAAAAACTACCATTACCTAATGTTAAACTAAATAAGTAGAAATATTCCTTTGTTTTACTAAAGAGCAAACAACCCTCAGAAAATTAAAGAAATAGGTAACAGTTTTAAAAGTCAATTTTATAAGTATCAATAAGAAGGATGGAATAGAAATAATCCTAAACTTAGTGGAGAAATGGAAAGGAAAACTGAAGAGATGACTGCTTATTTGCCTTCAGGTGCTTAGTAAATTGCTTCTCTTTATTGACCAATAAAGAGCAAAAAGCTTCATTAAAATTTAGGGTCAAATTAAAAACAAAATAAAAATATTCAGTCCACCTCCCCGTTCTGCTGTCTCAGCATATGAGAACCACAGAAGAGGACCCCAAACTCTGCGTCCAAGAATTAGGCTGATGACATCAACTAACAAATAATAGTATTTCTTAATTTTGACTGTTTTCACTTTCATAAAATTTGAGTCATCTGTCTTATAAAGAAACTAGGGGCAGCTAGGTGGTACAGTGAATAGAGCACCAGACCTGGAGTCAGAAGGACCTGAGTTCAAATCCGGCCTCAGACACTTAACACTTACTAAGCCATGTGACCTTGGGTAAGTCACTTAACCCCAAATGCCCTGCCTTCCCCCTCAAAAAAAAAAAAACTGGAACAAGGAGCTAAATATAACTAATTTTCTCCAACATTAAAAATAGTAAAGCAGTCAGATCTCATCTGTTTTAGAATCTATTGATGCATTACTATTGACAATTTGTGTCTTACATACATCTAAAAATTACTGTTATTGGTAGATTTAAAAATATGTATTTAAATAAAAAAGCAAGTTAACTTGTTTTGTGTATTTTTCAAAGAAAAAGAGGGCATAATATGCTTTCACAACTGAAATAATCAGGATCTCTGAATAGATCTTGCTTTTAAATTTTATTGCTTTTTGGTTTTAATCACTTTATATCAGTCATTGCTCTTAATCATCTTCTACCCTTAAATCTCCCTATCTCCACAAAAAAATAAATAATTATCCCATATAACCAAGAAAAGTAGTTAAGTAAAACCAACTAACAGTGATTTGTATTTGACAAGTTTCTCTGCTGATAAAAGGTTAGCAAAATTGGTCACCAAAATTAATTAAAGTTGGCTGCTTTTTTGTATAGTTTTCATTTGTATAATGGCAGATAATGTCTTTCTTACTTTTTGCTTCATCAGCTAACAATCTTAAGAAACATTTAAATTCAAGAACGTAAAAATGCTTTGACAATAGATGTGGCTCAATATTGTTTTCTACCAAGTTTTATTTCAGTTTAATGGAAGATTAGGGGGACTAAAAAGTTTTATTACAATAATAAGATAATAATACGAAACACATTATACCTTGACACTGATTGCTTGGACTGTAAATATAAGTAACTAAGCAAGTTTGTTTGTCTGTATTGATGTTCAATGCTAGGTTTCTACTAAAATATTTAACTAAAATGCACTAGGGAGCTTCTTTTTGAAAGGAAATTTTTATACAGGTATTAACATGCATTTATTCACATATTTATATATGTATATTCTTTTTTATAGAATTACTACCCTAAAGTCCAAACAAAATGATTCTTTTGTGCCCAAATAGAAGATACATTTAAATGTGGTAAAAGATAAAGCAGCCAATAGATCAGATAACAAACTAAAAGATACTACTGCTTCTGCACTGAAGAAAAAAATAGTGGCAAAAACTTTGAATAAATGCTTTCATTGTATTAATCACCCAAGTCAGTTGTGCTTATATATTATTTCTTCTCCCTGTTACTCTGCAATTTTTTAGTAGCTTCTGGAAAGTGAATAAGTTTCTACTGATGAATAATCATGTCAATTGTCATTTAATTATCAATTGGCATTTAGTTTAAATTATGTCTCATATTCCTTTAAAATTCTTCAATGAACCTAAAAGTCAAATATCAGTTTATTTCAAGAAGGTTGACTAAATGGATGTAAGAAGTCAGCAGAGATTAAATCAGAACAGAACCACTCATCAAGGATGTCTGGAATTCTTTGGAATACAAATAGCCTATCAAGGTTAATGAGGTTCAATTTGAATTTAGAATAAGGGAATTAATGTATTTAGTATGTCTGGCACAGTCACTGATTTAAGGTCTCAGATAAATTTCCAAAGGTAAATTATGCAAAATCAAAGGTAACTTACACTTTTACTTTCAGTCTTCACTAGTGTGAAATGATTATTCATATTTTATTATGTATTTCAGGCTAACTAAAACTACTACAATTAGAAACTGAGTAAAAGTGCATTTAAAAGTTTACAACTGAGGGTAGAGTCAAGATGGCGGTGTAGAAACAGGACTTCCACCATGCTCAAGCTTCCATTTCCCCCAATTCATGTAAAAGGGGACTCTGAACAAACTCTGGAGCTACAGAACCCACAAAATGACACAGAGAATCTAACCTCTCACTGAAGACAGCCCAGTAGGCCGGCACAAAGGGGCCAGCACAGCGCACTGGGAGGGAACCCTAGCCCTGCACGAACCTGAGGTCTTAGCATCAGGGCAGCCACAGACAGCCACCGGCTGAAGGGACTTCACATCACCAGCAGCTGTGGCAGTTTCGAGAATTATCAACCCATAGATGCTAAGGATAACGTGAGAGGTCAGTGCAGTGTGGACTCTGGGATCCAGTAGTTCAGAAGTTCGGGAGTGCAGTCAGCTTTTGCCCACGGGAAGAGAAGCGGCTGAGGTGCAGCGGCTGTGAAGCTGCAGCCACATGGCTGCTTCAGCTTCTGGCCTGCAAACTATAGGGGGACCAAGCGACCACTTTGAGGGGTAATCGCTCTTGCTTTAACCTGCTTGGATCTGGATTGCAGTCTAGGGTGGAGGTCCTAGAGTATGCAACCAGCTTGCCACAGCGTGGGGAGGCTTCAGAGAGGGCATCCAACTAACAGGTCCACCAGCTGTGAAAGCCCCAGCAATAGGGATAAAGCTCTTCCCTCTGGTGCGAGAGTCCTACTGTGACAAAAAGGCCAAAAGTCAAGTAATTGAGTGGCAACATGAGCAAACGAGGGAAGCAAAGTAAACAGAGCAACCCAACTTTACACTCCTATTTTGGGGACAAAAAGGATCAAAGCATGGAACAGGAGGAAAACAATGAAATCTAAACTCCTACACCAAAAGATTCCAAGAAAAATACGAGCTGATTACAGGCCATAGAGGACGTTAAGAATGATTTTGAAAACCAAATAAGAGAAGTGAAGAAAAAATTGGCAAGAGAAATGAGAATTAGGCCAGAAAATTATGAAATGAGTGTCAACACCTTAGAAAATAGACTAACTCAAATGGCAAAAGAGGCTCAAAAAGCCAATGAGGAGAAGAATGCCTTAAAAAGCCGTATTTGTCAGATGGAAAAAGAATCTCAAAAGCTCACTGAAAAGAATCATTCCTTCAGAATTAGAATGGAGCAAATAGAAGCTAGTCACATTATGAAAAATCAAGATATGATTAAAAAGATCCAAACAAATGAAAAAATAGAAGGCAATGTGAAATATCTCACTGGAAAAGCCACTGACCTGGAAAATAGATCCAGGAGAGACAATTCAAAAATTATTGGACTACCTGAAAGCCATGATCAAAAAAAGAACCTAGAAATCATCCTTCAAGAAATTCTCAAGGAAAACTGCCCTGATATTTTAGAACCTAAAGGTAAAATAAAGGTTGAAAGAATCCACCAATCACCTCCTGAAAAAGATCCCAAAAAGAAAACTCCTAGGAATGTTATATAGGTTTTGGAATTCCCAGATCAAGTATAAAATATTACAAGCAGCCAAGAAGAAACTATTTGAATATTGTGGAAACACAATCAGAATAACATAGGATCTGTCAGCTTCTACACTGAAGATCAAAGGACTTGGGGGGGGGGGGGACAGAGTCAAGATGGTGGAGTAGAAGCAGGACCTCTGCATGTCTCCGGCTTCCACCTTACGCAATTAATGTAAAAAGGGGACTCTAAACAAACTTTGGAGCTGCAGAACCCACAACATGACACAGAGAATCTAACCTCCCACTGAGGACAGCCCGGCAGGCCGGCAGGAATTGGCCAGAGCAGTGCTCTAAGAGCCGAGCCTAGCTCCACGCCAATGTTTAGCCCCAGAGCGGGTCTGACCAGGCGCCTGCTAGAAGGACTCCAGATCACCAACAGCTGTGGCCATTTCCAGAATTATCAACACATAGATGCGAAGGACAAAGTGAGAGGTCAGTGCAGTCTGGACTTTGGGACCCAGTAAGTGGGAATCCATCAGCTTTTGCCCCCGGGGGCAAGAAGCCCCTGAGACACCCAGCACAGCCAGCCAACGCCATGTGGTAGCTTCAGCTCCTGGCCTGCAGAGTAGTAACTGAGTGGCAAAATGAGCAGGCAAAGGAAACAAAGCAGACAGAAGATTCCAACATTACACTCCTATTTTGGGGACAAAAAAGGAGCAAAGCATGGAACAGGAGGAAGACAGTGAAGTCAGAACTCCTGCACCAAAAGCTTCAAAGGAAAATACGAGCTGGTTACAGGCCATAGAGGACCTTAAGAAACAGATAAGAAAAGGGGAGGAAAAATTGGGAAGAGAAATGAGAACAATGCAAGAAAATTATGAAATGAGAGTCAACAGCCTGACTGAGGAAAATAATACCTTAAAAAACAGACTGAGTCAAATGGCAAAGGAGGCTCAAAAAGGCAATGAGGAGAATGCCTTAAAAAGCCAAATTTGCCAGATGGAAAAAGAATCTCAAAAGCTCAATGAGGAGAATCATTGCTTCAGAATTAGATTGGAGCAAATGGAAGCTAATGACTTTATGAGAAATCAAGATACTGTTAAACAGATTCAAACAAATGAAAGAATAGAAGGCAATGTGAAATATCTCATGGGAAAAACCACTGACCTGGAAAATCAAACCAAGAGAGACAATTTAAAAATTACTGAACTACCTGAAAGCCACGATCAAAGAAAGAACCTAGAAATCATCCTCCAGGAAGTTCTCAAAGAAAACTGCCCTGATGTTTTAGAACCAGAAGGCAAAACAGAGGTTTTGAAAGAATCCACCAATCACCTCCTGAAAAAGATCCCAAAAATAAAACTTCTAGGAATATTATAGCCAGGTTCCAGAATTCCCAGATTAAGGAGAGAATATTACAAGCAGCCAGGAAGAAACATTTTGAATATTGTGGGAACACAATCAGGATAACCCAATATCTGGCAGCTTCTACACTGAGGGATCGAAGGGCTTGGAATATGATATTCCAGAGGTCAAAGGAGTTGGGATTAAAACCAAGAATCACCTACCCAGCAAAACTGAGTATCATGTTTCAGGGGAAAATATGGTCATTCAGTGGAAAAGACGACTTTCAAGCATTCTTGATGAAAAAACCAGAGTTGAATAGAAAATTTGACATTCAGATACAAGAAGCAAGAGAAGCATGAGAAGGTAAACAGGGAAAAGAAATCATAAGGAACTTATCAAAGTTGAACTATTAACATTCCTACATGGAAAAACAATAATTGCAACTGATGAAACTTTTCTCAATATGAAAATAGTTGAAAGGAATAGAATTATATATATGAGGGTATATGGGCATATGAAGACATATGTGAATGTGTGTATATATATATATATATGTTTATAGGTATACATAGATAGAAGGCACAGGATCAATTTAATTGGAAGGGATGGTACTTAAAAGGTGAAATTAAGAGTTGAGAGAGGAATATAATGAGAGGAGAGGGGAGAGATAGAATGGGGTAAACTATCTCATATAGAAGAGGCAAAGGAAAATGGTTACAATGGAGGGGAAGAATAGGAAGGCAAAAGGGTCAACCGTATTCTCATTGAATTTGGCTTGGGGAAGAAATGAAATACACACTAAATAGGGTATCTCACCCTACAGGAGAGTAGGGGGTAAAGGGATGAGAGGGGGGATGATGGAAGTGAGGGCAGGCTGGGGGGAGGGAGGGAAATTGGAAGCACCCACTTTTGAAAAGGTATAGGATCAAAGTAGAGAACAGAACAAGTGGGAGGTGGGATAGGAGAGAGGGAAATAGAGTCAGTCTTTTACAATATATCTACTATGTTACTGTTTTGCATTAGCTACACATGTACAACCTATACTGAACTGCTTATCTTCCCAGTAAGGATATACTATTATTAATACTATTTTACATGTAATTGGGAAATAATATATACAGGCACTGGGGCATAGAGATCCACCATGCCCTACTGGAAAAGTCGTAAGGGATATGGGAGAAAATATGGGAGGGAGCAAACTGGAGGAGGGGATATCCTGTGGGACTGCTATTTTGTGATGGTGGGTAGGGGAAAAACGGGGAGAAAATTTGTAACTCAAAATCTGGCAGAAATGAATGATGTAAATCAGAAGTTAATAAAGCATTTGAAAAATAAAAAAAAAAAAGAAAAGAAAACAAGATGCAATTTACAGAGAAAGAAATTAGCACCTGGTTCTGAACAGCAGGCAAAGGGATTTGTCTAACTAACACACCTTTTACAAAATTTTTCTTCAAGAAAAATAACTGCATTTTTATAACATGTTACCTTTTTTAGCTATACAAAAGACTAAAAAAAACAACTTGCTAAGAAAGACAATTTAAAATGCTCTGGGTCTACCACTATTTCTAATAAGCTATTTATTAAATACAGTGGAATATATTATGTAAAGAACATAAATATTTCATATCTTTAGAATGACTCATAAACACAATCCAAAAGATATTTTCTATAATTCCTTGACAACAAAGTAGAAAAATGGAAACTCTAAGGATGACAACAAAAATACTTCCTTCCAGTTTCATAAAATTAACTGCTTCCAATACTTAGTAAATCCCAGGATATCTAACTTTCTTCTTCAATTTTGAAATCCTTCAGTATGGTACCTCAATAAACTTAAAATGGACAATGTTATTGTCAAAAAATATATACTAAGCTAGATGGATGCTTCTCTGAATAACATGGGTGGGGAACCTGCGGCCACAAGGCCACAAGTATGGCTCTTTGCCTGTATCCAACTTCAAAGAACAAACCCCCTTAATAAAAGAATTTGTTCTGTAAAATTTGAACTCAGTCTAAAGGTCACACCCAAGGACCTAGAAGGCCACATGTGTTCTCAAAGCCGCAGGTTCCCCACCCCTGAAATAGGATTTCAACATTTGATATATTTTGATTATTCAACAGCAATACAAATAGTTTCTTCCAAATGTATCTTCTCTTATTCTGATTTTAATACTTTTTTATAATTATTTCATCTATCCTAGCAATAAAAGATTAATACAGGATGTCCCAAAAGATTTAGTGCAACTTTAAGAGCTTCAAGTTATTAAGTTTAAGTAACTTAAAACTATACTATGACTTCTGAACTTTTCCTAACTAAAATGTTTTTATTCCAGTAGCAATTATCACTCTGAAGATGTAAGTGAACCCCTCCATTGAGAAACTAGGTTTGTGCCAATACAATGCTGAAAGGTGGGAAATTACTCTGAATGGGTGATATTAGCATCTTTTTTCCTTCGGACCAAAATCTTCTTTCCAAACAAAAGCTACTTGGACCTGATGGATTTGAGAAGCATCCTTGAAATTGGAGTTTTATTCTGATCCACTGTAAATAAATTCAGAGAATTACCACATTCCATTATACAGATTGTCCCAGAGGTCAACATTGTATTGGCACACGGTTTCTCGATGGAGGGGGTCACTTGGATCTTCAAAGTGAAAAGTAATTGCTACTGGAATAGGAACATATAAGTTGGAAAAAGAAGAAAGAAAAGGCTGTTCAGCTATGAAAGAGTCAAGAAGAGGTTTTTGTGGATTACCTTGATTGAGAAAAAGGACATATTTTCCTAATTTTCTTTTAAGTTCATCAGACAATTTTGTTGAACATAACTGTAGTTCTAAGGATTAAATATAAATATCAGTCACCTCTGTTTGTTCTTCTAACTGTGCTTTTTCCTTGTCTTTTCTCTCAATGCATCGCTTCAATTCCTGTACCTCAGACATCATGACACTATGGTTCAGCTTGGCTTTCAGTTCTGAGACCTGTTTCTTCAGTTCTTGTTTCTCCTGATCAATCCTCTCAACCCCTTTGAAGATATAAGAGAATTATACATTTAAGGAATATATACATAAACATGTTGCTTATGTAACATACAGATCCTTTACACCCAGAAGAATGCAGATGCCAAGTATCATCCATCAAGAAGCATTTGTGGAGTTCCACTATGTGCTAGTATATAAAAGTATAAAAAGGTGGTGACAGTGGCAGCCAGGTGGCGCAGCGAATAGAGCACCAGCCCAGGAGTCAGGAGGACCTGAGTTCAAATCCAACCTCACACAGTTAACCCTTAATAGCTGTGTGACCTTGGGCAAGTCACTTAAGCCCAATTGTCCTGCCTTCCCCTCCTTCAAAAAGACAAAAACAAAAACCCAGTTCTCAAAGGCACCTACAGTCTATCAAGTAAGACAACACATGCGTAATAAAGATATATGGAATAAATACAAATAGATACAGGGTAGTAATAATAACAATAATAGCTAACATTTATATCTGTACTAAGCATTTTGTAATTATTAACTCATTTGATCCTTACAACAACCCTGGGAGGTAAGTACTATTACTATTTCCATTTTACAGATAAGTAAGCTGAGGCAAACAGGTTACGTGACTTGGTCAAAGTCAAACAGTTAGTAAGTGTCTGAGGCTGAATTTGAACTCAGGTCTTCCTGACTCTGGGCCTGGCGGTTCTATCCACTAAGCCATCTAGTACTCTCATTCTAAGATATTTAGGAAGGCTGTCAGAGCTCTTAAGAAAGACTTCATATAGAAGACTACGTAACTGCATCACAGGAATTATTGCAATCTCCCATGTTTCATCATTCTAATCTATTCATCATCAGTCTCAAATTGATGTTATACATGTTTCCATTTAATAGTTCTTATCTCTTCAAGGCACGCAATGGAAGAACATATGCATCCTTTATTGATCCCAAAATCAGAACCTTGTGCCAGTGGTTCTCAAACTTTTCCATCATGGCAGGACCCTTCAGTTTAAATAAAACTTTGGCAAAACTCTTCTACTAAAATTCTCTAAAATTAGAATATTTAATGCCTATTAATGAAAAGTCTAAATTCATTAAGAAAAAAACTTGCAGTGTTTGAGGATTCCTTATAGTACAGTTTGAGAAACATTACATTATGTTACTAAACCACAAAAGCTAAAATTTCTCTAGTGGGATTTCTAACAGCAAAATTCTAGTCTCCTCTAAGTCCGACTTGTGGCTTTTACCCATTCAACTGAATGAGAATCTGCAACCCAACTATTCTACCCAGAGGACTATTATTGAAGTTCACATAATGAAAACTCTTTTTGCAATATAAATAATGAAGTGGTGTTGTTAAATCTTTTATTATGATTTGTATTCCTAACATCACTGATCTAAACCAGGAGAGTTTTACTGGAAATTACAAAACAAAACAAGCAAATTTGATTTGATACCATTTTTCAAATAAGCCAGGATTCTAGTGCTTTTAAAAAAGAGTAAATATGACAGTGAAAAGGTTAAAAAAAATTTTAAGATTCAATTGTTTTTCTTTTAAAAACTATTAAAAGTCTAACATAATAACTTGCAGCAACAATCAGTAAATTTTGAAGCTTCTCATCTAACTACTTTTTATGAGCTCTCTCTCTTTCTCTTCAAAAAATGGCAGTTACCAACATGTGGCTGCAGAGAAAAGTGAAAAATTTCCACCAGTCCATATGCATACCTAAAAGAGAGACACAAGGCAGAATGAAATCTATTTCGATTCTCATAAGAAAATGAAGGCTCAGGGCAGTTAGGTGGTGCAGTGAATAGAGCACCGGCCCTACAGTCAGGAAGACCTGAGTTCAAATGCGGCCTCAGAAACTTAATACTTACTAGCTGTGTGACCTTGGACAAGTCACTTAACCCCAAATGCCCTGCCTTCCCCCCTCCAAAAAAAAGCAAAAGAAAAAAAAAAGAAAAAAGACAAAGAAAATAAAGGCTAGCAGTATCTAAAGACATTTGGATACTATCTGTTCATCTGTAAAATTATATAACTCTACAAGATGATCTCTAAGATCTCTTCTAGGTCTGACTTTATATAGCTTCTGTAACTATTTGGTTTAAACATGCTAGCTAGTTCAAAATCTGCCCTCTTATGATTATTCCCAGCACTGAATAAATCTTCTGTCAACAGTCCTATCAAAACCTATCCCCTCCTTGGCTAATTTATGTTTTCCACACACCATAAAGATGGCAAATATCTCTCCTATAATGCCTGACACATTATAAAACACAGATCACCAAAGCAACATCATTTACTGTACCATTTTACTCATACCTTACCAGAAAAAATGTACTCGGAGTCAATGAGCTCTATTATTTAAATAGTTCTTTTAGAAGCTCCAAAGAAGTAGCATCATTGTTTATCTCCATTACTTTCTAACCTGTAATTCATATTCCTGCAAGGCTGTTATGCCACAGAAGAGGAGGAATTATAGGAAGGGAAGGATCATTTTACATATGGCATTATAAAGAGTTCAAGTCATTGAACAAGGATGAAGACCTGGTGACTAGTTACACTGCTTTCCTTGATAGGAATCCCCTAAACCAACAGGAAAGCTCAGGTAGAAGGAAAAAATCAACTTGGAGATCATTTAGCTAAGATTTCAAGATAGACTTGTGAATCACAATCTGTTGAGGAGTCCACTACCTAAAGCTGATGAGTGAATGAATGAATGGATGGATGAATGAATGAATGAAAGAAAAAGCATTTATTAAACACTTACTATATGGAAAGCACTGTGTTAAGCACTAGGGATATTATGGAAAAGATAGCCCCTACTCTCAAGGAGCTCACGTTCTAATAGAGGAGATAATACACTGTAGCAGCAAGAACCCCTGCGAGCACAGGACCTTTGATCTGCTTTTCTAAAGAAAAGCAACTAAAAAAGAGTTAACAATCTTACTTTAATCAAACATATATATTATTCACTTAGTTCAGGGGAAAAAGTCAGCACCTGGAATTTCAGAAAATACAAACAGAACTTAGAAGCAGACAAAAAATACAGACAAAGAAAATGGCACAATTCAGCAGACCGACAGAGAGAGCTTCTAGCTGTTTGACCATTACACACATACAGTGTTAGTTACCAGAGAGAGAAGCACCAGCATCTGGGTTTTCAAAGTCGGGGGGCTCTTATGGGAAGAGTTGTGTGATTTGGTCAGATGAGACTCTGGGAAGCATTGAAAACAATAGTGTAAATGATACATATGTTTGATTAAAGTAAGCTTGTTAACCCTTTTTTAGTTGCTTTCCTTTAATAAGTAGATCAAAGAACCTGTATTAGCATCTATCCTGAGTATGCTAGGGTGCTTGCTGCTACAAAATAGCATAGTCAGCAGCATCTGCAAACTAAAAGGAAAGTATGGGGGCTGGGATAATTGTTTTTTCCCAGTTGTGGTAGCTGTGATTCTGTGGAGCCATGGAGCAAGAAGGGAGAACTGCCTGAGTGTTGACTTTAGTGAGGTGAGAGCTGGAATGAAGAGCTGTCTGCACTGGGACTCAGGCAGAAGCCAGGAGTGACCCACTCCTGCCAGAGGAGGAACCCAGGAGTTTGGAATTCAGACACAGGGCAAGATAAGGATTGTGCAGCAAGGCAGGAGCTCTGAATGTGTTTTCTTGCTGCATGCCCATGGGACAGTTTCGGACCCAAGGGAAGGGTAGAGTTGTCTATGGTGGCAGGGAGGAAGTGCTGAGGACCCCCAAGGAACCCACCCTGTTGGCTTTGTTGGCCAGCTGCCCCTCAGGACTTGGAAGTGGAGCCCAGAGCAGTGTTAAGATGAGCACTTGGTTCATTAGACCCTGCACCTCAGAGTGCCAAGAGGAAGCCTGCAAGGGCAGTGTGGGAGGAAGGATACACCCCCAAGAGAATTTTATTTGGACATTTTCGCTTTGGATTGAGGAGATTATAACGTTATGTACTTTGTGTTTGTTTAAGACCCTGTGGCCACTCTGGTAATAAGTTATGTTATTTATCTTGCAAATGTGATGTTTATTTTGTGGGAATTATGTCATACCTAAGAGATGCTAATGCCAATTCAGATATAAGTTGCCTATGTAATGGACATGAAAGATCTTGGGGTTGAATGTAATGGTAAGGGAATTTGAAGATCTTCCCTGCCCCTTAATGAGCCCAACAAGATAAGCTTGCTTGGGGGGAGCTTATTTTTCAGGAAGACCCACACTTTGATTACTTTTTACTTAGGAAATGGGTCACGAAAGGTAGTGATGTCCTCTCACCTTGGAGAAGGCTATATATATACCCTGAGGTGAGGTTTTGCTTTGGGGCTCACTTATGGGAAGAGTTGTCTGATCTGATCAGATGAGACTCTGGGCAGCCACTGAGCACCCCCAGCTTTGAAAGCCTGGATGTTGGTGTTTCTCTCTCTGGTAACTAACTCTGTATGTATGTAATAGTCAGACAGCTAGAAGCCCTCTCTGTTGGTCTGTTGAATTGTGTTATTTTCTCTGCCTGTATTTTTTGTCTGCTTGTAAGTTCTTTCTGTATTTTCTGGAATTCAGGGTGTTCACTTTTTCCCCTGAACTAAGCGAATGATATATATGTTTGATTGAAGTAAGACTGTTAATCCTCTTTTAGTTGCTTTTCTTTAGAAAAGCAGATCAAAGCACCTGTGCTAGCAGCCATCCTGGGTATGCTAGGGTTCTTGCTGCTGCAAACATATAGGAGGTTTCATCAGTATATCAGATGGAAAGGTATCATGGTCCTCAGGGCGTAGTTAAAAATCTTCACATCTGTGGCTGTAAAGCCCACAATAGCAGCTGCCAGTCCACATCTCCACAGGGACTGCTTCCCTAATGATGGCTTCCACATGTGGGCTAGAAACACTACTATTGCCAAAGCTCTCTCCACTGGAATCTGCAGGGAAGTGGTAGTTTCACTGGTACCTCTTGTGTTCTCTTCTCTACCTGAGGGTGTCTTCTTGTTTCAACTACGCTGAATTACCTGCCCTGAAGGTAGCATTTGGTGGGATAGGCTTCAATCAGTCAGTGTAATGATAACCCTGCCAGAACTCTTTGACTTACTTGCCTGTTTGTGGTGGTTAGAATAAGAAGTCAGAGTACAAAAAATAATTGTTATGAAAGAATAAAATATTTTCCAGACAAACATCTCTAGGAGAAGTGATTTTTAAATGAGAAACATACCTCTTCTAAGCCTCCTATCATCTTCATGTTCATTCTGTTGGTTCTTCTGTTGCCTAGAAATCTGTGGTGCTTGATATGTCAAGAGTTGAGCATGGAGGTCTTCTATCTAAATACAGACAACAAAAATAACAACAATATGCTTCATTAAATTCCACAAGCAGAAAAGAAATTTACTAAATTTATAAATTATTACCAACTCTGTGTATAAAAGGTCTCCTTCAAAGGAACTACATAGCCTCCTTTCTCAATATTCACTATGATCTCTTCTCTTCCATCTCCTTACCGTACCATGCCTAACTTCGTAGCTCTTGCCAGCAAAACTGCCTTTCTCCTTCCTCTCTGACAATCTATGGCCATCATGCCATAAAAACTGAATTCTAGAAAGTCTTCCTTGATTAAACTTTGCCTGTTCCTTCAATATTCATCCCCATGTAAGACTTTTTTCTAGGGGCGGCCAGGTGGCTCAGCGAGTAAGAGCACCGGCTCCAGTGTCGGGATGACCTGGGGATCAAATCCGGGCTCAGATACTTAGCACCACACCCAGAAATAACTGGCGTGTAACCTTGAGCAAGTTACTTAACCCTGATTGCTTTAAAAAAAAAATTTTTTTTTAAGACTTTTTTCTGTATTATAATTTTTATACTTTTTCCTCTTATATTTGTAGATGTCCTAGCTCACTCTCTATTTAGCTAAGAAGTACTTTGAATTTAAAGATTAATCTCTCCAGTTCTTTGGTATATTCCCATATTGCCAAGAGAATAAAGTAAGTGATTACTAAATTAAGAGATTTGCTACAGACTCCACTGTAGTCCCTTCACAATCACTACAAATGATGTAGTAGAAACAATACATTAGACCTAAAGTTAGGGGACCTTGGTTCCATCCTGGCTCTGTAACTGTATGATCTTGGATGAGTCACTTGACCTTTCTGAGTCTCAATTCCATCATCTATAAAAAAAGGAATGATAAATACTTCTTTTACCTAGTTTACAGAATTATCAGGAGACATAAATGAGATAAAGAAAGTAAGCTATATGGCAAACCATACAGTAAGAACAAATTTCTGGCTAAAAGTATAAATATTTACTAAAATGAATGTGTATACATGTATGTTATATATGTTTAGCATGTGTGATTTTACAGTTATATATTACACATGTACATAACTATAAATACATGTGTGTAAACTTTAGTCTGGTGTTCACTTGGCTCTCCTTATACTTATCTAAACACTCTTTTTCAGTTCCTTTGTTTAAACATCTTCTATAACATAACCTTTAACTAGATGTATTCCACCCCAAGTCTCCTATGGATTCAATTATCATCTCTGAGCAGATGATCCAGTCATAGTCTCTCTCCTTTTTTTTAGTGTCCCACTAGCACCACCTGCTTAGGGAACATTTTGAACAAGATGTCCCATTGTCATCTCAAATTCATCATGTCCAAAACAGAACTCATCTTTCTCCATAAATCCACCTCTCCTCAATACTTTTTTTATTTTATTTTATTTTATTTTTGCTTTTTGGAGGGGGGAAGGCAGGGCAATTGGGGTTAAAGGGCACACAGCTAGTAAGTGTTAAGTGTCTGAGGCCGGATTTGAACTCAGGTCCTCCTGACTCCAGGGCCAGCGCTCTAATCACTGCACCACCTAACCAACTTTCCTCAATACTTCTAGCACCCAGGTATACAATCTTGGGATGTTATCTTTAACTCTTAATAATAATATAATAACAACAGCTAGCACTTATATAGTCCTATTGAATCTGGCTTGAGGAGGGAGGGAAATACACACTAAATAGCATATCTCACCCTCAAGGAGAATAGGGGGGGAAGGGGATGAGAGGGGGGATGATGGAAGGGAGGGCAGGCTGGGGGGAGGGAAGTTGGAAGCACCCACTTTTAAAAAGGGATGGGATCAAAGTAGAGAATAGAACAAGTGGGAGGTGGGATAGAAGGGAGGGAAATATAGTCAGTCTTTTACAAGATATCTACTATGTTATTGTTTTGTATTAGCCACACATGTACAACCTATACTGAACTGCTTATCTTCCCAGTAAGGGTGGGTGGCAAGGAAGGAAGAGAATGAATCTGGAATTGAAAGTTTTAAAATCATATATTCAAATATATATATGTATATATGTGTGTATACATACATACATATATATATACACCATTATTAATACCATCTTACATGTAATTGGGAAATAAGATATACAGGCACTGAGGCATAGAGATCCACTGGAAAAGTCGAAAAGGGTACAGGAGAAAATATGGGAGAGAGCAGATTGGAGGAAGAGATATCCTGTGGGACTGCTATTTTGGGGTGGTGGGTAGGGGAAAAACGGGGAGAAAATTTATAACTCAAAATCTGGCGGAAACAAATGATGTAAATCAGAAGTGAATAAAGCATTAAAAAATTAAAAATTAAAAAAAAAGAAATATGAACAGTAATCAGCAAGACACATTGACACAGTGGGAACCTATGTCTTTTACCAGCCTACTTTGAATTTTCTTGAACCATTACATGCTTATGTGTGCTAATACATTCAAGGGTGAAAAAGTCTAAGAATACCCAAGTATGTTTTTTTGTTCACCTATTTTAAAGGACTTAATAGTACAGAGAGACTCAATCACAGTTTAATATAAAAGATTTTCATAGCTTACATAGATTTACCTGAAGTAAAAGTGATTCTCGATTACTTTCTGACTGTGACAACAGCCTTCGGGATGTTTCCAACTCCTGCTGAACCTAAGGTTTCAATAAGGTAAGGAAAAGAAATTTGAAGATTCAGTGGAACTGCGGAGAACTAAATCATTGTTGGCATAGTATAAGAGGAAGGGAAAAAAACTGAAGAGCTTTCTAGTAGATGTCCCAAACCTAGAGGTAAAAACAAACTGCTGGTGAGAAATACAAATAATTGCTTATTTAAAAAAACCAAGACTTTTTTTTATTTAATCACATGGAATGGCATTAGAATAAAGGCTGATATAACTAATCTATTTAATATGCATTTCTGTAATCTCCTCCTTTCTTTACAACATTATCATCATAAAAGCAGCTAATCCAAAATCTAAGTTCAAAGTAAAAATGCTCCTGTTTTCAGATTTTCTTAGCAATATCACTCACACATTCACAAACATAACCCAGAGCACTGAGATAAGTTACCATGAAAGCAACTGAACCTTCAAGAACAAAGAGTTTACCAAGTATGAATAGCCGTACTCTTTTTCAAACTAAAAAATTTAGTAGGTAACAGGAATAAATATGTTCCCCAAGAACTGCAATCAACCCCAGCATAATGAAAGCTCCTTAAGGGTATGGACTGCTTTTTAATTTTTTTTTCTTTATATCTCCAGTGTCTAAGAAGAGTATCCTGCACATAGTAAGTCCTTAATTAATTCCAGCTGTTCCTGAGAATTTTTGGTTTATTTTCACAATCAAATGACCTTCCTTCTATACCTAAAAAATGCACATAAAACACTAAAATTTTCAAAAGTCATTGCTATATCTGTGACAGAATCACTCTTTGATGGTTCTCTATTCACTATGCAATGGTAATGCTTAATTCAACTACAAAAAAGACCGAGCATCAGTCACAGATAACTAGGAGACAAGCACATCTCCCAAGATCAACTTGGCAGACCATGGCAACTCTTCAAACTAAAGACACTGAAAACTAACCAAGTGAATCTATCTACATCAGCGCCTAAATTAGAGCTGTTTTCTTCCAGCCAATGATCTTAGCACCTGGGTTTTAAGCCACTCAACAGATACTGTCTCAGAAAACTTATCACTCTTCAAAAGATCAAAAAGGTTTTAAAATTCTTACCTGAATCTTTTCACTTTCAGATTGTCTTAATTTAGTTTTCAGCACTACCTCATTTTCACTAGCTTTAGCATCCTGTTTCCTTAGAGCCTTGAATTGAAGGGAAAAAAATGAATATTTATCATACTATAGTTCTGTATATATTCAAGCATTGAAGTCAGTAGTATTTACTAAGAAAAGGCATAGATGACTAGGAATACAATTGGTATCTGTTGTACACAATCTGTAAACTAAGCCGTGAATAAAAGTTTTCCTTCAATTCCTGGAGATGTGGTCATCAGAAACAACCTTTCCTGATCTGAATCTTTATCCTTTATTTTTCTTCTTTGGAAATTATTACAATGTTTAGCTACACTTTCAGTGAATACAGAACAGATGTTACATAAATTGAACTAAGCTTAAATACTGCTAAAACGATTAATGTAAAATATTATATTTTCTATCTTTTCTTGAAAGCAATTTAGACATACTTTACAATTTCAAAAGATTTCAAGGGTGAATACTCCTGTCCATAACTCTTAAGCCTGAGTGCACTTTCAAGAGATGTTATAGCTTTATGTACATATAGATATACAAACATACTGTATACATATTATTACACACGCCTATATGTGTATGTGTATATAAGCACATATATGTGTGTATATATGAGTACATGTACACATATACGTATCTAAGTGTATGTGAAGAAAATTAAAAATATATGGATTCAAAAGAAAATAGGTCTTCAATAACAAATAACAATTTTAAATTACATCTAAGTAAGCAAATATAATAATAAACTATGATTATGCAAGAGTTCTCTGATTTTCTCTTCTGCTTGCTCATTTAAATTAGAAGATTCCAGATTTTCTCAATTTATCTTCCATTAAAAATTGTCTTTTTATTTTTCACATACATATTTTATACATAATGGAACCAAAATGAGTAAAAAGTTAACTTATAAATAGGCAGTAAGTTGGTAAATGGACATAAAAGCAACCTGAACAGATATAATCACAATGGCTAATTCCTGGTTGAGGTTATTAAGACAAAATTGTTAGCATACTTTTGAAAACTTTTTACAGCTTTCAAAATTGTTCAAATAGTATTCAAATTATTTTGCTGTTTAAATTCTATTCATTTTGAAAAACTTATAACTGCATCTACCATATTCCATTCATTTAACTTTATAATTTGTCTTTTTCTTGTCCCATAAAACTTCAAGCCTACAAATTTCTCATAAAATTATTGTCCTTTAGAAACATCATCTCACTTTTCTAAAACATAACTTCTTTTATCTTTTTCTTATTTTCATTATGAAAGGAAATTAAACATGCAACAATATTTATGGCATTAATAAGTACCATTTCTGACACTCTTCCACTTCAGATTAGTGTTAGTTCTTTCCTTTTACAGATTTGAATTAATTAATAACATTTGTTATCTTCTTATCAGACTAGCAGTACAGTCTATACTTTTCTGCCATAGGATACACTCAGAGGAAAACAGTGCCTAGTTGGCTAAGTTGATGTTGTTGTTGTCATTGCTGCTGCTGTCGTTTGTCATTCATTTTTGAAAAGGATCAATGACCACCCCGAGGATGATGTCTTGACCTAAATGTCAGTTGGATTTAAGTGAGACAGGGCTGCACAAAGTTGTCAGTCTCACTCTCTCTTCTACAGTCATCGAAGTCCAGTGGCAGGACAAAAGACAAGACAACCAGGGATGGCCCAGGACACAGCGGATGACCTTGGAGCCTTTCATGTCTGAACAAGTGCTCCAATGTACCTGCTTCAGTCACCTTCGTGTCAGCTGGAAGAAAATGTTCTCCTTCTGCTGGAGGAAGTTTCCACATGCCTGGGGTAGACAACCAATAAGTTTGAGGCCTGTGGGTTACCCTCACCCTAGTTCAGCCTGACTGACAAGACAGTTTGGCCAGGGTGTGGCCACTGCACATGCTACAGCTTTTTGGAGCCGGAGGTGAGACTTAGGTGAGAATGGACACCAAAGGTAGATGAGTGGTCCTGAAAATGGCTCAGCAAGCCCTCACAATAGAGATGCTAAGTTCTCCCTGAACACCCCGCATATGAAAAGAAAGAAGGTTAGCACTCCCCTTTATAAGGATGGAAGAGGTCCTAGCAGTCTTCATAAATACATATTCAGTTAAGGAATCAACACTGTGGCATCTAACCATGTAAGCTGATGTACCCTTTACTTTTTGCTTCATAACTAAAATTTCTGAAAGACTTTCCCCTCTAAAAGCCACAAAACAATTACACAGTTGCTCAGGTAGCCGAATAGATTGAGTTTATTCATGCCCACTCTCCATAATTTTTTTAAAATAGAGTTTGATTGTATATCAAATAATCATTCACACAGCAAATATAATAATAAACTATGAATTTGCAAGAGTTCTCTGATCTTCTTTTCCTTTAGCACATTGTAAAAAGATTTCCATATCTCATTAAACCTTTGAAATAGTTGCACTGTTTCTTCAGTCAATCTGTGTTCAAAACTTTTGCACAGGCTTAGTTGAGCATATGACAAAATTAAACACTTAATAAATGTTTTATTCACCTATTATCCTTCAGTTTCCATTTTCTTTTAAAACTCACCTACTTCCCCACCCAAAATCAGTGTCAAAAGTTGGTATTTATATCTTTACAAACTCACTATGTGGTTTCCTCCTCTACCACCCCACTCCATGTTCAGAATGTCACCCGCTATTCAAAGTCTTCAGTTAGGCTCCATTCTACTTTTCTAAGCTTGTCTTAAATGAATCCCCTTTCATTTGAATCTCATTCCAGTAAATCTAGATTTTCATGATTTATCCCATCATGCCTTTGTTCACACTGTGTCACTCACTTGGAATGCCTTCCTTTCTTTGCCATATTGACCCCACATTTGCTAAAGTCACAGCTGCCCTGGCTCAAATTCCTCCTTCACAATAAAGTATTCCCTTCTTCCCTATAAGTCAGAAAAAGCTCTTTACCCTTTTAACATCAAGAAGTCACTGGTTTATATCTCTGTTATGAATTTCTTACAGTTTTTTGTCTTATGTCTAACCTTACCTTTACAAAATTATGTGTTCAGATAGGGAAGGATCCATCTTTCTGTCTCTGCTAGAACACAGAGCACTGCATGTAAATAAGTACTAAATGATATTGAAGCTATTACAACCTTCAAGCTTTCAGTTAATATGAAGTAATTCTCATTTCTAAAAAAAACAATTACAAAATATAAAAGCAAATCAACAGAAAAGACTAGATAAGGAAGAATAGGAAAAAAGTGAACTTAATAATCCTGTATTTGATGAATTCAATAACATAAACTGCCTGGTAAAGGGCATCTATTTGATAAGAACTGTAGGAAAACTGAAAAGCAATCTCATTCCAGTAAATCTAGATTTTCATGATTTATCCCATCATGCCTTTGTTCACATTGTGAACAAAAAAAAAATTTTTTTTTATTAAAAAAAAAGAGAGTTTATAGACCATATACTACAAGAAGTTCTACTTTTTCCCCATTAGACCATAGAATTATTCCCATTATCTTACAGATGAATACTCTGCTTAAACATAAAAAAAGAATTTAAAAATTAGAGGGAAATAAAGAGGTGTCTCTATTAGTCACCTAATCTGATTAATAATGTGACGACTGACTAGTCATAAGTTTCTAACCAAAGATAATGATAATCAAAAGCAAAGATAAAACATAATTTTGATGACATGAATTTTTAATGCAGGAATAAAATCAATACAGTTACAATAAGAAGGAAAACCGTAAACTAGAAAACAAATAAGCAGATATACACATACTGAGCACCTCTTATGTGCTAACCATTTGTGCTGGGATGTGCAAAACGCACATCTCTAAGAGACGAAATATCAGTCCTCTCCTCAAGAAACTTATGCTATACTGGGAGAATACAGTATGTTCTTAGATTTTCAAAAAAATTTTAAAAGGCAAAGTGATTTGGCAGAGACTAGTGGTGAGGTGAGCATGGGGCAGACAATTAAAACTGAGGATGTAGTAAAGGGTTCTTAAAAGATGTGGCGTTTTAACTCGGCCTTGAAGGAAAGTGAAGCTTTGAAGAGGGGGAAGTGGAAAAGGAAGATCATTTCTAACAGGGAGTACATCACCTGTGGAAAGACACAAAGAATAGTAAGAGGGCTGGAAGGTGTAGTTCATGAGGCAAAGAAATGAAAAATAGGTCATGGATGACCAGAAAAGTGATGCTATGCTCATTAGAAATAGAGAAAAATAGGAAGAGGTGAATTCAAGCACACTAAATTGAAGAAGCCTATGAGACACGCAGGTGAAAATGTCTAGCAAACAGCTGAAGATACAGGACTAGAAATGTAGATACAGAGTCATTTGCAAGAGGATATACTGTTGAGGGAGTAGTTAACACTGAAAAACAAATTGTTAGTGGACTCAGTCAATAGAGCTGTACCCTGTACCCTGAAGCAGGGTTCAGCAGCATTCAAGTAGGAACCAGCAAGATGGATGGTGAGAGCAATCCAGGTAGGGAGTTTACAAAGGGATGATCGGCAATGAGACAATAGGGCATGGGTTTCAAAGGTGAAGGCCAGTATAAATTTGAACTGATTAACTAAAGGGTCAAGATTTTGAAGAAGGGAAAGTAAATCCTTCTGGGTGATGACATAATCAAAGACAGGCCCATTCATGAATGTTGCTAAGGTGGGTGATGTAAAGGGAAAGATCTTTAGAACTACAACTGATAAACTAGGATACAAGAATATTTGAAGGGACGTCAACAGTAAATTGAATTCTAGCAATACAGAGTAACAGCTGGGGTAAAAATGATTGAGCTTGTTAGTGAACTCTTTGAGAAAGAAGAGAGAATGACCTGGGGGTCAGTAGAGAAGTTATTAGAATCTAAATAAGGTTATGCATGTGAATGGAGTAAACTTCAAGGGAGAGGTTACTGAATAAAAAGTCATAGAGCATCTGAAAATGAACAAGAAGCGTGACAACCTCTCCCATCCCATCCCCACTCCCAGGCTTTAGGCCCTGAACATGAAAAAAAGGAATTCCAGCATTGGAGAGGGTGGCCAGGGATATGGTATCTTCAGGGGGGAAAGAAGTTTCTGTGATTTCACGGGGCTAGCAGGAATTAAGTTAGAGGGATAACATGGGAAGAAAAAACAAAACTGTTCCATACAACATCTCAGATATCTGATGTGGCAGATTCAGGATCTTTTCATTATTCTAGAAGATAACTTATAAGCAGACCCAGCTGTCTGGACAAGGATTAGGAAAAACATCAATGAGTCAAAGACCTGCACTATTATATCACCTGGTGCTGGTGGAGATAAAAGTGACTTCAATTGCACACAGTCTGAAGGTTGACCTTGCTCTAGTTTACAAAGAGCTCAAGGCCAAAGAAGTAGACTGAAGGGTGCTAATGAAAGATCTAACAGGACCCAGTAGCCATTGTAATAGACAACATGGCTAATACTTGTGCTACCATCTATCATATATATATATATATATAGCAAAGAAGAACTGCTGTCAGCTGGAGGTACCAAAGTTTATTCTACCCTTTTTCTTTTTTTTTCTTGGAGGGGGGAAGGCAAGGCAATTGGGGTTAAGTGACTTGCCCAAGGTCACACGGCTAGTAAGTGTTAAGTGTCTGAGGCTGGATTTGAACTCAGGTCCTCCTGACTCCAAGGCCAGTGCTCTATTATTCACTGCGCCACCTAGCCTCCCCTATTCCACCCTTTTTCAAGGAATCTTTTCTGGTCCAGCTATTTTCTCATATTTATTATGTCTGTTTTGAAGCCATCCTAGTCACAAACAGTACCACACAAAACACTGCCCCAAAATATAACATTTGTACCATCCCTGCTGAAAGAAAGAGAAAATAAAATCACAAGGCTGACCCTATCTCCTCTATTTTCTGGCAGGTTCCTTTATAATAGTCATCACTTTTAACGTGAGACTTTTCTTTTATAAACCAACTTTTACTTGTTTATGTTATATAAGTCAGATAAAACATCTGGCTTGTTCCTGTGAGGCTCTCCACATTTACTGCTCACATGAGACTTCTTGAGAGTTTTTTCTAACTTGATGAAAGGCAAAAATACAGACAATGCTGGAGTTCCCTCCAGTACTGGGCCACCAGGGCTCCTTAACTGTTTGAGGCTTTTATTAGATTAACTGAGTCTTGTCCCTTTAACTGTAATATCAAACATGGGTTACTGGTTGAGCAACACACCTGAGGGCTGCCAGAATATTTAAATGTACCTGGGAAATAGCAAAAACAATAAAAATAAATTCTGTTGTTGTTGAGTTATTCTTCATCCATGTCTGACTCCCTGTGAGCCCATTTGGGCTTTTCTTGGCAGAGATACTGAAGTGGTTTGCCATTTCCTTCTCCAGCACATTTTACAGAGGAGGAAACTGAGGCAAACAGGGTTAAGTGATTTGCTCAGTGTCAAAGAGCTAGTAAGTGTCTGAGGCCAGATTTGAACTCAGGAAGATAAGTCTTCCTGACCCCAGGCCTAGCAATCAAACTATCCATTGTACTACCTAGCTGCTCAAAATATATAAACAAAATAAAACAGACTATAGATAACATTAACATGTGGTTTTCTCAGTCAGTAATGGCAAATCTCCATATGAATTCAAAACCACTCTACCACAGAGAACAGAAGCAGTACTTGCCATGGTGGGGGGAGGGGGGGAGGCAGGGTGTAAGAGGGACAGTGTGTTGCAGTACTATGCATGTAAACTTCAATAGTCTTTGATAAATGCCCTAAGGCAACCACATATGTGTGTGCATATATATATGTGTGTACATAGATACATATATGTATATATTTGATATAGGTCTGATATTCAAGATAAAAAGGGAGTTACTACAAAATGTATCTGGGATCAGAAGCCATTCCTCAGTACATAAGTAGTTAAAGGACATAAACAGTTCCCAATGGGAAGGGTTTATATAGCACCTACTTATATGCCAGGCACTCTGATAAGTGCTTTACAAAGATTATCTCATTTGATCCTCACAACAACCCTGGAAGGTAGATGCTCTTCTATCCCCATTTTACAGGTGAGGAAACTGAGGCAAAGATGTTACCTGACCTGTCCAGAGTACACAGCTAATAACTGTCTGAGGTCGAATTTGAACTCAGTTCTTCCTGACTCCAGACCCAGTGCTCTAACCACTGCACCACCTAGCTGTCTCAAAAGGAAGAATTTCATACTATTAACAACTATATTAAAGACTGCTTCAGATTAATGGTACTAAGAGAAATATAAGTTAAAATAACTATGATATTTCATGTCAGGTCTAGCAGACTAGCAAATCAATAAGCAATCATGTTTTAATACTTGATAACAAAAGAGGGAAGTGGTCAACGTTGGAGGGGCTAAAAAGGATGGAAGTAGTCAGTGCCAGAGGAGCTATATAAAGGCAGGTATACTTTTACAGGTCCTGTAAAGTGGTTCAACCATTCTAAAAAATAATGTGGAATTACACTAAGAAAGCAACTAAACTGTCTATATCCCTTGACCCAGAGATCTCAAGGAGATTACAAACAGGGGGGGAAAGGCCTACATATACTCAAATATTCAGAAAAGCATTTTTTGCAGTAGCAAAGAACAGGGTAATTGGTTAAATGAATGCACGTAATATGATTGTGTCATATGAAAGACTAATATGTGCTATCAGAGTACCATGAGAAAACTTACATGAATTAATGCAGAGTAGTAAAAGTAAGTAAAAAGTAAAAGTTAATAAAAGCAAAGAAATAATATGCATAATGATTACAACAGTTTATAAGAAGCAACATGGTATTATTGATAAAACGGTGGCCTTGATGCCAGCTGACACATGAGACCCTGACAAGACACTTAACTCTTCCTCTAGACAGCTAAGACTACAAGTAGCAGAGAAGGTGCCAACCTGCAATGATAGAGAATCTCCTCACCTGGGAGTTCCCTATACCAATTGTAAGAGTAATGAAATTTGAAGATCCCTTTGTATTGCCAAGCTAAGAGGTTTTTAGCACCTAGTTTCAGATTAAGCCTCTGTTAAAGAAACAGAAGGTATGATCCCCTGTTGCTGAAGTAACAGGAAGGGACTGAACAGGGAGAAGCTAATACCATATATAAGGAAGAGCACAAGCTGGACAGTCAGAATTTCCTGGGGTAAGCATCATGGAGGAAGGGCAGCTGCTGCTGGACTGAAGACTGAACTGAGAATTGAGAAGAACTGAGAAGAGGAATGAGAATTGAGAACTGAGACAAAATTTCTTGGAGCAAGCCATGTGGAGGCTGGATAAAGTGATTTTGATTTTGAGAATGGAGCTTATGGTGCTGATGATTTCCAAGGGCCAGCCAGAGCTCCTGGGGACTTCCAAGGGCCAGCTGGAGCTGCTGAAGACTGAAGAAGCATGACTGTGGTGCCGGTACTTTGTACAAATGTTGTTGTGACTTTATTAATGTGCATGAATGTTCTTGTGGCTTTATTAAGTCTTGTCTTCCCAGGAACAGAGACTGTGAAGGATTTGAGATAGACTGGACACTGTGAGCCCCAATGTGGGGCAGGAGCTGCATGGAGAGCTGGACAAGGAGCTAGGAGCTGTCTGCCTTTGACCCCAGGTGACAGTTTGGTGGATTCTGGTAGGAGCTATCTGCCTCCAGCCAAGATGAAAAGACCTCTCGATGGATACTGAGTAGTGACTGATGAAATAGGGTACTGAATAATGACTGATGAAATTGTGAACTTGTGACCTAGGGATGGATGGCTTTTGTACTTTTCACTACCTCTTAAGAGGGTAATGAGTAGTGACTGATGAAATTGTAATTTAATTGCACCCCATGGGTGGAGGGCTTTGACTTTTGTACTTTGTGTCCCTTAAGGAACCAAGTCTCCTTAAGGATGATTGAATGATTGAGTTACTAAATGACTGTATTTTGTTGAAAACTATCACTTTGGTGAAAACTATGTGGCTATTTTAGCGATAAGTTATTAAGTTGTGACATGGTGAATGCTGTATGTTGATTTTCTGTGATAAAGTGTAACATTGTGAATGCTGTACCCTGATTTTCTGTGAATGTTTTGCTCTGATTTGTTATTGAACAGAGAGCTCGCTATGCTATGTAATCAGAACCTTGAAAGCTGTTCACAGCAGCAGTCCTCTAGAGAAAGCTGCTTGTGCTTGGCTTTACACCAAAACAATCTCTATTCCTACAATAACAAAAAAAGGGGGGGCAATAAGGGAAAACTGAGTTCTGTGTAATTATAATGACCAAGTTCAGTCTCAGAAGAGTTGAGAAAATGTGCCTCCCTCTCTCCACTGCAGGAGCGGGAGACTATGGGTATATAGATGCGGTCAAAGTTGATGTGTTGGTCTGGCTAAACCTTTTTTTTTCCTTTCTTTTTTTAAATCTTTCTTACAAAGAAAGGATTACTGGGTAAGGAAGGGAGAGAGAGATTTTCAAAAGTGAATATGATTTTAAAAGGGCACAGATTTTTCAAAGGAGGCAGATAATTATACAGTATATTTTAAACAAAAAAAAATTAAAGAGTTTCTATAAATAAAACCAAAATAAAGGGAAACTATGTTCCCCTTAGGGTGCCTGAATAAAAAGCCTTTTTTATCCCCTTATAATTGTGAAATAACATTAACTTATTCTGATTTTTGTTACTTCTTGTATTTTTCACATCACATGAACTAGTTTTGTTTGTCTTCTCCATTTCTGCTTCCTACAAAGAGTATTTTTGACCTTAAATCTTTGAGCACTTTCTCAAAATATTGTTATGGATGCTCCCTGTCACATATATTCTTCATTCATGTGTATCTACTTGCATTACTGAACATATAAACACCCAGGCTTCTACTATTTTATCTATTCATCACACTTCTTCAGCCCTAACCTGTTTTTCTTGCATGGTTGAGAATCCATTTCTTTTTTATGGAGTCAAGTCAAGGAGCTAAATGATCATTGGCAACAAGATTTTACTGTTTCCCCAACTCCATTTCATGCTTTTTCCCTTTAGAAATTAACTGTCTATATGGTACAACTTCATGAGTTCTAAGTCCAGTAAAGTAGTATTCATTCTACTATTTCATCAATTACTATATTTATACATTTAAATCCCACCATGAACTGGTCCCACCTCACATCTTTTACTCCTCAACCCAATTCCTCCCCTCTAACAGGGCAAATTTATCACTCTCTCCCTCACAGGATAAGAGCTGGTTTCTTCCTCCACACCACTGTATTTATTGTTCTGTGTACTTGGAATTTCTTTGTCCCTCCCTCTCTGCTAATCCAAATACTTCAAAGACTAGTTCAACACCATCCTCCTCCATAAAGTATTTTTTAACTAATTCTGCCATACAGTGATCACTAACTATTCTATTCTTAATCTCTCCAGTAACAGTCACCAATGGCAGAAGTGGAAAAATAAGCCAGGTAAGGACTGGGATCCAGAGTCCCATGGTGATTCAGAAATGAAGAAACTTGGAAGTTAAAAGTCAAAGTCCCCTGGGAATAGATTTTTTAAAATAAATATAACAATAAAAATAGCAATAAAAAATAACAACAATAATAATAGCAGCTAACAGGTTGTAGGGTTAATAGAATTTAAGATCTTCCCTGTCCATTAACAGGCCTATGTGACCAGGTGTTCCCTTTTTTTCTTGAAATGAGAACTGTGTTCCCAGTCTAAAGGTACACAGGTATTTCAATCACCGATGTCTTGCTGCTTTCACTATTGTGATACATCCTGGGTCACAAAGAGCCCATAAGGGGAGGAACTTGCCTAAGGAGGATCCTGCTTACAGGGAGGCTTGCTTGTAGGAAGGCTTTCACACCTTTTGGTACTAAGCTAATTAGGCACTGAGTCACAAGGGCTATGGTGCCTTTTGGCTCTAAGCCTATTAGTTGAAAACTATATATACTGGGAGGTTGGTATTTCACTTTGGGGGCTCGGCACCTGAGAAAGACCTTTTGATGTTGGTGCTCTCCTGGTCAGGTGGTTGTAATGGTAATGTAATTTGAATTTGAAGTTGTATTGGCAAAGGTGCTTAGCACTTAGTAATTCATCAAGACTCAGTTAAAGAAACAGAAGGTAGGAACTCCTATCTCCTATTGCTGATGTAACAGAAAGGGGCTGAATAGGGAGGGGCAAATCTGTATATAGGGAAAATCCCAGAGAGGGGGAGTCAGAGGAAAGCTGTACCTCCACCCCTCTATCCCCCCCCCACCCCAGGATGGAGAGAATGATTTTGATTTGGAGAACCTAGATGAAGTGATTTTGATCCTGAGAACCAGCTGAAACTTCTGCTGAGTTGGAGGGCCAGCTGGAGCTGCTAAGGAGCTACTGAGGATTTCCAAGGGCCAGTTGGAGCTGCCAAAGGCTGAGGAAGCATGACCGTGATGCTGGTACTTTCTATGAACCTGTTTGTGGCTTTGTTAAGCCTTGAGCTCCCAGGAGCAGAGAAAGTGAAGGATTTAGGGTGTACTGGACACTGTGAACTTGGAGCTATCTGCTTTTGAATCCAGGTTACTGTTTGGGATTTAGGTAGGAGCCGCCTGCCTTAAGTCAAGATGAAAAGACCTCTCCATGGGTACTGAGTAGTGATGAAATTGTAAGTCTGCTAATGACCTAGGGGTGGAGGGTCTGTCTATTTTCTGATTGACTAGTTAATAATGAAGGATGATTGACTGACTAAATGATTGTACTTAGTGATTGATGACTGAACAAGTAATTGATGTGTAACCTAGTATGTCCCATGAGTAGAAAACTTTGACTATTGTACTTTGTGACTGAATTAACTATTTTGTGAATGCTTGAGTTACTAAATGATTGTTCTTTGTTCAAAACTTTGTGACCACTGTAGCAGAAACTATGTGGCCATTTTCTGTGATAAGGTGTTGTTGAATGCTATATTTTGATTTTCTGTGATAAGTTGTACTATTGTGAATGCTGTACTTTGATTTACTGTGAATGTTTTGCTTTGATTTGTTATGGAATAGAATGTTCACTATACTGTGTAATCAGAACCTTAAAAGCCATTCACAGTAGCATTCTTCTGGAAAGCTGCTCATGCATGGCATTACAGTGGTATATGTAGGTAGTTGCATTATTCTGTTCAGATAGTTGGATCCCTGTGCTAATTTCTCTGTTTCTCTATTTATATATTCTCCACATTCAGAGTGCTGACCTTTCTCCTAAACTAGTGAATGAAGTAAAGTAAGATTGTTGACTCCTTTGAAGCTCTCTTTCCTTTAGAAAAGCAGATCAAAGAACCTGTGCTAGCAGGTCATCCTGGGAGGGAGTGCTAGGGGGCTTGCTAATCACAGGTAAAGGTTTGTAAATCACTTTACACATGCTATTTCAGTTAGATCTTCACAATGACCCAGTAATAGGTGTTGTTGCTGTTATCCCTACTTCACTACTGAGGAAACTAAGGCCCAAAGAGGTTAAATGACTTATCCAAGGTTCCACAACGAGGGTATGAGGAGGGGTTCAAAGTCAGGTCATTCTGATTCTGATTCTAGTACTCTAAGATGCCACCTAGATGGATGGTTGATACTCTTAAATATTTATGTTAATTGAAAACACAGTCTACCCATATCATCAAATAACTGAAAATAAACAACACAAGACAAAATTGCAAAGTAAATGAAGTTTGTCTTCAACGTGCCTTTCGTTACTGACTTAACTGGCACGTGTGATTGCTGAGCTAATGTCAGTCACCTCTAACATATCATGGAGAATGGAAAAAGTTCCACAAGACTTAGAGAAAAAATATTGTCCCAGTTTTCAAAAAAATGAGGTAGATATGAGAACTACAGGTCAGTAAGCTTGACTTCAATTCCTAACAAGGGATGGTAAGTGAATGAATAAAAAAGAAGCACTGATCACAACAGACTGGCACAGCTTCCCCCAGAATAAGTCTTAGCAGACAAATCTTATTTCCTTTTGTTTTTTTTTTAACAGTTTAATAGACTGGTAGGCAACCTTATTTCTATAAAGCATCTGTCAAAATATCTAATACTATTCTTCTAGAAAAGATATAGAGATATAAGATGAATTAAAATACATTTAGAAGTATTTGGAACTGGCTGAATGGCCAGTAACTACTTATTAATGGTTTGATTTTCAAGGAGGAAGGCATCTCTAGTGGAGTGCCTCAGTTAAATATGATTGGCCCTGTGCTGTTTGTAACAATGAGTTGGATAAAGCATGGCTATAAACTGCTTATCAAATTTATAGGCAGCACAAAACTAAGCAGAATAGCCAACACACTAGATGAAAAATCAGGATCCAAAAAGAAAAAAATCAACAGGCTAGAAGATAATAAGACAAAATGTACTCTTGTGCTCCAAAAATCAATCTCACAATTACAAGATTCCAAGATCCCTCCAATCTCTCTTAGTGACCTTATAGATCCCATAGTTTCAATTATCTGTACACAGATAAATCCTAGATTTATAAACCTAGTCTCTCACCTAAGCACTGAAGTCCTGCCTCACCACTTACCTATTTCAGTAATTCATACTTATATGTCCAAAACTGAATTCATTATCTGTCATGCAAAATCCACTCTTTTCTGAACTTGGGCTATTCTACCATCCTTCCAGTTACCCAGATTCACAACTTCATAATTAGCCTTGATATTCCTCTCACTCATGCCACATAATCAATCACTTGCTAGATACTGCCATTTCAATCTTCATAACATCTTTTGCATTGTTCTACAGACCAATCTACTGACACTACCACAATTCTTGTCCACCTCTCCCATAAACTTAGAAATAGCTTCCTACTTCATTTCCCTTCCTTAAATATCTCCTTTCTCTAATTCATCCTCCACACATAGGGTAGGGTGATCTAACAGGTCGGATCAAACCACTTGTCTGCTCAAAAAATTCTAGTGGCTCCCTGTAACTTCTGGGATAGAATACAAACTCTTCCAGTTAAGAATTTCAAGTCGTTCAAAGTCAGACCCAACCTACTGGAAATTAAATCAAAACAAAGAGCATTTATGAAGAGCTCACAATCAGACAGTCATGGTCCTAAACACTGGCCATACCTGCCCTTAAAGAGCTTACATTCTAATGGAGGAAAACAGGTGAAAAGCAGCTGAAAAGGGAAGGGTGGGGCTGAGGGACAAGACATAATTGTCTTAGGGGCATCACACAGAGAAAGTCACATATAGTGAAGGATGGCCAGTGTCTTTAAAATGGAGGTTCTGGACACCATCTGGCAGGCAAAGGACAAAGAGCTGAGTGTGCTTCCAGTGTGACAAATTCAGTGCAAGAGGGAACTTCGAGGACAAGGAGACTTCTGTGGCAAGGTTGTTGTTGCAGTTGTTCGTCCTTTGATTTTTGAGAAGAACCCATGGCGTCATAGAGTGATGACTTGTACACCAACTGGATTTGCGTAAGGCAGAGGTACGCAAATTCATGAGCTTCACTCTATCTTCCACAGTCACTGAAGTCCAATGGCAAGACAAAAGTCAGGACAAATGGCAATGGCCCCGGAGGCAGTGGATGAACTTGGTGTCTTCGATGTCTGACCAAGCGCTAAGTCCTCCAACAAGGCCTGTTTCTGCTGCCTTCATGCTTGTTTGAAGGAAATGTTCTCATTCTCCCATTCCACTAGGGGAAGTCTTCACATGCTTCACAGACACCCCACTAACTCACAAAAGGGTTTGAGGTCCATCAGTTACCCTCAACCTGATTTAGCCTGTCCATCAAGACAGTTTAGCAAAGTGTGGCCACTGTATATGCTGCCACTTCTTGTGACACAAGTGAGAGCTGTGTCCAAAAGTGCATGAGTGACCCTGAAAAGTGCTTAGCAAGCTCTCACCAAAGGCGCTAACCCCCCTTGAACACTAAGTCAGGATATTTTGTGCACACTTCACACCTTAAAAAAAATTACTATCTTCTTTTTTTTAATGAGGTACACCACTGTTTTCCATGTTAGTCATAAAAGAATCAATAATTCTTGAACATAATTGTACACAGGGCATGCTACACTAGGCACTAAGGAAAACTACGATGAAAATACTAAATTTCTATTATGCTCATTAGAAAAATTATAGCCATCTTTCAATACAATTTCTGGTTTCTAATGTTCCTTGCAACTGTGTATGTATACATAAACATGCCAAACCCATAATGTTCAATCACCTTGATCTACCATATTTATTTTTATCTTATATTAAAGAAAAAGAAGGAAAGCAAATCTAAATCAGGATATTGCACAGATACAAAGGGACAAACTCAAATGTGCATCACAAAAGAACAAATGGTACTCAAGAAGAAGCCTTTAAGATATTAAACAGAAAATACAACTCATTTTCTTGAGAATTTTAGTTCATTTGTTATCCTTCTTATGGGGTACAGTTGCACTGGTATTAGGTTTTTGGGCCCATTCCCTGAGATCAAGCTATTCAGAACTATATTAAAAACTGACCTAATAAAAACATTTTTAAAAGAAGAAGGAAATGAAATGCCAATGAATCTATTTCACTGGTTATTTTGTCTTTTAGCACCCATTTCTTTCTAAAAGCTATTTAGATAGAAAGCTATCATGAGCTCGGCTATGGCATTCATATTGTCTTTAAAAACATTTAGAATGGGGTGGCCAGGTAGCACAGCGAGTAAGAGCACCGGCTCCAGTGTCAGAATGACCTGGGGATCGAATCCCGGGCTCAGACACTTAGCACCCACCTAGAAACACCTGGCCGTGTAACCTTGAGCAAGTTACTTAATCCCAATTGCTTAGGGGCAGCCAGGTGGCTCAGCGAGTAAGAGCACCAGCTCCATTGTCGGGATGACCTGGGGATCAAATCCAGGCTCAGATACTCAGCACCACTCCCAGAAATAACTTGCCGTGTAACCTTGAGCAAGTTACTTAACCCTGATTGCTTTAAAAAAAAATAAAAAATTTAAAAAAATAAAAAAAAACATTTAAAATTATAGTAACAGCACACTGCCTTAATGAAAAGTCCCCAAGGAATATTTAAATCTTAAAGAAAAATCGTTATTAACATGTGCATATTTTCATTAAAAAAAGACCAAATGATGGGCTGAATATTATATACTATTGCAATTTTTGGGAGGTAAATGAATTTAAAACTTCACAAGCACAGGTAATCTAGGAATATTATGATTTTTCTTCAAAATCAAAAGTACAAAAAGAAAAGGAAAAGATAGGTTCCAATATTTCTTCCTCCTTACCATTAGAATGGCTACAACTGCTAAGAACATACACGGTTGTTTGACCCAGCAACACCACTTCTACAGCTGTATACCAAAGAGTTCATACAACTGGGAAAAAGACCAAGATGTACAAAAATATTTATAGCAGCTCTTTTTGTGGTAGCAAAGAACTGGAAATAGAGGAGATGCCCATCAATTGGGGAATGGCTAAATAAGTTGTGGTATATGAATGTAATGGAATACCATTGTGCTATAAGAAATAAGCAGCAGACAGACTCCGTAATAACCTGGAGAGACTTATATAAACTGAGGCTGAGTGAAGAGAGCAGAACCAGGAGAACTTTGTACACAATTACAGATACATCGTATCTGGGATGACTGACTTTGAAAGACTGGGTTCCTCTCAGCAATGCAACGCTATAAGACAACTCCAAAAGATTCATGACAGAAAAGCCTATCTACATCCAAAAAAGGAATTACAATCTCAATGCAGAATGAAGCAAACTACTTGATATCTCTTTTTTTTGTTTTGTTTTGTTTCTTCTTTCTCATTGTTCACTCCACTGGTTATAATTCTTCTTTACAACTTGACTAATGCTTAAAGTGAAGGTATTTGTAGATCCTCTATTTGATTGCATGCCCCCCTGAGGGAGGAGGGGGAGAAAATTTGGAATTCAAGAGATCATGGAACTGAATGTTTTAAACTAAAAGTAAATAAATAAATTTAACATTTTTAAAAAGAATATGCACGGTTGCTAAGTCTGTTAAGTAATATGTTCTAATATCATCTAATATTCATCAGGCAATCGGAGGCACACTTAAAGCAATTTTTCTCTGTAACTTTGAAACTATGTAACATTAGGCCACAAAGAGTCTCTGGCAAAATCCTATATATGATGAAATGCAAATTCATTATCATTATTAGTAAACAATGGATATTTTACAGCAAGTAAAAAATAGTTATGTTAAAAGCCTAAGACAGCATATATACATACACATGCATGTATACAGACATGCACATGCATGAGCACACGTATGCTCACACATACACAACACATACATACAGCATGGCATAGCAAATAAAGGGCTGACTCTGAAACCAGGAAAACCTAGGTTCAAGGCCAAACTCTGATCCACATAGGTTATGTGACACTGATCAAGTTGCTTAACTTAAGGCTGGTCTGGCTGGGCAATTTCTTTAAAATGGAAATTTTACTGAGTCATCAAATTCATAAGAATACAAATGATTCCCTAATCGATAAATGGTCAAAAGAATAGGAACAGGAAGTTTTCAGATGAAGAAATCAAAGCTATAGTTATATGAAAAAATGCTCTAAATCACTACTGATTGAAGAAATTCAAATTAAAACAACTCTGAGATACCACCTCCTACATATCAGATTGGCTAATATGGCAGAAAAGGAAAATGACAAATATTGGTGGGGATGTGGGAAAACTGGGACACTAATGCACTGTTGCTGGAGTTGGGAATTGATCCAACCAATCTGGAGAGAAATTTGGAATTATGCCCAAAAGGCTATAAAACTGTGCATACCACTTGATACCACTGCTAGGTCTATAACCCAAAGACATTAAAAAAAAAAAAAAAAAGGAAAGGACCTATATATACAAAAAATACTTATTTTTATTTTATTTATTTTTATTTTTTTGCTTTTTGGAGGGCAATTGGGGTTAACTGACTTGACCAAGGTCACATGGCTAGTTTTCATGTTAAGTGTCTGAAGCCAAATTTGAACTCAGGTTCTCCTGACTCCAGGGCCGGGGCTCTATTTACTGCGCCACCTAGCCACCCCCTAACAAAAATATTTATAGCAGCTCTTTTTTGTGGTGGCTAAGAATTAGAAATCGAGGGGATGCCCATCAATTGGGAAATGGCTAAACAAGTTGTGGTACTTGAATGTAATGGAATATTACTGAACCATCAGAAATGATAAACAGGTGGACTTCAGCAAAACCTGGAAAGATTTATATGAACTGATGCTGAGTGAGGGGAGCAGAACCAGGAGAACACTGTACACTGTAACAGTCACAGTGTGTAAGGACTGATTTTGATAGACTTAGCCCTTCTCAGTAATGCAAGGACCTAAAACAATTCCAATGGACACATGATAGAAAATGCCATCCACATCCAGAGAAAGAACTATGGAGTTGGAATGCAGAATTGAAGCAGACTATTTTCTTTTTTGTTTTGTTTTACTTTTTTTTTCTTTCTCATGGCTTTATTTTTTCCCATTCGTTTTAATTATTTTATGCAACATGACTAAAGTGAAAATGTGTTTAATAGGAATGTATGTATAGAGCCCATATCAGATAGCAAGCCATCTTGGAGAGGGAGGGGGAAGGGAGGAGAAAATTTAAAATTTATGGAAGTGAATATTGAAAACTAAAAATGAGTAATTTAATGAATTGGAGTGGGGTAAGGATGATCTCACAGAAACCTGGAAAGTCTTACATGAAGTGATGCAAAGTAAAGTGAACGGAACAGGGAGAATATTATACAAAGTAACAGCAATACTGTTCAATGAAGAATTGTGAATGATTTGGCTATTTTCAGCAATACAATAATCCAAGAAAATTCCAAAGGACTAATGACAAAGCACACTCTCTGCCTCCAGAGAAAGAACTGATATTTCATTTAAATACAGACTGAAATGTGCTGTTTTCCACTTTCTTCCTTTCACTCTTTTTCTTTTGAGTCTCCTTGTACAAAATAACTAATATGGAAATTGTTTACATGATTGCACATATATAACCTATATCTGATTGCTTACTGTCTCAGGGAGGGGAAAGGAAAAGAATTTAGAACTCAAAACTTTAAAAAAAAATGTTTAAAAATTGTTTTAATATGTAATTGGGGCAAAATAAAATGCAATTTTTTAAAATGTGCACATCCTTTGACCCAGCAATACCACTACTGGATCTGTATCCCAAAGAGATTCCCTGATACATCTCACCCCCAAAAAAAGAGAAAAGCCGTATAGGCACAAAAATATTTGCAGCAGTTCTTTTTGTGGTGGCAAAGAATTGGAAACCATGGGTTTCATACCCATCAGTTGGGGAATAACTGAACAAATTATGTTATGTGACTGTGATGAAATACTATTCTGCTAAAAGAAACAATGAACAGGATGATTTCAGAAAAACCTGGAAAGACGTACATGAACTGATGCAAAGTGAAGTGAGCAAAACCAGGAGAACACTGGACACAGTAGCAGCAGTACTATATGATGATCAACTTTTGATATCTTAGCTATGCATAACAATAAAAAGATCTAGGACAATTCCGAAGGACTTGTACAAAAAATGCTACCCAACTCCAGAAAAAGAACTGATGGAGTCTATATGGAGATCCAAACATATTTTTTTTGGTGGGGTTTTTTTGGCTTGTTTTATTTTGCAACATGACTACTGTGGACATACATGTTGCATGGCTGCACATGTATAATCTATATCAAATTGCTTACCTTCTCAAAGAGGGGAATGGTATAAGGAGAGAAGAGAAAGAAAATTTGAAACTCAAACTTTTAAAAAACAAATGTTAAAAATTGATTTTACATGTAGATGGAAAAATAAAATATTTAGATGGTGAAAAAATTATTTTAATTAAAAGAGATTGTAGGAGGAACCAACCAATCAAAGCAAGGAACGACAGAGGCCTCTTTCCAGGAAAAGAGTGAACTTTTGGAGTAAGGAGGCCAAAAAAGTAAAGTGAAATTCTAGGGTGAGAAGGCTATTATGGCAGGGGGGAGAAAGTTGGAGAATTAGGAAGGGAGTCCAGAGAGGAATGAAAAGATGGCTGCCCTGGGCACTTTCCTTAAAATGGAGGTACTCCAAGGTAAACTCCTCCATTGCCTTTTGGTTTATCAAGAATTTTGATTCTAGGAATAGTTTACCTGTCAGATTTGTGGAGAGTGAAAGACTTTATGACTAACCAAGAATTAGAGAGCTTTATAAAATGCAAAATGGATAATTTTGATTACATTAAATTGAAAAGCTTCTGTACAAACAAAGCCAATGTAACCAAGATTAAGAGGGAGGTGGGAAATTGGGAAAGAATTTTTACAACCTATGTCTCTGATAAAGGACGCATTTCTAAAATATACAGAGAATTGAGCCCAATCTATAAGAATACAAGTCATTCCCCAATTGATAAATGGTCAAAGGATATGAAGTTTTCATAGAAAGTTTTCAGAGAAAGAAATTAAAGATATCTATAAGCACATGAAGAAATGCTCTAAATCACTACTGATTAGAGAAATGCAAATCAAAACAACTCTGAGGTACCACATCTCACCAGTAAGATTGGCTAAGATGACAAAACAGGAAAATGACAAATGTTGGAGAGGATGTGGACAAATTGGAACACTAATGCATTGCTGGTGGAATTGTGAACTGATCCAACCATTCTGGAAAGCAATCTGGAATTATGCCCAAAGGGCTATAAATAAGTACATACCCTTTGACCCAGCAATACCACTTCTAGGGTTGTATCCCAAAGAGATCATAGAAGTGGGAAAAAGACCCATATTTACAAAAACATTCATAGCAGCTCTTTTTGTAGTAGCAAAGAATTGGAAATTAAGGGGGTGCCCATCAATTGGGGAATGGCTAAACAAGTTGTAGTATTGTAATGGGAATGCAAATTTTGAAGATCTTCCCTGCCCCTAGGCTAAAGTGCACCTGAAACAAGGGGTGGGAGGCTTGTTTTTCAGTAAATACTTTTTGATTGGCCAGTGGGTCAATAAGGTTGTTGCATTCTCTGAGCCAGGAGAAGGCAATATAAGCCCTGATGTGAGGCTTTGTTTTGGGGGCTCACTTTGAGAAGTGTTCTGTGATTTGATATGGATTCTGGGAAGCCGTTGTCTGGAGGCCCCCCCCCCCCCCCCCGGCTTTGAAAAACCCAGATGTTGAAAGCCATATGTTGATTTGATATGGATGTAATGGCTGGACAATTTGGAAAGCTGTTTACTTGATCTGTTTCTGTCTTGATAAATTCTGCCTGTATACTTTGAAGTTCAGGGTGCTGACCTTTTTCCCCTGAACAAGGTAAACGATATATGTCTGACTGATTAAAGTAAGCTTGTTAACCCATTTTGAGTTGCTTTCCTTTAACAAAGCAGATCCAAGAACCTGTGCTGGCAGCGACCCTGGGGAGGCTTGGTGTGCTTGCTGCTACAGGTATATGCATGTTATGGAATACTATTGTGCAATAAGAAACGAGGAGCATATTTACCTAGAGAGGCTTATACGAACAGATGCTGAGTGAGAAGAGTAGGGCCAGGAGGAATTTGTGCACAATTACAGACACAACGTATGTGTGACGACCAACTTTGATAAACTGGACTCTTCTCAGCAATGCAGAGACATAAGTCAAACCCAAAAGACTCATGATGGAGAGAGATGTTTACATCCAGAGAAAGAACTGTGATTGAACCCAGATTGAAGCAAACTAACTGCCCTTTTTCATTTTCTGGTTTGGTTTCGTTTCCTCTTTCCCATTCTTCATTCTATCTGTTACAATACTTCTTTATAACCTAATGCCTAATGTGAAAGTATTTGCAGATACTATACTTGATTATATGCCGCCATGGGGGGAGGGAGGGAAGGGAGAGAAAATTTGAAACTCAGGGAATTGTGGTAATGAATCTTGTAAACTAAAAGTAAACAAATTAATAATCCCCCCCCCCAAAAAAAAAAGAATTTTGATTCTGGGAGGCAGCTAGGTGGCACAGTGAATAGAGCACTGGCCCTGGAGTCAGTAGGACCTGAGTTCAAATACAGCCTCAGACATTTAACACTTACTAGCCGTGTGATCTTGGGCAAGTCACTTAATCCCAATTGCCCTCCCTTCCCCCCTCCTAAAAGAAAAAAAAAAGAATTTTGATTATTTAAAGGTAATGGTGTTCCAAAACTCACAAACACATAGCATCAGCAAGAAAATAATTCTGCAAAAAAGATGCTATTTTGGACAGGGGAGTAATTTGTGATCATTAAAAGCACTGCATAATTTCCTAAATGCAAATAAAACTATTCTTGTCCTCCTGTTCAATTCTAGGTCCAACTTATTGTCCATGTGCAGAACTTGTTTCAGATACATGTTAACATACTAACTCATTTAACTGTATGTCATAGTTTGGACAATAGGTATCAGTTTTTTTCTATATGCAAGGTTCTTTTTCCTATATATTAAGCTGTTCTGCATAATCATAACTAAAGAGAGTGCATGACATCCTGGAGTTTGAAGTAATCAATTTTTTATCATCAACAAATAGGTGTGTACCTCTAGGTCCTCATCATCTATAAGGAATTCTTCTGTCTTTCTGAACCTTATAGAAAACATCTTTCACTGGGGCAGCCAGGTGGCTCAGTGAGTAAGAGCACCGGCTCCAGTGTCAGGATGACCTGGGGATTGAATCCGTACTCAGATACTTAGCACCACATCCAGAAATAACTGGCCCTGTAACCTTGAGCAAGTTACTTAACCCCAATTGCTTTAAAAAAAAAAAAAAAAAGAAACATCTTTCATGATGAGGGCAAATAACATTTGCAAGCATATGGCTGATTCTAATAGGAATGCCTTACCAATAACTAGGTATTTTCTGTCCATTAATATGTAATCAATTTCCATTATTGTAATGTTCTTCAGTGAGTACCATGTCCCAAATCTTCCAATTCCCTTCAGAAAGTAAAATATATCTTGATGAAGCTCCTGAGTCTTGGGCTTCTATTCCTCTTTCTCAAGTTTATACCATAGTTTCCGATCTAAGTTTTGCCATCATCCCTTTGCCCAACTTTGCACTGAAGTCACTGAGTATCAAAGTAATAATGATTTGGTTTAGAGAACCATGAAACCTTCCTAGAATTTCTCTACCTCTTGATTCAAAAGATAAATGGAAGAAAGGAAAAGAAAAGTAAAGGGAAAGAGGGAGGGAGGGAAGAAGGAAGGAAGGAAGGAAGGAAGGAAGGAAGGAAGGAAGGAAGGAAGGTGTGAACATGAGATGGAGGGAGGGAGTGAACAAGAGAGGGAGGAAGGAAGGGAAGAAAGTTATGAAGGAAGGAGGAGGAAATGAGGGGAGGAGGAGGCAGGAAGGCACACATGTTCATACATCTTTAAAATTTCCTTTTGGAACATTGTCATAGTTACAAAACAATCAAACATGTAAAACATATAGTTATGCTGCCATGAGTATAATATACATATTAAACATGTTTATTTAATCTTTGACAGCATTTTATGTATTCAAAGTGGTAGTGATTGCTAATAATTGATGTAAAGAGGATTCTTGAATTAGGCCAAACAATGGGCCAGATATACTCAATAAGGTCGTTAAAAATATTAAAAATTCTGTGATTCTATATGTGTTTGCTGCTCTCAAGTTCTGAAAATTTCCAAATGACATATTTTTCCTAAGTCAAGTCAGGAGATTCTTCCCCCAAGTGAGGGCTAAAGTCACGGAAAATTTCAGCCTTTAAAGTTCATCCAGTTTAAAGTCATCTGTGCCAACAAAAACCAAAATAAAACAAAAAAAATTATGTTGCTCTTTAGAGCAGAAAACACATTCTCTCTCCAATCTCCTGAACCCCATATCTAACTTAAAAACAGCTGAGTGGCTTTTACTAAAATTGTCCAAAGAAAGTTATCTTTGAGCCAAGACCATGGAAGGAAAACAGCATGCCAATAGAAAATTGTTCTTGAAAGAAATTAGTAAGTAAAAGCAAGATTATGTAATAAGAGTCCATGTGTAACCTAGTATTGATTATTACCATCAAAACACCATGAGAATTGCATGTATTAAAGTAGAAAGGAAATTCAACAAGGGCTCCTGACAACTGTGATGTAAGTATTCTCCATAGGGATGTGTCTAATCTATGATTAGAAGAATCACAACATGTATATATTCTTGCAGATCTTTCAAGATTAGGAAATATATAAAATCACATATTATAGTTGTATTATTAGAGTTTAGAAACTATGGGCCTCTCTAATCTTTAACTATGTCCTTTAATGATATTTTCACAGGCCTACTAAAGCACTGATACCTACAATCTAAATATTTTTATACATAAAACTATCCTCTCAATATCAGACATTTATTACCTATAGGTATCTGTAAGTTGCCATTATTCATACTAATTCTCAGGATTACAGACTATAATACCAGATTCAATTATTATTCACCTCCCACAACTAAATGAATGTACAACCTTCAATAATGTTCCACTATTTTATTTATTTACAAGTTTATAGCTTGTTATCTAAGTTGGTTGGAGCACCATGTTAAGAAGGATATGGTTAGGGTTCAATCCCTGTGTGGGCCAATTAAATTTGCTCTGTTCCTTAGCCACAAGTCTACCACCTTAAATTTAGCTATCCCATAAATGCATAACACTGCCCACAAAGAGAATCTAGCCAGAGACCATGGATGAATCAGCACAGATCCATTACTATTACTGGAAAAACAACTCAAAAGCACATGGCCTACTCACATTTTACCAGTATGACCATCTTTATATATAAAAGACAGTAAAGTATTCACTTTGTCAATTTGTAAAGTAGACAACTATAAATTATTGTATAAAAAGTGTCACAACATTTTCATTTAAAGGTGCTAAGAGTAATGAGTATTATGTAAAACACAGTTGCTCTCTGAGGGAAAAAACTGTGTTTATACAATAAGAATTTCTGCAACTAAAATTAAATAAGAACCCAATAAGGAATCATAGCTTGATCATTTTTCAAAGACTCCTTTTAAACACTTTTACAATCAAAAAGAGAAAGCTGTCTGCCCAGCACCCCTGGGGTACTCCACAGCGTATCTGTGTGTGTGTCTGTCTGTCTGTCTCTCTCAAAAAAAAAAAAGATTCACACTCTGTTAGAAATGGTTTAGGGTGATATGATACTTGGCTTTCAAACATCAGACAAGGAGAATCTGAATTAGACTTAACGAATTTTAAATTTTTTAAAAAGTGAATAATTATGGAAATGTAATTTATAACTTGTAAAGTTTTAAAGCTTTTTAAAGCAAAATTCCTGTTAATACATCTTTCAATGTTCAGTCAAACAATGTAGTTTTATTACTTTTCTTTGCCTACTACTCATTAATAGAACAATACTGAGCCAATAAATAAGTTTACCTGTGGAAAAGTATTTTCTTTGTCTTCATGCTACTAATATTCATTTAGAAGTTGTTCAATAAATATTAATTTATAATCATGGAAAAATACTTGTATATTAAAATAAAATTTTGCCATGGGTGTAAGCAGGGTGAAGACAGAAATATTTCACTCTTTGAGGAAAAACAAATTCAAGTCAATAAATTCAACGTCCTGTTCAGCAGCTAGTTAACAAAGGCAGCATGTGTTTTTCATCAATGCTTTATCATTTATAATATTAAAATAACCATTCACATATGATGCTATACAAAAAGCACCACTAAGATATGGTCCATGTAAGTTAACAGTGACATTATTACAATGCTTCCACTAAAGTGGTAGAGGTGCAAAGAATTGGAAATTAAAGGAATGCTCATCAATTGGAGAATGGCTGAACAAGTTGTGGCATATGATTGTGATGGAATATTATTGTGCTATAAGAAAGAACAAGCAGAATGCTTTCAGAAAAATCAAGAAAGACTTGCATGAAGTGATAAAAAAAAGTGAAGTGAGTAGATCCAAGAGAACACTGTATACAGTAACAGGATTATTGCACCATGATTAACTATCAATAACTTAGCTATTCTAAGCAATACAATGATCCAAAACAATTCCAAAGGACTTACGATGAAAAATGCTATTCACCTCCAGAGAAAGAACTGATGGAGTCGGAGTTCTGATCCCAGCATAGTGTTTTTACTTTCTTTATTTTTCTTGGGGGGCAAGGGAGTTGGCTGTGTTTTATTTCACAACATGGCTAATATGGAAATTTGTCTTGCATGACTTCACATGTATAATCTACATCAAATCACTTGCCTTCTCAAGGAGGGGAAAGAGAAGGGAGGCAAGCAAGAAGAGAATTTGGCATTCAACATTTTTTTAAATGAATGTTAAAAATTATTTTTACATGTAATTGAAAAAAATAAAATATAAAAATTTAGAAGAAAAAAAGCCCTCAAAAACTAAAATACAATGGTGGAGGTGATCCTAGGTTCTCCAAGGCTATGTCAGATGAGTATTAACAGTTAGATGCTCCACTATTAGAAGGTTTCAGGAATGGACCCAGATATAAGCTATATGTATGTTATCTAAGGTCCAGTCAAGCTACAAGTGTTTCTTTTCTCTCAACTTTCCTAAAAGTCAAATAAAGTTTAGAGAAGTTCAATGACCACAAAGTTCACCACCAGGTAAATATGTTTTCTGACCAGAGAAAACTCATGAAGATCATCTAGTAAGGCTTGCAAGAACTACGGTCTACACAAGAACTCATAACAATGAAAAGATATTTTAAAAGTGATTTTGAATGGTGTCATGAATAAATGAGTGCACACAACAGAATAAATTGAATAATATATTTTTGATTAGGTGGTAAATTAGCAAAATCAGAGATAAATGCAATTAGAGGTAGCAAATAGAGTCTTTTCAGTGACTATGACATAAGAAGTAAATGTCTAGCTCCTTTACCTGGAATTTGAGGCCTTCCACAACCTTATCTTTTCAGTCTCACTTCATAGTATTTTACTTCATGCACTCTACTAGACTCCAATCAAACTAAACTGTACTCTGACCCCTCAAATAAGTAGTCCACTCACATATTTTCATGGTTTTGCTTAAACTGTTCACAGTGGCTGAAAAAGCTTCTTTTCCATTCCTATAGCCTTTCTAAATGCAATTCAAATTGCGTTCAAATTCCTCTATGAAGCATTCCTTAATTGCTGCAGCCAGTAATGAACTTTCCCATGTGAGATCTAACACAGCAAATTGAACCTTTCTCATACACATGGACAAATACTAAAGACATGTTTTGTATCTTAAGTACCTAGAAGAACATAAGCTCCATAACAGCTAGGATCATGTCTTATCTAAATTTTACACCTTGTCTAATTCCCAGCTGTCATAAGTCTACCTATAAAAGCTGGTTTTTCCTTAAAAGATATTGAAACCATCCTCAAAACTTAACTGGACCAGGAGAATAGGATCAGAGTCAACGGTGGAGTTTGCTGGTCACCTAAGGACCTTCTCCTCAGAATATTTCAGCTGTTCCACCTTGACACAGGCTACTGACCTATGCCACTATAACCAATACAGAAGTAGATAAGTCACACTCAACTAAATCAATGATGCATAGTTGCTGAATATCCTTTTCAATGCAATTCAATAAACATTTTTTAAGCACCTACCTTAGCCACTACGCTAAGCACTGGAGCCACAACTAATAAAAAGAGGGCAAGAACTGTCTTTCATAAAAGGAGACATTAAAGTTGGAGGGAGGAAAAAGTAAGGAAAGCATCCATTTCTATGCCTATTGTTAGATCAACTTCTTCTTGTAACCGTCAGATGGTCTACATGTGTCTCAATTTCTTTCAATCCCCGTATTGTAGCACAACTGGCACACTAGCAGCATGGTCAACACAGTTAAATTCTTAATAAAAAGTTCTCACACATATGACAATAGGCACAACCCATCCAGAATCTCTACAATTCCTCAAATAGAACTAGTTGAAATTCTGAAATCCTCAATAGTCACAACTCTTGAACACAGTCTGTCAAAAGATAATATAGTCGTCATACCACATTTAATAAATAATTATACCCTAGCTTAAGAATCCTTCTTTCAGGGCCTTACATAAGCCATTGAAATAGTGATGGGGAGATGGGGATGGGGGGAGGGCTGATTTTTTTTTGGAGGGGCAATTGGGGTTAAGTGACTTGCCCAAGGTCACACGGCTAGTTTTGTGTTAAGTGTCTGAGGCCAGATTTGAATTAAGGTCCTCCTGACTCCAGGGTTGGTGCTCTATTCACTGCACCACCTAGCCACCCCGAGAGGGTTGATTTTTAAAAGAAGACAATCAAATAGTGACCAAGACAAAGAAAATATTCTGTCAACCAAGAAAAAGAAACAAGACTTTTCTTTAAATTTCAAACACTTCTAGTTGAAAATTATAGTTTAACTGTTAGAGTGGAAAGTTTTAAGATTAAATTGTATTATAATCTTTTAAAACAATAGTAACTTTTAAATCAATTTTAAAATGCCAAGTATTAAATAGTTTTTTAAGATGTTAGAACTTACATTGCTCTCAAGAGAACTCCCAAATAGCTAGAGGTCCAAAAACATGTATTAATTTCAAAGAAACATTTTACAATTCAGGTTCACAATAATACAGATGCATTGCTAAATCCTGCCTGAGTCAAATTTTATGGTTTCGTAGTGACGACTAGTGGCCAAATATATATTAATTCACTATTTTTCTATTTATCCTTTATGATGTTTTTTTCAATAAAATATGAAAATTTAGTATTTTGTGGAAACAATCAATCAGTAAGTATGTATCAGTCCCCTCATATGTTCCAGGCACTGTGCCAAGCACATGGGGATACAAAGAAAAAAGACAATAAATAGTCCCTGCTCTCATGTTGACATTCTAATAGGGAAGACATGCATGTATGTGTATTTATATATGCAGTACATGCAGAAAATGAAGACAAGGTAGTTTAGGGATAGGAGGCACTAGCAGCCCAGGGAAAGACTTCATGGAGAAGGCAAAGTTTGAGCTAAATTTTAAAGGTAAGTCAGCATTCTACAAGTCAAAGGTAATAAAAGAGCGCACTCCAGGCATGGAAAACAAGTCAATGACACAAAGGCAAGGATATGAGACAGACAGTATTATGTGGTAAGTATAAAAAAGCCCCCAATGTTGGACTATAGAGTACCTAGAAAGTAGCAGCATGTAAGAAACCTCAAAAGATAGAAAGAAACCCCATTATATTATGCTTTAAAAGCCCGGAAAAGCAGTTTACATTTGATCATAAAAGTGATATGGAGCTAGTGTAGCATATTGAGAAGGGGAGTGGCATGATAAGATTTGTGCTTTAGGAAAATCACCCTGAAAGTTATGTGGAAAATACAGTGGACAAGGAAGAGGCTAGAGACAAGGCCACCAAAGACAAAGTTATTGTGACACTGCATAAGAGGTGATGACAGCCTGCGCTAGGGTGGCAGCTGAGTAAATAAGAGAAGGGAACAGATGTGAGAGACGCTATCGAGATAGAAACCAGACCTGGTTACTGTGTGGGGTAAAAGTGAGGAACGAGGATGACCCTGAGGTTATGAACTTAGTTTGCTGGAAGGATGAATGGTGCAAGACGGACATGTATAGGCAGCAAACCAGCTGAATCGTCCCAACAGTCCCCTCCAAACAACTTTAAAACAATGCCTCAAACCAAATTTTAGAGGCGTAAAGCCAACAAAAGGTCAGGATGAGACATTTTTTCCAGCTTAAGAAAATTTAGAAGGTCAGCAGAAGAGGTGTGTGACACCAGGGTGGAGGCCTATCCACAGCACACTAACATGGTGGTGGCAGAAACAGCAATAGTGGCAGCTCTGGGAGTTTTTAGTTTTTAGTTTTAGATCAGAAAGAGATCACAAGTGACCCTTTGCTGGCACTGGGCACAGCTGGCAGTGACTGGCAGCTCTATTGCCTATACGCAGTTGTGAGTCACAGTTCCAGGATGGAAAGGAGCACCTGTGGTCAATCACAATGGAGCAGGGGTCCTGGTCACAATTCCAAGGCAGAGAGGAGGACGAGTGCTTATGGCTGCAGGAGAGGAGGGGTCCTTCCTGAATAAAGGCTACAGCACAGATCAGGAGAGGGCCTCTCCCCACATCATATCACACTGGACACACTGAACACTTGGAGACTACCAGAACTAGCCCTGAAAACAGAGCACAAAAAAATTGAGAGAAGTTCAGGGCAGTTTCAAAAAACTCTTGATGAACAAATGCTATCCCACCTCCAGAAAGAGAAATGGTGAATTCTGAGTACAAACTGAAGTATAACTTTCTCATTTTCTTTATTTTTGTGCTTTTTTGGTGATATAACTAATATGGAAATGTGTGTTACATGATTGCACATGTATAACTGCTATCAAGGAGGAAAGAGCATGCAAGAGAAGAGGGTAGTTAATATCAAATACTACAGGGGTCAAGAAGGATGAGCAGTAAGAAGAGGTCACTGTATTTAGCAATTAAAAGATCTTTGTTAACTTGGGAATGAGCAGTTTCAGGTGAGTGATAAGGTCAGAAGTCAGATTGTAAAAGATTTCTATGAGAAGATAGTAGAAAAGACGTGGAGGAACAGAGATCTGCTTCAAAAGAGTTTGAGTAAGAAGAGGAAGGGCCATACTGAATGGTAACCACTGCAGATGGTGGTAGTGGTAAGATCATGCAAGAGGCTGAAGAAATATGGTCATGTGTATAAACAGCTGCGGAAAAACTGGCAGACAGGGAGAGACTGAAGATTAAACAGAGAAGGGCCCTGAGGTTGCAATGTGATGTAGAAGATGCAAGGGGTGGGATTCAAGGGTTGAATCAAAAGGCTGGTATTGATAAGAAGAATATTATCACTTCATCAAGAATGTAGTCTTGGATTTCCAGAGGAATTTCTTCAAAATGTAAACTAGATTTCCTTAAAAACTACTTTCAAATATAGAGGCAAAATTAATATTGATGAAGAGATTATAATCATAAGGACATATATAAAGTAGGCTGATTGATATATTTCTGTCAGTACATTCTTTCAGGGTGTCATTTTACATTTATAAAAGGTAGTCCCCTTGGAAATACTTTGCATAAAAGTCAGGTATAACCCCAAATCATGTGATTCAAGAAAGCCTGCAATATATTTTTGCTTAGATATGTGAACATCAGATTTTTTTTTTCTGTCCATCTGAAACTGCTTATATTTTAGTGCCTCATAGGAGCCATGATCTCTTTCATGTAGGTTTTCCTTCCAGTGATGCAGAGAGCAGTGTATTCGAGACCTCCAAGTCTTCCAAAGATTTAATGTTTTGTGCTCAATGGAACTGAATAGAGGGACAACTCAAAACACTTTTCCTTAAATTCTTTAATTGTGAAGATATCATCTATGATTTCTAGTACAGACAGTTTACATCACAGCCCAACTCTCTTAAGAAATATCCAAGGAAAAATAAGAAGGGTGCCAAAAAAATAAGTTAGGATTTTAAGGTTAAGAAACATGATCTCCAGGACGGCTAGGTGGAGCAGTGAATAGAACACCGGCCCTGGAGTCAGGAGGACCTGAGTTCAAATCCAGACTCAGACACCTAACACAAAAATGAGCCATGTGACCTTGGGCAAGTCACATAACCCCAATTGCCCCCCAAAAAGCAGGGGAAAAAAAGCAGAAGAAGCATGATCTCAGATAAATGAAGGGAAAAAATCATAAACAAAAAAGCAGGGACCTACATTACGCTTAAAGGCACTCCAAATAATCAAATGTCAATACTTAATATATGAGCACTAAGTAACAGAACATTTAGCTAATTAAAGGAAAAGCTAACCTAACAACAAACATTTATTAACCAACTACTATGTGGCAGGCACTGTTAGGAGGTAGAGATATAAAGATTAAAAAATTAAATAATACGTGTCTTCATATAGTTTAGGAAGGAAGAAAATACACATATATATATAAGTGCACAGAGAAGCATGTACATAACTACATACATAATACATACAAGGTAGCTTTCTTATTTTTATTTTATTTTATTTTATTTATTTATTTTTTGCTTTTTTTTTTTGGAGGGCAATTGGGTGACTTGCCCAAGGTTACACGGCTAGCTTTTGTGTTAAGTGTCTGAGGGCCAATGCTTTATTCACTGCACCACCTAGCCACCCCCTAGCTTTCTTATTTTAAAGTAATTATGGAGCTATTCAAATTAGGAGGAAAAAAAGTCATTAAGTAGAAGGTAGAATTCTAGCTACAACATGAAGGAGAGATTCTGTGAAGTGAAAGTGAGGCAGGAGTACATTCCAGCAATTGAGAATTGAAAGTTCAAAGGAATTAAAGGGAATAAAGAGAAAACCAGCTTAGTCATATGTGCTGCATGAGAAGAAAAATAACAAAGAAAGACAGCCTGGGGCCAAATTATGAAAGGCTTTAAAAGCGAAACAGGGAGTACATACTTTATCTGAGAAACAATAGGAAAACAATGACAGTTAATGAATAGGAGAGTAATATGGTTGTATATAAAATTAAGGAAAACCATTTTGTCAACTATGAGGAGAATATATTGTAGTGAGAAGAGACTAAGCAAGGAGATCAATGAGTAGGGTATTACAACAGTCCAGATGAGATGGGTTGAGGACCTGAACTATTCTGGGTTTCATGAGCAAATAATTGGATAAATGGGGAGAAGAAGGCGGTGTCAATGAGAACACTGAGATGGGAACCTGGGAACTTACAAATATAGTGGCTTGACAGAAATAGAGGAGCATGTTAGACAGGAGGTTTTAGAGGGAAAGAAACCATGTTTTATCTTTAACGTACTGAATTTGTGATGTCACCAGAACATCCAGATTGAAATATTCAACAGACAATCAGTGGTATAGAACTAGAGCTCAAGAAAAAAGTCTCAGGGTAGATGTATAGATTTGTGAGTTATCTGCATAAAAATAATCATTAAATCCATGGTAACTAATGAGGTCACCAAATAAGAACATTTAGAAGGGAAGTGGGCCCAGGACTCAGCTTTCAAGTACACCCAGAATTACAGAGCTGGAAATGGATAATGAGCCATCAAAGGAGATTAAGGAGCAGTCAGGGAGAGATCTTGCAAAGACTGATGTTAGGGGGAAAAAAGAAAGTATCTGAAAAGAGACAGCGGTAAAAAGTTTCAAATACAATAGAGAGGTCAAGAAAGACAAGAACTGAGAAAAGACCAGATTTGGTAGTTAAGAGACTGCTGGCGATTTTGGAAAGAGAAGTTTTAGTTTAATGATAATGTTAGAAACCAGACTGTAAAGTATTGAGGAGTTAGTGAGAAGGAGAAATAAAGAAAATGAAATGCATATAGCTTATACTATAAGACTGACTTAGAAAGGAAGGGATATGAACGATGATAGCTTGAGGGGATGATAGGGCTAGGGAAGGTTTTTAAGGAAAAGGGAAGCTTCAGTATGCTTGAAGGCAGTACTGGTGGAACTATGAATTGGTCCCCTCATTCTGGAAAGCAATTTGGAACTTTATCCAAAAAACTAAGACTGTCCATACTCTGATTCAGAGATTCCACTATAAGGTCATACACCCAAAAGATCAAAGAAAATTTTAAAAGGACCCATACATAAAAAACGATCTATAGCAGCTGTTTGTGGTGCCAAAGAATTAGAAACTAAGGTGGTGCCCATCAAATAAAGAAAGACTGAATAACTTATGGTATAAGAATATAATAGGATACTATCAAGCAGTGAAAAATGATGAAGGGGATGCCTTCAAAGAAACATGGGAAGATTGGTATGAACTAATACAGAATGAAGTGAATAGAACCAAGAGAACAATTTATACCAGAAGAAGAATAATGTAGAGACAAACAACTTAACAACCCTGATCAACAGAATGACCAATCAAGACTCTAGAAGACAGATAGTGAAGCATGCTGGCTACCTTCTGACAGAGAGCTGAGAGATTCAAGGGTCAGAATGAGACATGTATTTTCAAAAATAACAAGAAAGAGAGCGAGAGAGAGCGAGAGCGAGAGCGAGAGAGAGAGCGAGAGCGAGAGCGAGAGAGAGAGAGAGAGCGAGAGCGAGAGAGAGAGAGAGAGAGAGAGAGAGTTAAATGCACAGAGAAGGAACCAGTAGACAGGGAGTAATTGAAATGTTAAAAGGAGGCAATAGAAGTAGGGGCAACGTGCTAGAGAAAAGGCAAGAGAATGAGATCAAGTGTATGTTTAGAGCTTTCACAAGGAATAGGATCACAACATTATCTTAATTACAAAATCAAACATAAAGAAAAGTCCTATATGCATTAAAATATTTATTAACTGCTCCTTATGTGGTGGCAAAGAAATGGAAACTTGGGAGGTTCCCATTTCTTGAGGAATGGCTGAACAAAATATGGTATATAAATGTAATGGAATACTATTGTGCTGCAAGAAATGATGAAAGGGACAGTTGCAGAAAAAGCTTGAAAGACTTGAACTGATACAGAGTAAGTAGAACCAAAAACAATTTACAAAGTAGCAAAAACATTGTAAAGGTAACAACTTTGAAAGACCTGAGACTTTTTTTTTTTAAAGCAATCAGGGATTAAGTAACTTGCTCAAGGTTACATGGCCAGTTATTTCTGGGTGTGGTGCTAATATCTGAGGCCAGATTTGATCCGCAGGTCATCCTGACGCTGGAGCCAGTGCTCTTACTCGCTGAGCCACCTGGCTGCCCCTAAGACGTGAGACTTCTAATCAATGCAATTCCGTATGACTCATGATAAACCTGCTTCGCACAACCTATCAGAGAGGTAATGGATTCAGGGTGCTGAGAGAAAAACCTATTTTTTAGACAGGGCCAATGTGGGAATTGCTTTTACTTGATTGCAAATAATTATTAAAAGGATTTTGTTTTTTCTTCCCCATTCCCCAATGGTGGTGGATGGTAGGAAGGAGAAAAAATTAAAAATCTAATCTTAAGATGACAAGAACTTTGACCAAGGCAATAGCCAACCAGAATTCCAAAGGCCCCATAATGAACCTACTACCTGCCACTTGAGAGTGAGGTGATAGACTCAGGATTCAGATCGAGAATTTAATTTTTAATACATCCAATGTAGAAATCAGTTTTACTTACTAGCTAATTCTTCATTTTCCATCTGCAACTCTGCTTAGTTTGAACTCTACAGAATGATATCATTCCCCCTAACCCCAAGTGTCCCATAAACCATAATGCCTCCCCTTTCCGGTTTCCTTTTTTGTGTTGTCATCTCCCATTAAATTATAAATTCTTAGAGGGTAAGGACTTTCTTTTTCTAATTTGTATTCCCAGGGCTTAGGACACTGCCTGGCTCATAATAAGCACTTAATAAATGTTTACTAAACTGAACTGAATTACTTGACTATGCATAATTGTTAAGAGTTTTGTTTTCTTTTCTTTTTTGTCAAAGAGAAAAGTGAAGTGGGATGGAGAGGAAAGATTTTTGTTTATTAAAAAAATAAAATTTAATTTTTAAAATAAAATTAAGTAAACTTTTTGCAAAAAGAGAAATAGAGAAAGAAGGCTACTAAACTAAATTCCTGTATGAAGTATGGTCCTGATAGCTAAACTAGGGAGACTATAAATATTCTCTCATGGTATTCAATCATAAAATATAACAAATTTTCCATACAAAAGACAGAAGCAAAATATTTATTCAGACAACAGAAAACCAAATCCCAACACCAGGAAACCAAATCCATCATAGCAACATAGAAATCAATGCATCACAATGTAGCAGAGAACCATGCCATCCTTTAACCTTCCCACAAACCAAGACAAGACCAATATTTTACTCACAAACCTGACTAACACTTTGCCTGAGTGTTCTCTCTCTCCCACTGTCTCTCTGGCTCGGACTCCCTGACTCTGACACAGCTTCCTGTGGCTCTGTTCCACCCCTCAGCAAACTCCTCCCATCACAGGCTCCATCTGATTACATTTGGCCTATTGAGGGCAGAGTATATTTTCAAAGCAGAGGAGCTTCCTGTGGGCTCTGCTCTACCCTTCAGCAAACTCCTCCCACCGCAGGCTCCATGTAACTACATTCAGCCTATTAGGGGGAAAGTTCATTTTTAAAGCAGGGAAGATCTTCAAATTCCCCTAGGCTTATTAAGGGGCAGGGAAGACCTTCAAATTTCCATTATCATAACAGTTTGTCAAGTCCAAATGACATTTAATATTACAATTATTGATAACAATAATAGTGACACTCTGTAGCACTATAAAATTTATAGAGTATATTACCTCCATTACCTCATTTGAACCTCATAACCACTCAGTGGGGTTAATATAGATATTATTATCCCCATTTTACATATGAGGAACCCTAAGGTGAGGAAGAAAAATTGGTATGCTCATAGCCAACAGGCAGTAAGTATGGAAGGCAAGATTCAAATCTATCAGTCATTAGGCTAAAAGGATATTATCTAGTGGTTGCTTCTACTTAAAACAAAAAAACTTCTCCTAAGTAAGGAAATAAAAGTAGAGCTGAACAGTATTTAGTTAGCTAAATACATTTCAGCTATAAAGGAAAACACAAGAAAAAACTCTCCTTGGGAACAACATGTGTAAAATTTGGCTATGTCATGTATTGTGCATGGGGTTTCTGATTAAATTCCAACTGTTTTATTCATTTTATATTGAAGATTTAAAAGTCCATCTGGCGCAAAATGCCTTGAAGCATATATTTTAGTATTTATGTATTCACAGAAGAAGTCTATAAGAAAAAATAATATTTTGCATTTATATTTTTAATCTAAACATTTCAAATCCCACCACCAATATTATATTAAGCCATAAAACTGTGAATGTCAAACAAAAATACACCTTAGGATTCATCGCCACCTCGTGAATACGTATTCTGAGAAATTATATTTACTATATTCAGATAAGGAAAACATAAAGTGAAGGGTTATTTTTAAGTAAATCATAAATAAAGGACTTAAAGAATAAAAAGAATCCTAACGACTTACAACCCAATTCCCCATCCAATGATATCAATTCAAAGCTAATAATCCCCAGCTTTGTTTTCTTAGTGGAAAAAAAAAAGCTAAGCAAATTTCCCCCATATCTAAGGTTGTCCCTGCCCATCTTTACAATCTGACTGATTTTTTCAGAGAACCAAAGAATCTTAGAACAGAAAGAGACCTTAGTTGATTGCTGAGAAGATCAAATAAAATAGTATGTGAGGAAGCTTTGTTATAGTAGAAAGAACACTGGACTGTATGATTACTGTACACTGGACTGTACAGATTACAGTTATGGAATCATAACTGTATGATTTCAATCAAATCACCTCAACTTGCTGAGCTTCAGTTTCCTCATCTGTAAACTGGAGATAATATTTATATTCTATATCTCACAATGTTGTTGTAAAAAAGTTGTTTTCAAAGCCTCAAAGCACTACATAAAGGTAAATTATTAGAATTAACCCATCTACAACATCCCTGACAAAGCTGTCATCAAGCCTCCACTTCAACGACCATAACACTGAACTGTAAACAACTTTTACTCCTCTCTTCTTGGAACATCAGTGTATTAAAATGGAAAAAAAACAAAGTAGGTGAGAATCACCAAAATGGGAGAGTAGGAGAATCAGTACAACCCAGCTCTCCCCAAACTAATCTAGTAACATTCTCAGAAGAACATCACACTGAGTCGTGGTTGGCAAATCTAAGGAGAAAGCACAGGGAGTCATCTATTGTCCCTCTGACTCAGAGAAGAGAGCCGATAGCACTGTCAATCTGAAATTGCAGAACTTTCCATATCCCTGGACAGAGACTAGAGCAAGTACTGTCTACAGGAACTCCACGTAGGGTCAAATCTGCATCTATGGAGGCCGAGAAGGCACAGGAGGACAGCAATCAGATCATGCCTACCTCTCATCTGACCACATAGGATCTGAAAAATGTTTGCAGCTTCCTGGCTCAAGCTATTCTCAAAGAACCTAGCATGCAATATCCAAAGAACATTATGGCAGAACATAAGAGGGGACAGAGCAAAACCACACCAAGCTTTGACAATCCTACCAAAAGTGTGCCAAGCCTAGTCCTAACCCAAAGTCTCAATATGAAAGTAAGACTTGGAGAATAAGTTAACAAAAAGCTAAGGAGCTATTATGATACCAAGAATGCAGAAGACACAAACCCAAGCGAAAAAGATAACTCCAAAAAAACTACAAACAAAACTACAAAAAAAAAAAATACAGCTTAGCCACAAGACCAATCAGAATCCCTAGAAAAAATATGAAGAATCCAGTTTTTGTGGGGAAGTGGGGACATTAAAAGTTCAAAAATATTTTCTAAATAATAGTGCAAGAAGAAAGAACTGGAAAAGAAATGAGAGATATAGAGGTCAGAATTGGAAAGAAAATTAACAGCTTAGCCACAAGAGGTACAAAAACTTACAAGTAACAGACTCCCTAAATTAGAATGGACCAAAGGAAAATCAATGACTCTATGAGACAATAAAAAAATCTTGAAACAAAGTCAAAATACTGAAAAAATAGAAGGAAATGTAAAATATCTCATATCAAAAACAACTAACCTGGAAAACAGATCAAGGAAAGATCACTGAAGAATCATTGAACTACCTAAAAGCCTTGACCAAAAACAGCCTGGGCATCATATTTCAAGTAATCATGAAAGAAAACTGCCAAGACTATATTATAACAAGGGGATAAAGTGAAAATAGAAAAAAAAATCAACAGATCATATCCTAAGAAAAACCCCAACATGACAACTCCTAGCAATGTCATATCTAAAATCCAGAATTTCCAGGTCAAAGAAAAAGTAAGCAATCAGAAAGAAAGAGTTGAAGTTCAAACCCCTACTAGGGGAGGAAAATGGGGAGGAAGATTGAAGGAATTTATATAATTAAGGTGCCAAGTAGTAGCATGAGTCTATACAAAAAAGGAAGGGGGTAGAATGAGGGAATATCACTTCCCTTAGAACAGCCAAAGGAGAGTAAGTATTAATGGATAATTGTGGGTTTTTGTAAGGACAACCTTAAACCAAACTATTTCTAACTAAATATGGCAACTTCTTTCTGCTTAGGCAATCCTAAAATATTTGATTGCATTAATAAAATGCTTCAACTTAAGACAAAGTAGAGGAGCCAAAATGGCCTATTGGCTTTGTTATATCATTCAGTCCACTTTCACTACCAAGATTTCTCTGACTCCCCAATTCAAATTTCCTAAACAAAATTTCTAATATCAAAATTTTTTTTTAATTTTTTAAAAATTTCTAATATCTTATTGATAACTTTAAAACACTTTCAAAACCATTCCATGGATTTTTATAGCATATTTTCCTACCAAAAGGGGGAAAAAATCAGTTTCTCATTTTGGAAAGGTGTTGCTGTTTAGTCATTTCAGTCATGTCTAACTCTCCATGCCTCCATTTCAGGGTTTTCTTGACAAATATACAGTGGTTTGCCAATTCCTTCTCCAGATCATTTTACACATGAAGAAATAAGGCAAACAGCTTTAAGTGACTTGCCCAGGACCACACAGCTAGTTTGTCTGAGGCCAGATTTGAACTCAAGTTCTCCTGACTCTGGGCCCAGTATGCTCTATCTACTGTGCCAACTCACTGCCCTACCTCATTCCAAATATTCATAGAGTGATTTTCCCCAAATGAGTTCAAAAGCTTCCTACTTAGAATGAACATTAATAAACCTTCAATATGCAAAGAAGTCACTTTAGTACTAAGGCAAAAATCATTCTATCTAAATATTCAACTTCTATGACCCAATACCTAACACTAAACAATACTAATAGATTATTTCCTTTTAATTTGTGTACCTGGCAAGTATTTATTTGCCAAATGAGGTTGGATTATAACACTAGAGGCATATCTCATACCTTTAGTCCTCATACTCATAAAGCAGGGCCATGCATGGTTGCAGTGTTTTCATTATTCACATTTCATTTCTTGACCTAATTCAAATTCTGTTACTATCTGTATGAATTTGATAAGGAACATACCAAGAGGAAAACCAAAAAGAACTCTGTAACAATTGTCCATTGATTCTCCATTGAATTCGTAATTTTATTTCCATGTGATTTTAATATTGTTTCAGGCATAAAGACAAGCCCTGCCATCACTGACTACCACTATCTGATCACTTAGATATTAGCTAAACTTCCCCACATGCCTATCATTAAATGCTGTTTACTTCCATAGTCTTGGGGAAAATGGAGATAAGGAATTCAACCTCTATTTCTATCCTAATATCTCATCAATGGTCTTTAAGCTATATAAACAACAACAAAACTAAATAGTGAAGACCTCTCCCTTTACTCACTTGAAAGCATATTCCCCCCTTCTGTGCTCCACCAGTAGCAAATGAAAAATACAGCATTCACTGTCATTAACATCTGTATACATATATAAATGTATTTATAAGTTATCATTTTATGTCATATTTAAAAAGCAGTATTTACTCTCCTTAAACATGACCTTTCTGGAGCAGTCTGAGCCTTTTCCCTTGGAAGTCATAAAAACATATCAGCCTAAATTAATCCTTCCCAGATTCCACTGCACTGTATAATCCAAAACCACCTTTAAAAAATGGATAGGTCACTACTTATATTAAAGTGATAAAATATGAAATTAAGCATTTCTTATCAACAGTGATCCTCTACTGTACTGTCAGAGATGGGATTCCAAATCATAGCTCAAGTGCTTGGTCAAATTGACAATTACAATGGAAATATTCAATATCACTGGTTTCTCAAAAGTAGGGATGGAATCAAGCCTTCTCTGCCTTTCTTTTGTAATTTTATGCAATCTCCAAAGAGGAAAGAAAATAAATAGGAAGAAATTTCTCTAATTTTCTTTTGCAAAATGAACAATTGTCTCCTTAGCATTATTCTCACAGCTTACCAAACCTAATTGGTTTTGAGCGAAAATGTATAAAAACAGACTAACCCTTGTGCTGTATTTAATTATTCAACAAAATAGCCTTTCAGATGTAACTGTTAACTGTGCATTTTATGAAGCAGATATGTTTCACAAATGGTTTTGCAAGAAAATGAATTTTAGGAAACCAAGTCAAATTTTCCCACTGACTTATAAATGTAATTTCATGAGATTTTATTGTCTCTTCTAATTGATCTTAGACTAGAAGAGTCTCACAATACTTAAAAATGACTTTCTCTGCCTCCTAATCTTTCTATATGGTTAGACTTAAGTATTCGATGCCTAAATGCATATGGAGAACCTACTATTTAAAAGAATCCAGTAAAAAATTACTTTTATCTAAGGAAAAATTCTGTTACACTTTTTCTATTCCATAGATAGAATTTCACTACAAACAAATGGTTTTTAAGCACACTAAGCAAGTAATTTCATTATCTACTTAGTATTCAGAAACTATGCATTAATTACTGAGAATCGTTTAAGACTGATCATTGCCACTTTGAACTAGTGTGATGATAATACCATGTGTCAGTATCCCTCCACTAACAGGACCCAAACAGGACCTCTTTTTAACATTTATATAGGGTTTACTCTGTAATAATAGGCACTGTGCTAAGCACTTTGCAATTATTAACTCATTTAATCCTTACTACAACCTAGAGAGGTAGGTAGTATTACTGTGCCCATTTTATGAGGAGGAAACTGAGGCAGAGATTAAATGACTTGCCCAGGGACACACAACCAGTTAAGTGTCTGAGGCCACACTGGAACTACTGCAATACATACATACAACATACAACAACTCAAATATAACTATTAACCATGTTCTGATAAAGACCAAGTAATTAAACAAAAACACTTACTTGGGATGAAATATTTTTCACATACCTCCTGCAACTGTAAGGACATGAGCCCCAGCTGTTCCTGACGCCTTTCCACCAACTGTCTTTCATTGTGCATCACTCTCTCTATTTCTTGAAGCCGTTTCTCTACCCGTTCTGAAACCTGAATGTTGATAAATAAGAATGGTGGCATAGAAAGGTTATTAAGTTTTAAGAAAAATGTGTTCTATATATTCTATAAATTATGCCACAAACATACTATTAAATGAAAATATTTAGGATGTGTGTGATATTTAGGGTAGCATGTGATACTACTCTTCCCAAAAAGGACTAATAAAATATTAGTTAAACGTTATCAAAGTGAGAGAATAGCTGTCATCTCTAAATCTGGACTGCAAGAACAGAAACAATTCAGAAATTAAATCACAGCAAAACAGTCAACAGCTCAATACAATATACTAGGAAAGAGCTCCCTCTAGTGAACTTTAAAAAAACTAAATTTGCTGTGAAGATTAATGGTGAATTATCACATAGTAATTATTATTATTATTATGATTATCCTACAATTACATATTATAAATATACAATTAATTGCATTCTTATAATTAATTGATTATAATATAATATTATATAATCTATATAATAATTGTACCTAATATTTATTACTGTTATTATAGTATTTATATAGAACCTAATGAGTGCCAGGAACTGTGCTAAATACTTTACAAATATTTTCTCATTCAATCCTCACCACAACCCTGGATAGGCAGATGTTATTTTTCCCATTTTACAGTTGAGGAAACTGAGGAAAACAAATTAAGTGACTTGCCCAGGGTCATATACCTAATAAGCATCTGAGGTTAGATTTGAACTCAGCTCTTCCTGATGCCAGGTCCAGCCCACTTTATCCACTCTGCCATTTTGCTGCCTGCAGTTATTTTCACTATCCTAGAGCACAAATGGTCAAGGTAGGTCTCTATATGATAATTATGAGCAATATATCATCACAATAAACTACAACCCTAGCGATTTTTTCTTTACTGATTTGCTAAAACTAAAAGGGCAAAAGCAGCATACATTAAAAAGTCAAAATGAAAGGTGTTTAATTGTGGGGTTGTTCCATCATTTCAGTATGTCCAATTCTTTGTAACCCCATTGGGGTTTTCTTGGCAAAGATACTGAAATAGTTGGCCATTTTCTTCTCCAGTTCATTTTAAAGTTTAGGAAACTGAGGCAAAGGTTAAGTGACTCAACCAATTAGTGTCTGAGGTCACATTTGAACTCAGTTCCTCCTGAATCAAAAGCCCATCACTCTATCCACTATGTGCCAGCCAACTGCCTTTTTAATTGTACTCCTCTGAAATAATAATCTTATACCTGGGAATGTCTTGTTTCTTTTAATTTTTAATATGAATGTGAGATTTTACAGTTATCTCTATTAAATTTCATCCTTGTAGTCAGCCCAATATTCTGACCTGTCAAGATCATTTTGATTCTTGACTTACCTGGCATATTAGCTATCCCTCCTAGTTTTCTGTCAACTACAAGTTGAGTAAACAGTGCCATCAATAAATTTATCTAAGTATTGATTTAAAAAAGATTAGCCAGCACAGAGCCAAGTACAAAACCCTGTAGCATTTTACCTGAGACTTCATTTCTAAATGATATTGAACTATTCATGACTAATCTTAGGGTCCATACATTCAACAAGTACCAATTTTTTTCATCTATCCCACATTTCTCCAATTTTTCCACAAGAAGAGCATAAAAAACCTTTATTAAATGCTCTGTTAAAAATCTAACACTATTATAGCACTCCCTTGATCTATACAACTAATTACCCTGTAAATAAAAAAGGAAATCATATTAGTTTGGTCTGTTACCCTTGTTCTTTATTTCGGCATTGTTTGTAGAAGTCAACAAGCATTTATTAAAGCACTATGTGCAAGGTACTGGTGCAAAGTGCTGGGAATACCAACACAAACAGAAAAACAGTTCCTGCTTTCAAGGACCTTATATTCTAATGGGGGCTGAAAAGAGCATTTTATACTCTCACTTAAATGAGACTGATAACTCCAAAAGAGTTTTCCCTAAACATCCACAAAGAGAAAAACAAGTGGATGAAAAAAGATCTGTATTTTTCAGACTAATATGAAATTGAATAGCAGTACTTATAATTATCAATGAAAAATATTTTCAACAGACAAGCAGAAAGACAGTCCTTGATTTCAAGGAGCTAAAATTTTAACAGAGGCTAAAAAGGGGGGGCCTGGGAGCAGGAGAGAAGCGGGGGTTTTCCACAAGGGAGAATGGTACAGCTCTAAGTAAGGAAGTTATTGATCAATATTCAAAATAAACTATAAGAAAAACAATATATGAGCTGCTGTATTTAAGACCAAAAAATACAAGAAACTATTTGATAGTCCCCATCTAGAATAAAATTGTAACTATTCTTTAATGCTACTCAAAGAACCACTTCAGTTCCAAAATATCAATGACAAATCAACATATTTAATTAGTAACTAATAATGTTCATATTTATATACTACTTTAAATTTTACAAAGTTCTTTCCTCATAGCAACCAATGGAACACAAATAAAATTGTCTCCATTTTACAGATGAAGAAACTGAGGTGCTAAAAGGTTAAGAGACTTACCTATGGTCACTTAGCATAAGTGTCTGAGGCAAGATTCAAACTAAGATCTCCTAAGTCCAATTTTCTATTATGTGATACTAGCTTCCATCCATTAAATTACTTAATTTTTCTATTAAAATTATTAATCAAGCAAACAAGCATTCAGTCAATTAAGTTCTGCAGGCCTCAATTTCATCTGCAATATGAAGTTGTTGAACTCAATGACCTCTGAGGTCCCTCCCAACTTTATATTTATAATTCTAGAAGTATATATAAAGTATACATAAAAAAGATACCAGGTGATTTGGGATAAGACAGAGCAAAAGCATTAATGGCTGGAGGGATCAGAACTTAGTGCAGCAGCTAAGTCTTGGAAAACGAGTCACAGGTGAGGAAGAAGGGCATTATAGATAAGGGAGATGGTCTTTGCAAAAGTAAAGAGACTGGAAAGGAACTGACGTGTATGAGAAGCAGTAAAAAGGCAAAAATGAAGAGGCTACACAGTGTGCAAAGAGGCAGCCTGCAGCCAGGTCATAAAGGGTTTTAAATACCAAGCAAAGGAAGGCATATCTGATACTAGAAGTAATAAAGGCCATTGGAGGTTATGGAGAAGCACAGCTCCAGGGTCAGAAGTATGTTTAGAAAGATCACGTGAGTAACAACACAATGGAGTGGGGAGAGATTGCAAAGGTCTAAGCTAGAGGTGATGAGTGGGTGTATAGACGCAGACAGGAATGGCAAGATCTGGCAAATGAATAGATATACTAGGGGAGTGAGAAGGAGTGGTCAGTCACAAATGATACCAGGGTTGACGACTAGGATATAACTGCAAGGATGGCAATGGCTTCAACAGTAATTAAGGCTTTGACTACAATGATGGATTATTCTTAAAGTTTAAATGAGATACTGGGGCTGATGGAATTTTAAATATCCGAGTGCTCCACAAACAAGAAGTCAATAATGGAGAATGTCTAACTCAGACTTTCCATGACATTTCAAACATTACAGGGGTTGGCAAACTACAGCCCAAAGGCAAAATCCAGGAAATGCCTCTTTGTAAAGCCTGTGAGCTAATAAGAGTTTTTACATTTGAAAATATAATGAAACTTAAAAATGTAAAAACATTCTTAGCTGGGCTGTGCAAAAACAGGCAGGAGGTTGTATTTGGTATAGTGTGCTAACACCTGCTCTCAAATATTTAGTCTCCAAAACGGGGAGAAGCCTTTCACAAAATTCCCTTTTTCACTGCTCATTTTGTAAATCTCTGAAGAATGCTTAGGTCAGAAATATTTAAAATGCAAACACAGTGTCGCATCTTAGTACTTATTCCTATGAAGGATCTATCAACGTTATTAATTGGGAATAAAAGCTATAAATCTTTTCATATGGTTTTACAAATACAAAAATAAAAGCGGCTAAAGACATAAATAGAGAACAGCTTCAAATTTAGCATTTAATGACATGCAGCTAAATGAAAACAAAGCAGGCAGCTACTTTTATAGGATTAATCTTCAAAAGCAACATTCTGTTTACTGGATGGTGCTCTAGCTTTTCAGCATGTTTATTACTGAGTTCTTAAACAAAAATTGCAGATATGACCATTTAAAAAATATTTGTTCTGCTCTAATATCCTGCTGCTCTAATCTTCCCAACAACATTATCACTCAATGTAGAATTGACAGAATTCTTAAGGGCCTGCTAATGACTGACCTTTCCAGAAACAGCAGAGTTGATTTTTGCATTTTTAATTTAAGGGGCAACCCCTCCCTCTAGAAGAAAACTCAGGTAACACTAATTTTTGTTTTCATCCATGAATGATCAAGCTTAATATGCTTGATTAGTATTCCACTACACTGGGTAAAATCTAGGCAACTAATGAACTGAAATTTCCCCTGTGGTGTCAGAACTACAAAATATTGATTATTGTTTACCACCAATAATTAAGTGCTCATTTAAAAAATGTGTATAGCACTGTGCCATATATCCTAAGACTTTACTTCCAACAAGCAGCTTATAATTAAAAGAGTAACTGATGGTGTAGCAACTAACATTTATATAGTGCTTAATGATTTACAAAGTGCATCATTTGATTCTCATAAAAAGCCTATAGACAAGTGCTACTAATATTTTCAGGAGGGGCAGCTAGGTGGCACAGTGAATAGAGCACCAGCCCTGGAGTCAGGAGGATCTGAGTTCAAATCCAGCCTCAGACACTTGACACACTTACTAGCCATGTGACTTTGGCCAAGTCACAACCCCAAATGCCCTTCAAAAAGAAAAAAAATATTCTCAGGATAATCATAAGTGAGGAATTCAAAGAAGTCAGTAAAGGGACTTTCCCAGGATCACAGCTTTTCAGTGTCTGAGCACAGACTGGAACCTGAGTCTCCCAAACTCCAATGTACTAAACCATATGCTGTCTCTCTGGAAAGAACACTTGACTTAGGACCAGGAGAGTTATGGATTCAAAATCTAGTTCATACACTTAGTAGTCATGTGACGATGTGACAACGACAGAGAATCAATAAGCATTTGTTAAATGCCTGCACTGTACTGGGTGCTGTGCTAAGCAGGGAATGTGATGCCCAGAGAAGGGTATAAACAGAACGTGAATTCTCCAGAGATCGTGAGATCTTCCAGATCAACCTGTGCTCATTGTCTTAAGCCTTATAAGAGTTTTATATTCTCACCTAAATGAAACTGATAATAACCTGAAAAGAGTTTACCCTGACTGTCCACAATGCAACAACCAAGTAGATGAAAAATCTATTTTTCAAACTAATCTGAAATTGAATGGCAGGACTATCGGTACTTTAAATTATTTTAGAAAAAATTTTTCAACAGTCTTTCAAAGCATATTTCGTTTAGTAACAAGAAGCAGGATAAACAGGTGTAGCCTCTGAAAAACCAGTTAATTCAAATACTAAAACTAGATCATCTTCACTGGTATTCACATGCAATAATGAACACAGAACAGTACAATAGTTACAAAATCTCCATACTGATCTCAATTGGAATGAATACATCGTAACTAGAGGGGTTTTGTTTATTTTTTCTTTCTCCATTGAGGGGAGGAAAGACAGATTTTCATTTATTAAAAAATAAAATTCAATTTTAAAAAAGTCACAAAACATATAAGCATTTGTACAATTTATATTAGGACATATTATATACTTCAATAAACTGTTTTTAAATCATGGACTGAAATACAATCCTCCCTTTGTCGCCCACTTCCCAAACAAGTTTCTAAATTAATAGTTCTTACTGTGTCTTGTCTCTGAGATTCATCAAGTCTCACAGATAATTCTTCCAAAGTCTTTTTAGTTTGCGCATCTGACCTTAAACAGAAGAAAGAAAATCTTAAGCTGCATAATAAAAAAAATAATTATACATTTACTAAAATGTACTTTTAATGGTACAAATACCTTTCTCATGTGCATTTTTAGGGCTAAGAAAAAATAAATATTTGAATTTTAACTTATACTACTCTAAGTCCTGTTTCTTATACTCATGTTATGGTATTCAATTTTGGCAGCAAACTCCATTAATAATCAAAGGTTAGGCATTAAAAGAGAATTCAAATCTTTATGAATAAAAAATAACAATCTAAAACTTATAACATATTCTCAATAGGACAAAGACTCAAAGCCCAAAGACTAGATTTCAACTAACCCACAAAATTCACTCACTTTATTTCAAAAGAAATTTGCTCTTAAATTCTAGGCAAGATAAGGCTCAACAGATTTGTATAAGTCATAAATGTTGGATCCTACTATTCCCATAGCCAAGGGAATCATTAAACAGGTCACTTAAATTATTTCTGAATCTCAGTTTATCTATTACCTATACTATTTCTCAAACCAGATGTTCCCCAAATCCTTCATATTGATTATATCGTCATTTTTTCTCAACATATTTAAAAGAAAGACTATAAGAACATTCTAGGCCAAGAAAATAATATACTGGAATTCAAAGTCTTGATTCTCTCAAACTAAAAAGAAATCAGGGGGGAAAATGGGCATCTCTTTTAAGACTGTAGAAACTTAGAAAATGTAATTCACTAGTTAAAGTGTTTCTTGTGAATTTTTTCCCAGTCCCTTTATATAATGCATATGTCTACATTTACACATATATGTATACTTGTCAATAAACTAAGTCTCATTATTGATTATTTATTATTAATTATTAAATTATTTATTCCTTTTCCCATTTGAAAAAGAAAAAGACATTATAATTACGTTAAATATTAGCACAATTCAGTATGGCACAGTGGATAAAGAATCAGCCTTGTAGTCAAGAAGACTTGGATTCCATTCCATTCTGAGACATCCTGGCTGTAATGACCCTGAGCTACTCAAATTTTCAATATCCCCTTGGAACTCTGTAAGATTATAAATTACAGAATGATTGCTGATCTGACTTGGTACAAAAAGATTCTCCACATGCATATGTGTGCTTATCTGTGTTCTTATCACTCTTCACATATACCTTCCACATCCTGTCAATGTATCTTTGCACAAGCTGTCCCTCAAGCCTGAAAAGTATTTCCCCTTCATCTCTCAGGATCCCTCATTTCTTGTAAGGCTCAGTTCAAGAAACACCTCTTATATTAAAGTTTTGCCTTGTTCCTTTCATCCTCCAGATACTAATGCCTTCCCTCCCTCCATCATCTTGTATCTATTTTGTATATATAATTGAATACGTACATGTTGTTTCCTCTGGTTAGACTGTAAGCTCATTGAGGGCAAAATTCTTGTCTTAGAATCCCCAACATCTAGGATAGTAACTAGCATAGTGCTAGCATAGTGCCTAGCAAAGAGGGGGTACTTAATAAAAGCTTACCGATTAATTGTTTATATGGTAAAATGTCTTTTTAAAACAATGGGTAAATACTTCTGCTGAAATCCGAATGTAAGTCATTCATTCATCAAACATTAATTGCCTGTTATATACAGAGGATTGTACTAGATGCTTCAGCAGAAACAATGTTTAGATAAGACATTGTTCCAGCTCTCTTAAAGTTTATACTTTAACAGGGTTTCTTAAACTTTTTCTAGTCGGTGGTTCTATGCACAGTTTAAGCACCGTGCCCAGACAGATAACATGGGAACACAGCTAACCATAATACACAATGTTAAATAAATGTATTAGAATTTCAAAATAAAGTGATGGATAAGGTCCTGGAGGAAAGTTATCAACATGGGTGGAGCATGAGAAATGTCTTCATGAAAGAAGTGGCATTTGGGCTGGACTTTAATTGAAGAGGGACTCAAAAGTCAAAGATGGAGCACCAGCCCTGGAGTCAGGAGGACCTGAGTACAAATCTGGCCTCAGACACTTAACACAAAACTAGCTGTGTGACCTTGGGCAAGTCACTTAATCCCAATTGCCTTACATTCCCCCCTCCAAAAAGCAAAAAAAAAAGTCAAAGATGGGAAGGGAGAACATTCCAGAAAGAAAAGAAATAAAAGGCAGAGAGGTGAAACAGTACAGTTGATATTCAGGGAGCAAGATAATTTGGCTGAAGCTTAAAATGTATGGAAGGAAATAACATAATTCTAGAAATATAGGGTTATACTACATTATGGAGGGTTTTGAAATCTCGCCCAAAAATAAACAAATAAATATATAATGAATGAATGAATAAATGAATGGACCTTACCCTATCCTGCAATAAGAAATGACACTTTCAATTTATGAGCAAGGGAGTGAGTAACATGACTAAACCTGTATATAAAGATCATTCAAAGTGTCTTGAGCTTCGTGTATTAATAAAACATGAATTACTCCAATACTACAAAGAACCTTGATTTCAGTGGAGTGGACAGTTATTAGTTATTTTAGTACATATATGGCTATATTCATTGGTTATTAAAAATAAACAATGAACTTCTCTGCCCATCAACATAGATCACTATCTCTCTATGTCTTTGGAAGTTGATGTGGCTGAAAAATTCATCATCCCACAGCCAATCTACTGATCAGTTTCTTCAAACTGAACCAGACTAGTCCTCAGACAATAGAAATACTACAATATATTATAATGAGCTGGTGAGAGAAAAATACAAGATTTCAAAAGTCTGTGCAAAGATGTCAATTACACTGTCTACTTTATTTCTCCAAAAATTCATGTTTAAAATTTTTTTAAATAAATTCTGCTTTTACCTGTTTCTTCTTGAAAGCTCTCTGTTGAGGTCATCTCCAAGGCGGGCCTGTTCATTAATGAGGTCTCGAAGGGACTGATGGAATGAATGAAGCTAAAATAAAAAAAACAATCCTAGTCAGTTTAGTTTCACCCATCCACATCCACTGAAGACAATAATAAACTTTATACCATTTAATGATGCTTAAAGACAAGAATACTCATCTTTAAGAAAGAATAAACTAAACTTCAATATTGGAAAGAAGAAATTAAATGCTAAGTAAAACAGTTTTTTAAAACAGTCATGTGGGCCAAGCAGTAGTCGATACAGCAGTCAAAAAAACAATGAACATAAATAAACATGAAATATTTTATTTTTAAAAATGAACTCACAACTAAAATATTTTCATGCTTTACTTGAGTCATTACCATATTTTTGCTACAAGAGCTACTTTCAACCTTAACAGCGATTAAGAAGTCATTTCTTGACTTCTAAATCCTAATGATAGATTTAAGATAAAAAAGGGAAGTGAAAAGCAAAACAGTCCAAAATTCACACAAATAGAAAAGGGGGACCTTAGAGTTCATCTTGTCTAGCCTCTTTACTTTGTAGATGCAGAATCTGAGACACAGAGTGCCTTGTCCAAAGCCACACAGCAAATCAGTGGCAGAGCCAAGAAGCACATCCCAATCTTTTGATTTGTTGGGGTTTTTTTTCCTACTACACTATAACACTGGAGAGGAAACAATCCATTTTGTTGTATTTTTCCATGGTAATATAAAAAAATATGATGCTTTACTGTTCAAATATATATACAGTCATCCCATTCACAGTTTTGGTTATTCACAGGTTAGCCATTGATAATTAAATAGAAATTTTTGGAAATTTACAGGATACTACAGAAAACTGCAGATGACACATATATATTAACAAAACTTTTAAAAAATTATCATCTGTTATATCAGTAGTTTTTCAGTTGTATGAGACTCTTCATGACGTCATTTGGGGTTTTCTTGACAAAGATACTGGAGTAGTTTGTCATTTCCTTCTCTACCTCATTTTACAGAGGAGAAAACTGAGGCAAAAAAGGATAAGTGACCTGCCAAGGGTCACAAAGCTGGTGTCTGAGGCTATATTTAAACTCAGAAAGACAAATATTCCTGACTCCAGGTATGGTACTCTAATTCACTACCTGCCCTGTGCATAAATACCATATACTGTTGATCTTTTTGATCATTTACTACCACAAAAATACATACAAAAATTTTTTTTATAAACAACTCTGCTAGAAGTTTCAATAGGCTAAAGAACTACAGGCTATTTATACTCTTTGGAACTCCTCTCTGTCTCTCTATCATCCATGTGATTTTCTCCCACAGTGATCACTGTACTTGAGCATTTTGTAGGAGAATAACATCTGTGAAGCATTGTTACTACAATCACTACATCTATGTTACTACAAATGTTACTACAAAGCTACATCTGTGGCTGTAAAGACTGCATAGTGTGCAAGATACTAATCTCTGTTGTGTACAAATTGCAGCTTTTTTATGAGTAGTGTGTTGCTTTACTTGTTTTGTGTGTTAAACATGATAAGAATTATTAAAAATAAAGATTTGCGGTGGGGCCGAGAGTTATTCTGTTTTTCACATTCACAGGGGTCCTGCACCCTTAACTCCAGCAAATGTCAAGGGACGACTGTGTGTGTGTATATGTGGATGTGTGTGTATAAGTATATGGATGTATGTGTATATATACACACACAGATGTATGTACATACACATATATACATTATATATTTTATTCTAATACAGTTGAGAACTTAAAAAAAAATTATGTAGCATAGGAACAGTTCCTATGAGCATCTTTGTAATGTCTTCTGTTCTGTTGTTTGTTAGGTCCTGTCATTTTAACACCCAACATCTGAAGCTAAGCAACTTGAGATAAATTCATAGCCAAGATGCACAAGACTTTAATGACCACAATCTCAAAGACAGATTACAGCCTTTGCCTTGCTCGCCCTTTTTTCTTTAATTAATTTAGCTACCAAGAGAAACACTAAAGAATCTCAAGTTTAATGGAAAGACTGAAAGAGGAGCAGAGGTCTTATAAAAAAGGTAAGTATCTTCTCATTTTCTATAAGTAGGTGGCCTCTCCATCCCTACTTGAATTCAAAAGCATAGAAAACACCTCACCAATGTTTCCATTGACTCACAACTCAGGGGGAAAAAAAAGCCCTGAAAATGTAGGTGAACAAAACGTAAAAGAAAATAAATTTCTCACAATAATAAACCAATGTTAATGTACAGCAACTTATTTGGAATTATTTGAGAAAGAGAAATCAATAGATCCAACGGAATTTACCTCCAAATATCAGACAGAAAATACAATACCTTCCAAAGAGACAGAAAACCAATGCATGGTCAAGAAAACAAAGCCATCTGAGATAAAACACGAATAAATCCCAACTTTTAATCATTTGTGCTGAAGTAAGAGGAAATACTGGGACTGAGATTGCTCCCTAGTACACAATACCTGGGCCAAATCACCTGGCTCATCAAGAAACCGGACACAAGTTGATCTAGACCTGTGTAGTCTAGAACCCTGTGGTTCTCTGGAGTCCCTGAGTGGTGAGGAAGGCCGGAAATGGTGTTGGCTATCTTTACAATTGAAAAGAAAAATAAAGAGAAAAATAAAGCAACATGAACACAAGCACCCTAAAATTTAATCAACATATACATACAGACACACACACACACACAGAGATGATCATGCACACATACATTCCTAATCAAAGACTGATTATATTCCAATTAAAACATTCTCCTAATAAAACAGTAGCACTCTACAAGGCAACTTGCAATTTAGTTCTGAAAAGATAAAAATCACAAATAGATAACTTAAGAATTAGAATTAGTCACTGGAATAAAGCTTGTTTTCTTTTAAATTTTCTAGAAAATGATACAAATTAAAACCAAAGTAAAATCACTTCTAAGTTTTCTTGAAATATGACTAATAACTAATAAGTATTCAACAAATATTAAATTCATTAGCTGAGTTAAAACCTTAGACATTGATATTGATTGGCTACCTTTACCAAGAAAATAATAAAAATAACAATAATAGTAGAAGGGACTTGAAAAAATAACCAATGAAAGTCATCACCGACAACAAAGCAGTGGCCCAGCTAAAATCAGCATTTAAAAACTGAGTGATTCCATTGCCCAGATGCAGGCCACTAGAACTGGTCTCCCTTCTTGTTCTAATGCTGAAAAGCAGCGAAAATATCATTAGGAAGTGATGACCTCTACTTCATAAGCCACTACTACTCATAAAAGACAGATAACTACAGTCTTCATTTGAAGCTCAATCTGGTGCAAAGGAAAATGTTTAAAAAACAATTCTAGGCATACTAAACCATATTTGTGTGTATATATATATATATATATATATATATATGTGTGTGTGTGTGTATATATATATATATATATCCATATATATGGATATGGAAAGTTGCTGAAAGTCATCTCTAACAACCTAATGCTCCCACTTTCTACATGCTAGGAGAAAAGATGCTATAGCCAAAAACAGTCTTCCAGTTCTACCTTTTGGACATTGTGGGGTTTGGGTTGTCTTTTGAGGGGAGGAGTGACAATTATATTTCCAGTTCTAGGAGGTATAGTTCTGTGCAGTCTGTAGATTGTAACAATCATATTCACCAACCCAATTTAATATATTCCATAGTATACTGCGGAAAAAAACTATCTAGCATTCTGAACAACAGTATCATCTGATACTTGGTCTGTACCATTTTTATGTGATGATATTCCAAAAAAGAATTTTCCTTGACTTAGAACAATATTAAATTTTAACCTGAATTTTTAGAACTTCTTAAACTTTTACCTGTTACACTGGGGCCATCCAGGTCACTTACATACAAACTCGAAAGAGAAGCACTTCTTACTCCAGAGTTTCTGAATAAACGTTGACTCCTTAATTGCCCTATTGACTGCTCCAAAGTGTCTTTTAACTGCATTAAAGAATAAAGTTGATTTTATTCCATTTTAAATAACTTCCCAACAGAAAAAGACTAGAATAAACAAGATGGAGGTTTAATTAGCTCTTTATAAAGCACTAATCCTTGGGAAAATTTGAAGCAGAAAAAAATTTTTTTCAAATAAATGTTATACTATGAAAATGAGAATAGCTAATAGAAACTTCTTAAAAACTGATGCCAGCTTGTGGAAAATATATCGGTAAACATTATTAGGGAATGATCATGATAAAGGTTGGTCCTGTCCACTCTACTGTATCCCTCCACCACCGCCACCCTCCCCATAAATATGTATACCTTGCTTTTGACATAGTTAGAATTCTCACTATTTCTCATAAACCAAAAAATTCCAAAGGAAAGGTACTGAATTTTTTTTTTAAGTTAGACATTCAAAAGAATCAATTGTGATAACAATACCAAGAAAATTAATTTACACTTTTATTGCTATACCAATCAAATTACCAAATAGATATCTGATAAAATAATAACAAAATTCCATTAGAAAAAACAAAAGATAACAAGGAAAATGATAAAAAGAAGTAAAGATGAAGGGGAAATTGCATTTTCAAACCTCAAACTATATTATAAAAGAGCAGTCCTCAAAACCATCTGGTATTGGTTTAAAAATAAAGAGAAAGGTCAGTGGAACACAACAGAGAAGGGAGAAAGTAGAAACAACAGAACTCAACAACCCAGCATTTAAAAGAACAGAAAGGATAAATTACCTAGGGGAAAAAAGCTCCTTACTTGACTAAAAAAAAAACTGCTAGGAAAAACTATGAAGCAGTCTAGTCAACATTAAGCTGAGATCAATAGCTTACACCAGATTCCATAATACATTCTAAATGGATACTTGACATTAATATTAAAGATTATCGTATAAAAAATTAGAAGACAAAGAAATTATATATCTCTCGTAGCGATGGGTAGGTGATGTATTCATGACCAAACAAGATATAGGAGGCAATAACAAAAGACAAAATAGATACCTTTGATTATATGAAAGTAAAAAGTTTCTGCACTGACTGACAAAATTAATACACCAAGCATAAGAAGGGAAGGAGTCAAAGTAGGTGGAAAAACTCTCTCTAATTTCTCAGATCAGGATTTGGTATCAAAGATATATAAACTATATATACACATATATACATACACACATACACACACACACACAAACACATAACCCCTTTTTGCCACTCACACAACTTAATTCAGGCCCCTTTTCACCTGTCATCTAGATTACTGCAATAGCCAAATTGGTCTCACAACCTCAAATGTCTCCTTACTCTGGAATCTCCTCCAAACTACTGTCGAAGGGACGGATCTTCCTTAAGCACAGAGCTGTGCAGGCCAGTTCACTAGGCAATAAACTCCAGGGGCTCTTAACGGTTTCTAATATAAACTTCTCAGTTTAGCTTTTAAAATGCTTCACAACCTGGCCCTAATCTATCTTCCTCATAGTTATGTGTTACTCCCCATTCTGAACACAAATCCAGTCAAAGTGGCTGTCTCTGCTCCTGACCTAAACAGAACACTCCATCAATAATCTCTGTGAAGATGCAGCTCAAGAATCTATCACCTTCTACACAAAGCCTTTCCTGATCCTTCCCAAATGCTAGTACCTTCCCTCTCAAACTACCTGTGCTTAACTACTTTGATTTACTCTTGTTATATATTTTTTCTGAATTAGCTGATATTGTACTTATTGTCCTCACTGACAGAATGTAAGGACCTTGAGAGTAGGGATTGATTCATTCTTTGTACTTTTATTCACAGTCCCTGGCACATAGTAGACTCTTATGAATGCTTACTGATTGATTGAAACACCATGCATTTACAATAAAAATTCTCAGAAAATAATACTGTTATAATAGTAGTAACCACCCCTAAAAATTTAAGGAAAGAAAAAAAATCGAGTACATGAGGAAGTACAAAAATGTAGACTTTTATGGGAATTCTAAAGGAATTCCTACGTGCTTTCAGATCCCCTAGGGTGAGAGGATTCTCTTCCATGTTAAATGCAACAGACAAACTTATGGCTTTCCTTTTTCTGCAATAAAGGTTTTCTTCCTAATACTGCTTTCAGGCTCATTTGTGATATTCAGGGCTGAAGGAGGATTTGTTTGGTTGGGGGTCTTCTCTTTGTTTTTGCTTTGGCATTGAAAACCCTTTACATGCTAGTCTCCTCCTACCTTTTGAGCTTCTCACACCTAACTTTTCATCATGTTCTCTTTGATCCAGTGACACTAGCCTCCGTGCTGTTCCACAAACAAAATACTCCATCTCTTTGTTCCAGGCACTTTCTTTGGCTCTTCCCTATGCCTGGAATACTGTTCCTCCTCACCTCTGCTACCCAACTTCCTTAAAATCCCAACTGCAGTCCCATCTCATGCAAGATATCTTTCCCAACCACTTTTAGTTCCAGTTCTTTCCCACTTTTATTTCCCAGTTATCCTGTATATAGCTTGTTTGTATATATTTGCTTGCTTGTGGTCTCCTCGACCCAACTGTGTTTTTGCATACCCAACACTTAATACTGCCTGGGACACAGTAGGTGCTTACTGTTTATTGGCTAAGTAGTTCACAAAAACAAAAGGCAAAGGGGGCCAGAAGAAAGTGAAAGAGGTTTCCTTGAGATAACTGCAAATGAATTAAAGATGAAAAGGAAAGAAAGAAGGGGGTTAAAAGGGAAGTGTTTGTAAAATGGTGATGAGCATTTTTTGTCTTAGCTCCTCAACAACCTCCTCCACAATGACCTAGAAAGTAGAACTAACCGAATTCTGATTGGGAAAGCAATGAAAAAGTCATAGTGAGTCATTTTTCCAGCCATGGGCAGCTTAGAAAGACAGAAAGGTCTGCAGACCTCAGGGTCAGGGTTATACAGGGAGCAAGGTAGCAGCAACAAACAGAAGTAGCAACAGCAGCAGCAGCAAAGAATAGCTCGGCACAGGACAGTAAGAACCGAATACCTGGGCAGAAAGAAATCCAAGGGAGCCCTACAGTAGCACCTGGAGCAGTAATGGATGCCATCTGGCAGCTGTATCACCTACTGACCAGCTCCAGGTCACAATTCCAGAGGAGATAAGAGGGGCAGTAGTTATAAGAGAGCAGGGGCCTTCTCTGTACAAGGAGCAAGGAAAAAGCTCCAGAAACCTGGCTATGGGCCTCTGGGCCCTAATCCTTAGCCCTACACATAAGGCTACAGTGAAGTAAACTAGGGCAGGTGATCAAGATGAAGGGGAAGCCAGCAGCTCAGTCTCTCTGAACCTGCAGAACCTCTTAGTGGTTAATAGGGGCTAAGCACAAGACTAAAGAGAAGCATAAAAAGGTTAACAGGAGTGAGAAATCACAAGGGTCTAAAGAAGGTCTAATTGTTTACATTCCTATATGGGAAGAAAATACATGTAAGCCCTTGGAATTTTACCATCAGGCTGTTAGAGGGAAGCTATTTAGAGTGATGAGTGTGAATCTATTATGTTCAGATAATCTGAAAAGAAAATTGGAAGGGTGAGAAAGAGGGTTGCACACGGAAAGAGGCAAAGAGATAGTATAGGGGAAATTATCTTACATAAATGGGGCACACAAGGAAGAATTATAAAATAAAGGAGAGAATAAGGGTGGGTGAGAAAGAAGCCACACTTGAACCTCACTCTCGGCTGAATTGGTTCCAAGAGGAAAGAATGTACATACACATAAAGTAGGGAACAGAAATTCATGTTATACAACAAGGAATAAGAGGGAAAGGAGCTAAGAGAAAGGGATGGAGAAGGATAAAAAGGAGAGTAGATTAATTGAGGCAGTGGTCAGAAGCAAGACAGACTTGAGGAAGGGACAAAATTACAAAGAGGACACATATAAGAAAATATGATGGAAGGAAATAGATGTTAACAATCCTAACTGTGAAAGTGAACAAGATGAATTCACCCATAAAACCAAAGAGGATAGCAATCAGAATCCAATAATGTTTATGAAACATACTTGAAACAAAAAAATACACAGAGAATTAAAATAAAGGGCTGGAGCAGAAGAATATATTATGTCTCAGGTAAAGTTAAAAATAAAGGTAAGGGTAGAAATTACGATCTCAGACAAGAAAAAGCAAAAATACATGCAAACAAAAGAGATTAACTATATTTTGCTAAAAGATGCCATAGTAAATGAGTTACAGAAGGAAAGAGTAACTAAAACCAAGAGGAAGTAGTATTTGTAATGGGGATGAACTAGCAGCCTTTTCAGTAAGATCAGAGTTGAAACAAAGATGTACTTTATCACTATTATTATTTAATAATGTATCAGAAATGCTAGCTATAAGGGGCAGCCAGGTGGCTCAGCGAGTAAGAGCACCAGCTCCAGTGTCAGGATGACCTGGGGATCAAATCCAGGCTCAGATACTCAGCACCACACCCAGAAATAACTGGCCATGTAACCTTGAGCAAGTTACTTAACCCTGATTGCTTTAAAAAAAAAAATGCTAGCTATAACAATAAGACAAGAAAAAGAAATTGATGGAAGAAACATAGGCAATAAGGAAATAAAACTATCACTTTCTGCAGATAAAATGATGGTTTACTTTGAGAACACTAGAGACCTAAAAAAATTAGTTGAAACAACTAACGTCAGCAAATTTGCAAAATATAAAATAAACCCACATAAATTATTAATATTTCTATATAGCAGCAACAAAACCCAACAGGAAGTGATAGAATGAGAAATTCCATTTAAAATAACTACAGAAAGTATTAAACTCTTGGCAATCTACCTTCCAAGACACACACAGGAACTATATAAACACAATTACAAACACTTCACACAAATAAAGAGAGCTCGAAACAACTGGAGAAATATTGATTTCTCATGAGTAGTCTGGACCAAGATAATAAAAAATGGCAATATTACCTAAATTAATTTGCTTATTCAGTGTCATATTAATTAAATTACCAATGAATTACTTTATAGTGCCAGAAAATTTAATAACAAAATTCAACTGGAGAAATGAAAGGTCAAGAATATCAAGGGAATCCATTTTTTCAAATGAGCAGGAAGAGGGAAGCTAGCAATACTAGATTTCAAACTATACTACAAAGCTTTAATCATCAAAAAAATGTGATACTGGATAAATAATAGAGTGGTTGACCAATGGAACAGATTAGGTACAAAATATACAGAAGCAAATAAGCACAATAACCTAATGTTTGATAAACACAAAGATTCTAGCTACTGAGACAAGAACTCACTATCTGACAAAAACTGCTGGGAAAAATCAAAAGTAGCATGGAAGAAACTAGACAAAGATCAATATTTTACATCATATACCAAGAAAAGCTCAAAATGAGTACATGATTTAAAAGCAAATAGTGATATCAAAAGCAAGTCAGTGGAGCATGGAAAAAATGGCCTGTTAAATTCATAGAGGGGGAAGAGTTAAAATGGGATACCTTTGATTACATAAAATGTTAAAGGTTTTGCACAAACAAAACCAATGCATTTGATACATCACCAGGTGGGCAGTCAGGAGGACCTAAGTTTAAAACCAGCCTCAGATACTTACTAGGTGTGTCAAGTCACTTAACCCTGATTGCCTCCAAAAAAAACCCAAACTATGCAGCTAAAATTAAAAGAAAAGCAGGAAACTGGGGGGGAAATCTTTGCAACACTTTTCTCTGATAAAGGTCTCATTTCTCAAATACATGGGGAACTGAAAGTATGAGTCATTCCCCAAATTATAAATGTTAAAGTCAGATGAACAGGTAGTTTTAAAGGAAAAACTTAAAACCATCAACCGTATTTTTAAAAGTGCTTTAAATCACTCATGATTAGAGAAATGTAAATTAAAACAACTCTGAGGTAGCACCTCACAAGGGAAAATGAAAAAGGCTAAAAGATATGTGAGCAAACAGATACACTGTTAATGGAGCTGTGAACCAGTTCAGCCATCCTGAAAAGGAATTTGGAACTATGCCTCAAAAGTTATCAAATTATGCATTACCCTTTGACCCAGCAATCCTACTAATAAGTCTATAACACAAAGAAATTTTTTTTTTTTGCTTTTTTGGAGGGCAATTGGGGACAAAGAAAAATTTTTTTTTAATTTTTCACACTAGCCATGGCCAAAAAATATTTATCTCATTCTTCATTCTGAGTCCTTAAACTCTCTCTATCGGGAGGTGGGTAGTATGTTTCATCATTAGTCCTCTGGAATCACAGTTAATTCATTATACACATAACAGTTCAGCACAATAGTATTACATCACATTTATAAACTATAATTTGTTCATCCATTATCCAATTTATGAGCACTCCCTCAGGTTCCCATTCATTATCACCTTAAAAAGAACTATAAATAGTTTTGTATATCCTTAAAGTTTGCTTTTCTTAGAATTCCCTTCTTATTCCTTCTTTTAATCCACCCTCTCTCTAACTCTCCCTCTCCCCTTTTCCCTCTTTCCCTATTTTCCTATTGAATAATATGTATTTCTCTACTCAGTTGCATGCATATGCTTCCTTATTTTAACCAGTTCAGACAGTGAAATTCAAAGGTCAGCTACCCTCATAGCTATACTCCCACCTCTTCTTTATCTGTATATAATTCTTCTTTCAGATTCTGTGTAAGATAGTTTTTCCTAAGATTCCTTTCCCTATCCTATCCCCATTCCCAGTGTATTCCTCTTCCCATCTCTTTCATTTCTTTTCTCAAGATCTTCAAGCATAACAGAACCATTTCTAGGCTCTGTCCAATTGAACTCTCTTTATGACTCTTGATAGAATTCAAAAGGGACACATGTATGATTTTACCATATTTGAATGTATGCAGTTTATTCTTCTTTAATACTTTATCATTGTTCATTCATGTTTACTTTTTTATGCTTTTCTTCAAGGCCTATTTCTCTGCTGAATGCAAAAATTAACCTGGCAAAAGATTTTGGAAGAAACTGATTATAAAGTTAATTTTATAGATATTTTTATTCCTTGTATTCTATTTTTCTTTCCTTTTAAAATTAAGGAAAAAAATCCCATAATACTAACCCTTCATGAAATCCAACAACAATGAAAGATTATGATTTCTAGCACATTCTTGCCCACTATCTGTTGCTAAAATACAGTAAACTGTGGTTGTTGCTATTTAATTTACTAAAAGATCAGTAACTCCTGCTGCTGTGTGTAAAACTCCATCCATATGCTGGTATGTAGAAACATAAATACACAATTATCTTCCCTGAATTTATTAACTTCTTTCCTCATAGTTAGATTTTCAAATGAGTTTTGCCTTTTTTTAGGGAAATTCACATATCCATGTTTTAGGTATATCACATAAAATTTATATTCAACATATTTTAAGATGATTCAAAAATACTTCCACAAAAGATTTTTTTTTTTTGCTTTTTGGAGGGGGGAAAGCAGGGCAATTGGAGTTAAGTGACTTGCCCAAGGTCACACAGCTAGTAAGTGTTAAGTGTCTGAGGCTGCAATTGAACTCAGGTCCTCCTGACTTCAGGGCCAGTGCTTTATTCACTGCACCACCTAGCCACCCCAACACAAAAGATTTTTAATGGTCATTAAACAAGAAACAGTGGAAAATATGCTAAACAACAAAGTATTTCATTAGAGAAGAGTCAGGAAACACACAAACATTGTTAATTAAATAAACCTACTCAAAAAACAACCTAGGCATATCTTGTTTTATTTGTCAAATTAAACATGTACTTTAAAATATGTTTTGGGGGCAGCTAAGTGGCACTGTGGATAGAATGCTGAGCCTAGAATCAGGAAAATTCAGCTTTCTTAGTTCAAGTGTGGCCTCAGACACTAATTACCTGGACAAGTCACTTAACCTTATTTGTCTAAGTTCCTTATCTGTAAAACGAGCTAGAGAAGGAAATGGCAAACTACTCCATCATTTTTGCAAAGAAAATCCCAAATGAGTAAGACTCAACTAAAAAACAAGTGAGTTGCAATGTTTTAGAACCAAGATGGAAACAAAGCAGGAAGAAGTACAGTGAGCTATTCTCTTCCACCAAATTCTGCAAGCAGATCTGGAAAATGCACCAGGTTGAATCCTGAATGGGAAATCTAAGGAGGAAAAAAAAAAGCCCAGTGAATCATTTTTTTTCCAGCCCAGGTCATTATAAGTAGAAAGAAAGAAAGATCTGCAGACATTGGATATGGGTTCTGGCCAGGAGTGGCTGCAAAGCGCATTCCAACACAGGGAGAGGTTCCAGGACAAGAAATGGTTCCAGATCTAGCCTCAACTTGTGCAGGGAATAAAAAGAGATGCCCCTTGGCAACTTTCTTGTTCACTATCCAGTTTCCTGAGAGAGGACCTGTACCTAGGGGTGGCATTGCTGCATGAGGAGTGGTGAGTCCAAGGCCTTAGGCTGTGTACCCAAAAAGGAGATAGCTCAATAGCAAGCAGCAGGGTGTGGCTTGGACCCAAACAGCACAATGAGGTCTCAAGTTCCAATCTGAAAACTGCAAAGGAAGAACCAGAGTAAGAATCCCAGACAAATGGAGAATCGTTAGTTCTATCATTCTAAACTTATAAACCTTTCCAGATGGCTGATGGTGGCTGTGTCCAGCAGCAGGCTACTAAAACTCCAAATGGGCAAGCCCATAGTTCTATTGCTCAGACTCAAACCCAGGTCAGAAACTACAGAACTTAGTCCAAAAGGGCAGTAATCAAACTCCTGTCCTAAGGCAAACCATGATGAGAACAATGAAAGTTTGTAGGCCATCTGAGATATGTGGAAGAAAGAAGTCAGTGGATTAATGATATAATATTCAACAGCCCAAGACAGCAGCAATAGGAACAGCCTATACATTTCCTCCAGAAGTACATAGAGCCTACCCCTAACATCAAGTTAGAAGTCAAGAAGTAGGGTGGAAGAACGAGAAAAGAAAAAAAAAATCCCATCTCAAAAAGCTATTACACTTGACAGGGACACTCAAGACACAAATCCAGAAGAGAAAATTGCTCCAAAATATATAAAAGATACTCAGTTTGGACACAAATTCAACTATAAATAATCAAAGAAATGAAGCAAGACTTTAAAAATGGGAGTTTAATTTTTTTCTTATTGATTTATTTGATTTTACAAATGTTATAAGAGCCCTAGTGGGAGAAAAATGGAAAAGAAATGAGAGCTATGGAAGAAAGAATGGAAGTGAATTAACAGCTTATCCAAGCAAAAAACTCCTTGAAAAAATTAAAACAAAACCAAAAGACTAAAAATATAGATGAAAACATAGTTATTTCATAGAAAAAAAAAAAGAAAATCTGACCTGGAAAACAGATATCATTGTACTATTTGAATACCATAATGAAAAAAAAAAAGCCTAGATATCCTATTTCAAAAAATCTTAAACTACAAGACCTCTTAAAACAAAAGGGCATAGTAGAAATAGGAAAGAAAATCCACTAGTTACTTCTTGAAGGAAACCCAAAACAAAAACTTCCAAGATTATTGTAGCTAAAATCTAAAGCTTCTAGGTCAAAGAAAAAACGTGGCAAGCAGACAAAAAGCAAGAATTCAAGTACCTAAGAGCCACACTTAGGATCATACTATAAAGGAATGGAGAGATGAAATACAATATTCCAGAAAGTAAAGGGCATAAGGTTTACAACCAAGAATGATTTACTCAGGAAAACTGAATGTAATCTTATCAGGGAAAATAAATTAATCTTAAATGAAATAAAGGACTTCCAAGAATTCCTAATGAAAAGTTCAGAGCTACACAGCAACTTTTTAGTTCTAAGAAGAGTCAAAAGAAACATAAAAAAGGTTTTTTTGAAGTGGTAAAGAACTGGAATTTGAGAGCGTACCTATTAGGGAATGACTGAACAAGTTATGGGAGAAAAATGAAATGGAATACTATTGTGCTACAAGAAATAATTTAAAAGAATGGTTTCAGAAAAACCTGGGAAGACATATGAACTGATGTAGAGTGAATATAATTATGAGAACAATTTATGTAATGACTAGTATGGTAAAGACAAACTACTACGAAAGACTTTGAACAGTGATCAACAAAATGACCGATGACAGTTCCAGAGGAGTTAAAATGCTATCCGCTTCCTGATAGAATGAAATACCCACTGCAGAATGAGACATATTAGACAGACACACATATATATGTATATAAACACACATGTTTATATAAAAATACACACATATACATATACAAATGTGCACATGTGCATGTATATGTATATAGACATGTTTTCCTTGATTATCTATATTTATAACAAGGGTTTGTTTTTTGCTCAATAGAAAAATAAAACAGATAAAATAAAATTTAATTTTGAAAAGTGAAATTTGTTCTAAATAAAAAATACTTAAGATGCTACAGCTACCATTTACAATCATATGGTAATATATATAAACATTTAATAAAGAGGTAAAAGGTCAATGAATACAGAATTGTATAAAATAGGCCTTTAGATTCAGGTTGATAACTTAAATGGACTTACAGAATATCAAGCAAATAAAGACAGCTAGGTGGAACAATTGGCAGTGTTGGACCCATTATCAGGATGACCACAGTCCAAATTTAGCCTCATAGTTTAACCTTTAGTTTTGTGACCCAGAGCAAACCACTTAACCTCTTTCTGCCTCAGTTTCCTCATCTATAAAATGGAAACAATAAGACCTAACAGGATTTTTGTGAAGGTTCAAATGAGGCAATATTTGTAAAGTACTTTGCAACCCTTAAAGTGCTAAAAGTATGAGCTATTATTTTTTAATAAACTCAGAAACTGACAGATGTACTTTCAAAGATCTGATGTATTTTTTCACTATTAAGAAATCATTAACAGAATAAAGAAATTTTTAATTTGGTTAATGTTTCTTATCCATAATGTTTTTGTTACCTATAAGGACTGCACAATAGAAATGCTCTGTTTTAGGACAAATGGCAATACTGGTGTACAAAGACAGTATATTCTTCACGTATTGTAAGACACAAAAGTGATTATTCAGTAACTATCATTGTAGGATATCATCAAAAATATATTTCATCACAAAGCCCATTACATAAAAAGAAACATCTGGATTATACAGTTTAACATTAACTATTCTTTCAAAGTTTTTACACCAGATGGTACTGTCCAGCTGCTCAAAATGGAAATTCTAACCAGCGTATTTAATTAGAAGCAAAGTAATGTGTTAAGGCAATTCTCAAGAGTTTTATTTCATATCACAATATTCTGGTCAATTTTTATCTTTAAAATTGACTGAATCAAGGATACTGGGTTTTTCACACTCAAAACAAGACTTATTTATACAACATAGATAAGAGTTCAAATTTCCATTATTTTCAAATAAAACAATTTAATTTTTATATTTATAATGATGCTTTCTTAAAGACATTTCGTTTTGCACCATTAATGAGATATACACTGTTCCCTTTATAGATAGTTAAATCCAAAGGTGGAGTAGAAGCAGGACCTCCAAGCAGCTCCGGCTTCCACCTTCCCCAATCCATGTAAAAAGGGGACTCTAAACAAACTTTGGAGCTGCAGAACCCACAAAATGACACAGAGAAGCTAACCTCCCGCTGAGGACACCCCGGCAGGCCAGCAGGAATCAGCCAGCGCAGTGCTCTGGGAGCCGAGCCCAGGCCTGCATGAGGCAGAGGTTTTAGCCCCAGGGCGGGCCTGACCAGAGGGACTCCAGATCAGCAGCAGCTGTGGCCCTCTCCAGAATTATCAACACACAGATTCAAAGGACAAAGTGAGAGGTCAGTGCAGTCTGGCCTTTGGGACCTAGTAAGTGGGAGTGCGTCAGCTTTTGTCCCCGGAGAGAAGTCACTGAGACACCCGGCAGCCAGTGCCACGTGGCAGCTTCAGCTCATGGCCTGCAGAGTGTAGGGGGACCAAGAGACCAGTCTGAGGGGTAATCGCTCTTGCTTTAACCTGCTTGGATCTGGATTGCAATCTAGGGTGGAGGTCCTCAGGTGTGTGTCCAGCTTGCCAGAGCGTGTGGAGCCCTCAAAGAGGGCACCCATCTAATACCTCCAGCAGCTGAGAAAACCCCAGCATTTGGGATGAAAGCTCCCATGTCTGGTGGCAGCATCCTACTGTGGCATAAAAGCCCAGGGGTCAAGTGACTGAGGGGTGACATGACCAGGCAAAGGAAACAAAGCAGACAGAAGATTCCAACATTGGAATCCTATTTTGGGGACAAAAAGGAGCAAAGCATGGAACAGGAGGAAGACAGTGAAGTCAGAACTCCTGCACCAAGAGCTTCAAAGGAAAATACAAGCTGGTTACAGGCCATAGAGGACCTTAAGAAGCAGATAAGAGAAGGGGAGGAAAAACTGGGAAGAGAAATGAGAATGACGCAAGAAAATTATGAAATGAGAGTCAACAGCCTGACTGAGGAAAATCATACCTTAAAAAATAGACTAACTCAATTGGCAAAAGAGGCTCAAAAAGGCAATGAGGAGAAGAATGCCTTAAAGAGTCGAATTTGCCAGATGGAAAAAGAATCTCAAAAGCTCATTGAGGAGAATCATTGCTTCAGAATTAGATTGGAGCAAATGGAAGCTAATGACTTTATGAGAAATCAAGATGCTGTTAAACAGATCCAAACAAATGAAAGAATAGAAGGCAATGTGAAATATCTCATGGGAAAAAACACTGACATGGAAAACAGATCCAGGAGAGATAATTTAAAAATTATTGGACTACCTGAAAGCCATGATCAAAGTAAGAACCTAGAAATCATCCTCCGGGAAGTTCTCAAAGAAAAGTGCCCTGATGTTTTAGAACCAGAGGGCAAAAGAGAGGTTGAAAGAATCCACCCATCACCTCCTGAAAAACATCCCAAAAAGAAAACTCCTAGGAACATTACAGCCAGGTTCCGGAATTCCCAGATTAAGGAGAGAATATTACAAGCAGCCAGGAATAAACAATTTGAATATTGTGGAAACACAATCAGGGTAACCCAGGATCTGGAAGGTTCTACACTGAGGGATCCAAGGGCTTGGAATATGATATTCCGGAGGTCAAAGGAGCTGGGATTAAAACCAAGAATCACCTACCCAGCAAAACTGAGTATCATGTTTCAGGTGAAAATATGGTCATTCACTGGAATAGAGGACTTGCAAGCACTCTTGATGAAAAAACCAGAGTTGAATAGAAAATTTGACATTCAGATACAAGAAGTAAGAGAAGCATGAGAAGGTAAACAGGGAAAAGAAATTATAAGGAACTTATCAAAGCTGAACTATTAACATTCCTACATGGAAAAACAATAATTGTAACTGATGAAACTTTTCTCAGTATGAAAATAGTTGAAGGGAATAGAAATATATATATGTCTATATATGAGGGCATATGAATACATATGTGAATGTGTGTATAACTGTTTACAGGTATACATAGATAGAGGGCACAGGACCAATTTAACAGGAAGGGATGATACTTAAAAGACAAAATTAAGAGGTGAGAGAGGAATATAATGAGAGGAGATGAGGAGAGACAGAATGGGGTAAACTATATCATATAGAAGAGGCAAGGGAAAATGGTTACAATGGAGGGGAAGAATAGGAAGGCAAAAGGGAATGGGTCAACCTTATTCTCATTGAATTTGGCTTGGGGAGGGAATGAAATACACACTAAATAGGGTATCTCACCCTACAGGTGAGTAGGGGGGAAGGGGATGAGAGGGGGGGATGATGGAAGGGAGGGCAGGCTGGAGGGAGGGAAGTTGGAAGCACCCACTTTTGAAAAGGGACAGGATCAAAGTAGAGAATAGAACAAGTGGGAGGTGGGATAGGAGGGAGGGAAATGTAGTCAGTCTTTTACAATATATCTACTATGTTATTGTTTTGCATTAGCTACACATGTACAACCTATACTGAACTGCTTATCTTCCCAGTAAGGGCGAGTGACAAGGGAGGAAGGGAATGAATCTGGAATTCAAAGTTTTAAAATCAAATGTTTAAATACATACATACATATATATATAAATGTACTATTATTAGTACTATTTTACATGTAATTGGGTGTAATGTAATACCAAGGAAAGGCAACTTCCTAAAGTTCAGAATACCAGCATAGGTGCTCTCCATTTTATTCAGTGACCAACCAAGAACAGAGAAGATCAAAACATGACATCATTCCAAATACAGCATTTACTAAATGTGATTAAATAATCTCCAAGGACTACCCCACCCCAGGACCTTCCAATCATTCAATCAATTACAAAGTCCTTGTTCTAGGTTTAGAACCTAGGCTGTACCTTCATTAAGTCCACCACAAAGCCCCTCTTCTCAAATGGAGATTAGTTTCCAAACATAAGTAAAATACATTCATTTGCTCAACCATAGAACACAAAAAGGTCAAAAGTTCCCCACCCCTGGATCACAACTGAATCTACCCCAGAGTTACATCAAGTTTAAGCTCAGCACTTAATACCCAAATGGAGGTCTTTTCTTCATCTTGACACGAGGCAAGTTCTCAGCAATCTTAGTTCCTGGGGAGACAAGGCTTAGCAAGACCACAAGATACGTTGCCAGTCCCTTCATTAATTCATCCTCTGTCTGTAGAACAGTCCTAGAACCCCTGAAAACATTAGCAAAGCCCTCTCCCAGGATTCCTGTAAACATACAACAAGAAAATCCTTCTTCAGGGCTTCAGAACCAACAGAAAGGTTCCCAGACCCCTGCAACAACAGCACTGTCCTTCACCAGTGGACAGTATTCATTCTGTCTGCAGGACAGTCTCCAGACCCCTGCAA